>NC_091287.1:214563346-214889028 GCF_032444005.1 Ranitomeya imitator | reverse complement strand
TTTCAGCCCTATATTTGGAACTGGGTATCATATGTGAGATATATACATCTATAGGAAGTGCAACCCCCACGTGAATAGGGAGGGAACTAAGGGTGCTGTCATGGGCCTCCGAGAAATGCCGCTACCAGTAAGTAGCTTAATGCTTTACTCGGACTCCCATGACAGCACGACGTGAGAATTACAGAGATGTAAGGTACCTTAGGGAGGGACTATGGCTTGTAGCACCCTTAACCCGAATGTGAGATCAGAGGAAGCCCCCAAATCCAACCTATAGTGTTTAAAGAAGGTGGACGGGGATGACCATGTGGCTGCCTTACATATCTGGTCGATTGATACTCCAGATTTTTCCGCCCAGGATGTAGCCATGGCCCTGATGGAATGCGCCCTCAGATTCTGCGGAGCCGGACCCCCACCTGCAGTATAAGTCAAAGAGATAGCCTCCCTAATCCACTTTGCTAGCGTGTACTTTGATACCCTGAGTCCCTTTCTAGGATTTTGGAAAGATAAAAATAACGCATCATCTTTCTTCCATGTGTCAGTAACAGAGATGTATTCTAGCAGGCATCTCCTAACGTCTAATGTATGGAGTAGTTCTTCCTTAGGGTTAGCAGGATTGGGAAGGACGGATGGTAAAATTATCTCCTGTGACCTGTGAAACCGTGACGATACTTTTGGTAAATAGGCCGGGTCCGGTCTGAGGATTACTCTATCTGGTAGAAACGCTGTATAAGGGGAAACCCTGGAGAGAGCTTGTATGTCTCCTACTCTACGGGCAGATGTAATTGCTACCAGAAATGCTGTCTTAAGGGATAAGGCCTTAATAGAAGCTGATTGTAATGGTTCAAACGGCTCTTTAGTCAATGCTGATAGGACTAGGTTGAGATCCCAAGGCATAGATCTATCTTTATGTATGGGTCTAGACCTACTAGATGCTTTAATGAACCTTGAGATCCAGTAATTATTGGCGATGTTACAGGAAAATAGAGCCCCTAGGGCCGAGACCTGTACCTTTAGAGTACTAGTGGATAGACCTAACTCTAAGCCTTTTTGCAGGAATTCTAAGATTTGCTTTATAGGTATTCCTTCTTCTAAATTGAAATCAGAAGAGGCTAGAAACTTCCGCCAGGTCCTAGCGTAGATTGTTGTGGTTATTTGCTTCCTACTTTTCATAAGGGTTTCAATTAAACTCGGGGAGAACCCTTTGTTTTTTAGTAACGCCCTTTCAAAATCCATGCCGTTAAATGAAGGTTCTTTACTTGCGGATGACTGATCGGACCCTGGTAGAGCAAATCTGGAATCTCCGGAAGTACCCAGGGATCCTCCACTGATATGATCCTGAGCCAAGTGAACCAGGCCCTTCTGGGCCAGAATGGGGCCAGAATGGGGCAATCAATATAACTCTGGCTCGATCTTCTCTTATCTTCCTGACTACTAAGGGTAACAGGCCAAGTGGAGGAAATGCATAAGCCAGCTGAAAATCCCAATTGATCAGAAAGGCGTCTACCGCCAGAGGATTCTCCCTGGGATTTAGGGAACAGAATTTTATTGTCTTCCGGTTGTCCCTGGTGGCAAATAAATCTACTTCTGGATGTCCCCATTTGTGGACAATCTGATCAAACACGCAATTGTTTAGGGACCACTCCCCTTGCCTCAAGGTGTTGCGGCTTAGAAAGTCTGCTTTGACATTTTCTTTTCCTCTTATGTGTAGAGCGGTTAAGGATAAGAAATGATTTTCCGCTGTCTGGAACAGACGATCCGCCACTCTCATCAGTGACTCGGAATGAGTTGCACCCTGATGATTTATGTATGCGACCGCCACCTGGTTGTCCGATAGGATCTTGACATGATGACCCTGCAGATATATGAGGAATTTTTTCACTGAAAGCTCTACTGCCATTAACTCTTTCTGGTTGGAGGAGGCTAATGTTAGGGGAGGGTGCCATAGACCCTGAATCATCATGTCATCCATGTGTGCTCCCCAACCCGAAGGGCTAGCATCTGTTGTTACAACACGTGTTACCTGTGACACCCAGGGAACTCCCGCCGATAAGTTTTCACTGTCTAGCCACCACCTAAGAGATGTGAGTGCTTTTGGACCTAAGGTAATCTGACTCTGCAGGGACCCCTGTAAGATTCTATCATTAACCAGCACCTCGGATTGTAACGGTCTGGTGTGGAATTGGGCCCAACGGACAGCGGGAATGCAAGAGGTTAAAGAACCCAATAGTGACATAGCCTGTCTAAGGGTCATGGATGGTTTATCAATTGCCTTAGACACCTGTTGCTGGATATGTAATAATTTGTCGGGTGGAAGACAACACTGTTGGGATTCTGAGTTTAATAACAGTCCTAAGAATCTTTGTATTTTTTGAGGCTGTAAACGAGATTTCTCATAATTTATGATCCACCCCAGACGCTCAAGTTTGGATGTGGCTGTTTCTAGCTGGGACAGGCAATGGTCTGCTGAGCTCCCTACTATAAAGAAATCATCCGAGTAGGGAATGATCAGCATGTCGGACTCTCGTAAGTGTGCCATGACCTCGGCCACTAGTTTTGTAAACACCCTAGGAGCCGCTGATAAGCCAAAGGGAAGAGCTCTGAACTGGAAATGGCGAATGCGACCCCCCACTGACATAGCTACTCTCAGGAACCTCTGGAAATCTTCATGTATCGGAACATGATAGTATGCGTGTTTAAGATCTACAACTACCATGAAACAGTGATTAGACAACATTTTTATTGCCGAATTAATTGTTTCCATTTTGAAAGATTCATTAACCAGGAACTCATTAAGACATTTTAGATTTATGATCGTTCTAAAAGATCTATCTGACTTTTTGATCAGAAAAAGAGGAGAATAAAATCCCCTTCCTCTTTCTGATTCTGGAATTTCCATCAATACGTTTTTAGAGCATAAGTTCATGACCTCTGCTTCTAGAGCTGCTTGCTCAAGGGGGGAGGAACGTAAAGGGGTTAATTTAAATTTTTCTCGAGGCCAGTGCTTGAAGTCCAGCCTTAGACCTTTAGTAATAATGCCTCTGACCCATTTACTGTTCGTAATGTCAAGCCACGCTGAGGAGAATGCTGACAGTCTACCCCCCACAGGGATCGCTAGTCATTGGTCCGTTTTTTTCTGATCCTTTGAGGAACGGCGAAACATGTAGCCCGTACCTCTACCACGTCTGTCTTCCCATCTGAAACTTTCTCTAGTGGGAGAGGACCCGCGTTTCTTCCCGCGACCAAACCTTCTTCGATTGAAGGGTCGGCGGTAGGATGCTGAGTACAGACTGGGAAACTTCTTTTTGTCATCGCCTGCCTTTTCCAGCAATTCATCCAGCGTTGGACCAAAGAGATATTGTCCCTCGCACGGAATGGTGCAGAGTTTAGTTCTGGACTGAATGTCACCTGACCAGCACTTTAACCATAAGGCTCTGCGAGCCGCGTTAGATAGTCCTGCCGCTCTAGCCGCCATTCTGACAGAGTCCACAGATGCGTCCGATAGGAACGCCGCAGCATTCTGAATTGTTGGTAGCGCTTTCAGAATAGAATCTCTGGATGCACCGTCCTTAAGCTGAGACTCTAATTGATCTAGCCAGACCATTAATGACCTGGCTGTGCATGTTGCGGCCACGGCTGGTCTGAGGGATCCTGCCGCCATCTCCCAGGTACCTTTAAGGAAGATATCCGCCTTCCTGTCTAGAGGATCTTTGAGGGACCCCATATCCTCAAAGGGTAATGAGGCTTTCTTTGGCGCTTTTGCTACTGCCGCGTCCAACTTAGGGGCTTTATCCCACGTATCCACAACCGGATCATCAAAGGGATACCTGCGTTTTAAAGCTGGCGGTAAGACCCCCTTTTTTTCCGTTTTTTTCCATTCTCGGAGGATCAATTCTTGGATCTTCTCGTTTACCGGAAAAGATCTATGTTTTTTACGATCTAATCCACTAAACATCAACTCCTGTTTTGAGAGCTGTGATTTGGTTCCTCTATACCCATCGTGCCTCTAACTGATTTGACCACCTTGTCAATCTTATCCAAGGGTAGACAAAATCGTCCAGACTCCTCATCTGATGAAGAGGAGAAAGGACTAGAGAGATAGGTACTTTCTTCTCTTTCCTCTTCTGAAGAATTAGAGTCCAGAGGGGTCCTATGCTTCGAGCCTTCCGCTTGGGATAGGGATCGTAATGACTCCCTTACTTCTAGCCGGATCATTTCCTTTAAGTTTGCCGTACTCACGGACTCTTCTGCTACCTAGGGGAGGACAATATAGGTGATAACCACTATCTGACCTAAAGTCACTTCCACCCAACCACTCCTGTAGACCTCACCGTCTGTTGTATACAGGGGGCACATAACTTTTTTGAACAAGAGTCAGGTAAGGGGACTCCACAGAGGGCACACTCCTTATGTTTTGACTAGTCCGTACTCTTCTTCCCCTGGAAAGATAAAGTATAAGGGGCCCGCGTCACAGAGTGAACTTTCACGTAGATCACTTACCCGTGCGCCAAAGTCAAGTACCGGAATCCGAGGGGGTTCTTTCCTAATCGAAGCTCTGGATCCCTGCTCGGATGAGCTTTTACGACTGGGCTGGTCGCCTCTATCCTTTTGCTTGGGCTTCTGACGCACCTCGTCTGACAGCTGCTGCTGCTGCTCACCACCACTCTCCATGACGAATTGCGACCAAAAGCAGGGTTCTAACATTGTAACCCGCTTCAATCCACCTTGGATCCGGTCAGCAGATGGGCCAGCGCTATCCCTATTGGCTCCGGACACAGCAGGGAGGGCAGGAGGACTAGCGGACGAACCAGCGTCCAGATGCGATGGGCGCCGCCATCTTGGACCGACCGCGCATGCGCAGACGTCCGGCGACCCGGAAGCGGCTACCAACTCCGCCCCCCTACGTCACTGCACCCGGAAATGCTCCAGCACACGCTGAGAGCGGTGCAGGACGCCGGGGATGGATCGGCAGCGCTCCGGAGCTCACCCACACATCTGAACCCGGCACCCGCAGCCACGCCGCACCGCTGCGCCACCAATGGGAAATACTTACCTGCGCCGACGCTGATGGAGGCAGGAAATCCTCCGGACTCCGCTCCCTGCTGCGAACGCCACCGATGTGCAATCCAGCAAGGACCACCGTGGCGTCTCCAGGGATCTCCGCACCGGCCGAGGTAGGAGACCCCCCGCTACCGTAATCGGCCGGCCGGCCTGGGCTCCTTCTGTAGGCACCCGTCCCTTCAGGAACAGGAAACCAACTGAGGCAAGGGAGAGGTGCCGCCCTTTTTGTATCTGTAGGTTTCCTGTTCCTAATGGGCGGATCCCCTCTGTCGTCGTGCTGTCATGGGAGTCCGAGTAAAAATATTTTACGGGCCCGAAACACCGTGTCTGTAAATTGAGATACTGATTTGGCATTTTATCCTAACGTCTGTCCCACACGTCCAGATAATTCCAGTACCGGAAAAATCGTTACCGGAATTATCCGTATCCGTGTGTCCGTGAGCTCACGTAGGCCATCCGTGTACCACACGGAGTGTGCAGGAGACAGCGCTAGAGATAAGCGCTGTCCCCTGCATCTGGTGCTGAAGCCGCCATTCATATCTTCTCTCCCGGAGCGTTAGCTGGAGAGAAGATATGAAAAATCCTTTTTTTTTTTGTTTTTCTCGTGTTTAAAATAAAGATCCCCTATGGTAGGTGGAGCCGCATATTCATGACTGTAATCGGCGGCACCACGTGACCGCTCATACAAGAGAAGGTGCGGCGCGGACAGGACACTGCGGGAGTCGGGTGAGTATTTTATTAACAGCGGGCGGGCGCACAGGGGGTGGGAGGGGGGTTGGGGACAGGGATCTTTTTTTTTTTTTTAAACACGGGAAAAAAAAAAAAAAAAAGGATTTTTCATATCTTCTCTCCAGCGAACGCTGCTGGAGAGAAGATATGAATGGCGGCTTCAGCACCACGTGGGGGGGGGGACAGCGCTTACTGTAGCGCTGTCTCCTGCATGGCACACGGACTGCACACAGACAGCGTCCGTGTGCGGTACGTGTTTTACACGGACCCATTGACTTTAATGGGTCCGTGTAATCCGTGCGCTCCCACGAACACTGACATGTCTCCGTGTTTTGCACACGGACACACGGTCCGTGAAAACACGCTGACATGTGCAGAGACACATTGATTTCAATGTGTCTACGTGAGTCAGTGTCTCCGGTACATGAGGAAACTGTCACCTCACATACCGGAGCCACTGACGTGTGAAACCGGCCTAAGTCATATTGCAAGACTCGTTAACGGGTTGATTTTGACTTGTAGGATCGCTACTTCCAACAGTGGCGTTATAGAGTTCAAGTCCTCTTTTTCTCTGAAGAGGCAATTTGCATATTATATTTGCCAGAGGAGCATTGCATGGTGAATAAGCCTCCTTATCTTGACAAGCCAGAGCTGGTATGTCACTCTCCACAAGATGAAACCTTACCCCTTAGGCTACGTTCACATTAGCGTCTTGCGGTGGTGCGTCGGGCGCAGCCGCGGCGACGCATGCGTCATGCACCCCTATATTTAACATGGGGGCGCATGGACATGCGTTTGCATGCGTTTTGTGATGCATGCGTCTTTTTGGCCGCAATCGTCAGGGCGCAGAGGACGCAGCAAGTTGCATTTTTTTTGCGTCCAAAATCCGGCCAAAAAAGGACGCATGCGTCACAAAACTATGCGTTTTGCATGCGTTCTTGTTTGAGTTGCGTCGCCGACGCAGCACCGCACAACGCAAATGTGAATGTAGCCTTAGACCTCAGTCCAGAGCCTCTCACCTCGCCAAATCAGTTCTCATGCTTCGCACTGACGAGGGCCAACAGCCCAAAACACAGAGTCTGCGAGCTTGAGATACTGATTTGTCATTTTATCCTAAGGCCGGCCTCACACTAGCGTGTTTTACGGACGTAAGAGAGGTGCTGAAAATACGGATTGCATACGGTACAATGCTTCTCTATGCCCCAGCTCCTATCAGCCGTATTTTACTGATCCGTATTATACATTGTTCTACGGCCGTAGAAAATCGCAGAATGCTGCGTTTGTCACCGTATTGTGCAAAAAATACGCCAATGAAAGTCTATGGGGGCCAGAAAAATACGGATTACACACGGACCAGCAGTGTGACTTGCGAGAAATACGCAGCGGTGTTCTATAGAAAAGCCGGCAATTCAGTGCGGTGTACAGTAAAATCACACTGACAGAATAGAATAGCTATAATAAATGTCTACACATAGTATAGGGGTGTATATATGTCAGTCAGACACATATATGTATATATATTAATATTTCATACAGCGCTAGATAGCTTAAAAGCCGGTAATTCAATTGCCGGCTTTTGCCATCTCCTTTCCAAACCCAACATGATATGAGACATGGTTTACATACAGTAAACCATCTCATATCCCTATTTTTTGCATATTCCACACTACTAATGTTAGTAGTGTGTATGTGCAAAATTTGGGCGCTCTATTAATTTAAAGGGTTAAATGGCGGAAAAAATTGGCGTGGGCTCCCGCACAATTTTCTCCGCCAGAGTAGTAAAGCCAGTGACTGAGGGCAGATATTAATAGCCTGGAGAGGGTCCATGGTTATTGGCCCCCCTGGCTAAAAACATCTGCCCCCAGACACCCCAGAAAAGGCACATCTGGAAGATGCGCCTATTCTGGCACTTGGCCACTCTCTTCCCATTCCTGTGTAGTGGTGGGATATGGGGTAATGAAGGGTTAATGTCACCTTGCTATTGTAAGTCCGCAAGGACAGGGTCCTCTCCCCTCTGTACCAGTCTGTCACTGTAAACCTGCTTACTCTAATCGATATCTATAACCCTGTATGTAACCCCCTTTCTCATGTACAGCACCATGGAATTAATGGTGCTATGTAAATTAATAATAATAAAGCCAGATTAATAATGGAGAGGCATCAATTATATCCAATAGTATGAAATGGTTAAAAAACACACACACATCATTACAAAGTCTTTTAATGAAATAAATACACAGGTTTTTGTAATATTTTATTAGACTGGTAATCCACCTGAAAACCCTCGTTCTGTAAAAAAATGTAAAAAAACAAACAAAAATATCCCATACCTTCCGTCGTTCTGTTACGTCCAACAATGTAAATCCATCTGAAGGGGTTAACTAATTTTACAAGCAGGAGCCTGCTAATACAGCTGTGCTGCTGCCTGTAAAACCCCATGGAATGTAGGTCAATGACCTGTAGTTACCTTCAGTTGCGGTGATGCGCCCTCTGCTGGATGTCCTCATATGAACTCGAGCGTTGGAAAATATTCTGAAAAATTCCCAGTTTACCTTTTTTACAGAACGAGGGTCTTCAGGTGGATTACCAGTCTAATAAAATATTACAAAAACCTGTGTATTTATTTCATTAAAAGACTTTGTAATAGTGTGTGTGTGTGTGTGTTTTTAATAATTTCATACTATTAGATTAATAATGGATAGGTGTCACAATTGACGCCTCTCCATTATTAATCTGGCTTAATGTCACCTTACAATAGCAAGGTGACATTAACCCTTCATTACCCCATATCCCACTGCTACACGGGAATGGGAAGAGAGTGGCCAAGTGCCAGAATAGGCGCATCTTTCAGATGTGCCTTTTCTGGGGTGGCTGGGGGCTGATGTTTTTAGCTGGGGGGGGGGGGCAATAACCATGGACCCTCTCCAGGCTATTAATATCTGCCCTCAGTCACTAGCTTTCCCACTCTGGCGGAGAAAATTGCGCGGGAGCCAACGCCAATTTCTTTCCGCGATTTAACCCTTTAAATGGCTAGAGCACCCAAATTTTGCACATACACACTACTAACATTAGTAGTGTGGAATATGCAAAAAAAAAAAAAGGGGATATGAGATGGTTTACTGTATGTAAACCATGTCTCATATCACGTCGAGTTTGGAAAGGAGATAGCAAAAGCCGGCAATTGAATTACCGGCTTTTAAGCGATCTAGTGATATATATATATATATGTATATATACACACACACACACATATACACTATATATATATATATATATATATATATATATACACACACACATACATATATATATATACACATCTAATATATAATTGCCTAGAATACTACTTCCTGCAATTTGTGCCAACTTCCGTGGCTTTGTCCGGAGATAAGTGACGTCAACAGTGTCCAGTGTCTGATTGGTTGCCGCCTGCTGCGAGCGACCAATCAGAAACGTGCCGTACTGTGACACACTCCGCCCGCCATTTTGGTGTGATTTTTGAATTTTTACCTCACAGCAAGTTTCTACTGCGTGGAGGCGGGCCCAGTGACGTTGCTCTTCAAGCTCCTGCCGAATTTCGTCAAAAAAATGATAATACCATTTACCAAAACTATATATATTTAGTTGTGAAGTGGTTCAGTGACATTTTCACACCAATTTTGAACTTTTGTTTGGTGTTTTCTCCATATACTGCCTATTATTTTTGTTCTTTCTTACTATTATTTATTAATTGTATTATTCTTACATTTGAATAAATAAAGTATATATGGATTCTAGACTCCCGATTCTTTAGAATCGGGCTGCCATCTAGTATATATATATATATATATATACATATACATACAGTACAGACCAAAAGTTTGGACACACCTTCGCCTTTAAAGATTTTTCTGTATTTTCAGGACTATGAAAATTGTAAATTCACACTGAAGGCATCAAAACTATGAATTAACACATGTGGAATTATATACTTAAAGGGAACCTGTCACCTGAATTTGGCGGGACCAGTTTTGGGTCATATGGGCGGAGTTTTCAGGTGTTTGATTCACCCTTTCCTTTCCCGCTGGCTGCATGCTGGCCGAAATATTGGATTGAAGTTCATTCTCTGTCCTCCGTAGTACACGCCTGCGCAAGGCAAGATTACCTTTCGCAGGTGTGTACTACAGAGGACAGAGAATGAACTTCAATCCAATATTGCGGCCAGCATGCAGCCAGCGGGTAAGGAAAGGGTGAATCAAACACCTGAAAACTCCGCCCATATGACACAAAAATGGTCCCGCCAAATTCAGGTGACAGGTTCCCTTTAACAAAAAAGTGTGAAACAACTGAAATTATGTCTTATATTCTAGGTTATTCAAAGTAGCCACCTTTTGCTTTGATGACTGCTTTGCACACTCTTGGCATTCTCTTGATGAGCTTCAAGAGGTAGTCACCGGAAATGGTCTTCCAACAATCTTGAAGGAGCTCCAAAAGATGCTTAGCACTTGTTGGCCCTTTGGCCTTCACTCTGCGGTCCAGCTCACCCCAAACCATCAGGTCATATGGCGTAGCACCCCATCACTCTCCTTCTTGGTCAAATAGCCCTTACGCAGCCTGGAGGTGTGTTTGGGGTCATTGTCCTGTTGAAAAATAAATGATGGTCCAACTAAACGCAAACCGGATGGAATAGCATGCCGCTGCAAGATGCTGTGGTAGCCATGCTGGTTCAGTATGCCTTCAATTTTGAATAAATCCCCAACAGTGTCACCAGCAAAGCACCCCCACACCATTACACCTCCTCCTCCATGCTTCACGGTGGGAACCAGGCATGTAGAGACCATCTGTTCACCTTTTCTGCCTCGCACAAAGACACTGTGGTTGGAACCAAAGATCTCAAATTTAGACTCATCAGACCAAAGCACAGATTTCCACTGGTCTATTGTCAATTCGATGTGTTCTTTAGCCCAAACAAGTCTCTTCTGATTGTTGCCTGTCCTTAGCAGTGGTTTCCTGGCAGCTATTTTACCATGAAGGCATGCTGCACAAAGTCTCCTCTTAACAGTTGTTGTAGAGATGTGTCTGCTGCTAGAACTCTGTGTGGCATTGACCTGGTCTCTAATCTGAGCTGCTGTTAACCTGCGATTTCTGAGGCTGGTGACTTGGATGAACATCCTCATAAGCAGATGTGACTCTTGGTCTTCCTTTCCTGAAGCGGTCCTCATGTGAGCCAGGTTCTTTCTAGCGTTTGATGGTTTTTGCCACTGCACTTGGGGACACTTTCAAAGCTTTCCCAATTTTTTGGACTGACTGACCTTCATTTTTTAAAGTAATGATGGCCACTCGTTTTTCTTTACTTAGAATTTGTATTATGGCAAGAAAAAAGCAGCTAACAGTCTATTCAGAAGGACAAGCAGCTGTGTATCCACCAGACTTCTGCTCAACACAACTGATGGTCCCAACTTCATTTATAAGGCAAGAAATCCCACTTATTAAACTGACAGGGCACACCTGTGAAGTGAAAACCATTTCCGGTGACTACCTCTTGAAGCTCATCAAGAGAATGCCAAGAGTGTGCAAAGCAGTCATCAAAGCAAAAGGTGGCTACTTTGAAGAACCCAGAATATAAGACATTTTCAGCTGTTTCACACTTTTTTGTTAAGTATATAATTCCACATGTGGTACTTCATAGTTTTGATGCCTACAGTGTGAATTTACAATTTTCATAGTCATGAAAATACGGAAAAATCTTTAAATGAGGTGTGTCCAAACTTTTGGTCTGTACTGTATGTTTTTACGATTTTTGGAGAACATGGATCCATTGTATGTCGGTTTTGCAAACCTGCGAGAAAATCTCGCAGTACGGATGCCATACGGAGGATGCCATGCGCAAAATACGCTGACACACCCTGCCTACGGATGAGATACAGACCACTATTTTGGGGACTTTTCTGCGTATTACGGCCGTAAATTACGGACCGTATTTTTATACGCTGAGTGTGAGGCCAGCCTAAGTCATATTGCAAGACTCGTTAAAGGGTTCATTGTGACATGTAGGATCGCTACTTCCAACAGGTGGCGCTATAGAGTTTAAGTCCTCTTTTTATCTGAAGAGGCAATTTGCATATAACACTAGATGAGGATTACTACATGGATAATAAGACTCAACATGTATACTACTCAACACTCAGTAAGGTTGAAGATATTTAATCTCTGCACGTCAAAATTTATGGTTTACCACTATTAGAATTTTTCATGACATTACAGCAAAAATATCTTTAACAGTCACATAAAAAAACTGCATGGTAATAAGCCATTATTGATCTGAAACATTTGATACACATTTTAATCCAGGATTTGGTTTAAAAACAAAACATGAAACAAGACACTGCACTTTGGGAATAAGGCCTTAGGGTATCTACACACGATCAGTAAAGGTGTACTTCTGCAGCGTCCAAACTTCAGTGACCACTGTCACAGCATAGTGGATGGGATCTCAAGAAATCTCATGCCCACTATGCGTTCACAGATGCCCGCAGCTCACCCATGGAGAAGAACATGTGGCGTGTCTATCCAGACTGCAGCATGTCAATTTCTCTTGCAGAGACGCTAGCCTCCGCAAGAGAAATTTCACCCATACAATGTATTGGTCGTGGTGAATCTGCACAGTTCAATGAACACATGCGGATTCACCTGCATTCAATAGAGGGTAGTGCTTTGGACGCAGTGAACATGCGCTGCGTCCAAACCACTGCCGGTTCTGGATTGTCTAAACAAACCGTACAATGGTTTGCTGTAACTTAGTAGATTTGATAGTCATAGCATCCACAAAAAAAAAAAAATATTGGAAAGCAGATTTTAAATAGAGATCTTCCACAGTTTCCTGGGTCCAAAGTCTTTGGGGCTGTGCGTGTTGCTGACTGCAGAATCATACTGAATCAGGGTATTTGGCAGAACAATTATAGAGTTATGCTCACATGTAACGGATTGTGATGCATTTTTTTCTGCATGAAAAACGCAAGCTATGGCCTGAAACAAGTTGCATGCAATTTAGATACAGGTTTGGTATGGTTTTTTTTTTTATGCGTTTATGGTTTTAACCCATTATGGTTCCAATAAGGAAAAACTGCAGTAAAAAGGTTTAAAGAATTGACTGAGTTTTTAACAAAATATCACAGGTCATAGCTGCTGATGGTGGGGGCAAAAGCAGCGCATCGGTGCGTCAGTCATTTCCCTCGCCCACAGCTTCTAACAGTATGTTGGATTCAGAACACCTACAGATGGCAACAACATGGTAAGTGACTGCGGTACCGACATACCATGACCAAGGACAGTTCTATGTTCGAAATGTGTTAGTTTTGCCTTGATGCAATTATTTTAATGTACCTTGAACATTGTAAGCTGTACTAATAAATTGTTTAAGTTTTATATACCAACAGATGAATACCCTTGTTTATTTTCACAACAGCATCACCCTGTGATGACATCCTGTTCCATGCCTGGTGATGAAGAGAAGCGAAGAAAAAAAAAAAAAAAAAAAAAACCACATTAAATGGATTAGCTGGATAGGAAGAAGTGTAGGGTATTTAGCCAATTACAAAAGATGTAAAAATAGAATACAGATTTTTCCACATGATGACTTATTGCTAGATATGCAATCATTTACTTATCAGTGGTGGCCCAACTGCTTGGACCCTCATGGCTCTTAGGGTATATGTACCCATCAGATTTGTTTCAGAAATTGTGTAGGTTTAACACATACTAGAGACTTTGGAGAATGGTTGTGTTCACATTTTGGCAAAAAAATAATAAAGGGCTCTGTAGTTCTACAGTTTCAGCGACTTTTGCCCCAAACCTTCACTTCCAGCAAAGCAGATTGCTTGCCACATGTATTTATTGTCATTCACAATTAATGTAGAAAGAAAGACATAGGAATATAGAGATTCCACACTTGTTGTTAGAACATTATTTCCTACTTTCCAGTCATGGCTTCTTCCATTTTTTTGAATTTCTTTAAGTCTACAGTCGATTGCCAGTATTTTAGGTAGATCCACATTAACCTGCCATTTTCCAGTTTATTGGTGTTTGTTACTACTGCGCAATGTTTGTCATGTTTAAAGATATCAATCAAGCCATCGGTCATTCCTATCTCTACAGCTATTGGATTGCTGGCAGCTTTCACAAGCAAATTATTTTCTATTTCAAATCTATTGGTTTTCTGTGCAGTCCAACTGCAATAAATGTTCTGTCTTTCTTTAAGAGCTTCTTCAAATTCTTTTAACAAGGTTTTGGCTTTTGTTTGCCATTCTTCCTCCCTCTTAAGATGACTTGCATACAATTCCTTTCCGTGGCTACTCTTCTGGGCTTCTTTTATTTGCTGCTTTAATTGTTCTCTCTCGTTTTCCATCTGCTTTCTCTCTTCAACAAGCTTTTTGCTTTGAGAGATGAGGGCATTGCGATAACTAAGAGTTTTATTTTGTTCTTTCTCAAGTTCGATTTCCAAGTGTGCCACTGCACGCCTGTTTTCTACAATGATGTCTCGATATTTTGTTTCAAGCTCTTTTTCTGCAATGCTCACTTTTTTAAGATATTCCGATTTGGCTTTTCTAACCTCTTTCTCAGATTCCTTTGACCAAATCCATCCTAAAAGAGAAAAATCATACAATTCATAAGTGCAACAGAAGCGATAAATTGCTTTCTTAGACAACATAAAAAAGCAACTACATGAATGGCTTGGTATCGTGTTCGCTGCTTTATACTATTGTTGGGGCCTTATACATCGTGACTTAATCACACTGTATCGACAGCTAGAGCATAGACAGGAAATATTCTTATGCATTTGATAACAGCTGCACCAATAATAGGTGGCATTATAAAGTTCATGTTTGTAACTACAACCAGGGAGAAGACCTTCACGCTATGAGGTTTACCGGAAGGAAACACTGACATTTTCTATAGGATATCCAGAACACTAAGAAGTCCATTATAACTTCTGCGAGCTACAGCCAAGTCAGCATGTTGTAAGAACCACATTCCAGATATTAGGAATACTGCATTTATGTACATATACTACATAAGTATGTGAATGCTCTTACCTAAAGGGTTTCACTACATAAGCAACACACTGCTAAATGATAGGGATCAGACACACTGCTTTTTCATGAAACTTCCACAGATATAAACACTGGCAGGGTGGTACTGGAGGCCACAATAATGCCTGTACAGGCTAGTTTACGCGTAAAGGGGTAAAAAATAAGTGTTTGTACTGTCCCTGGTCTCAAACTATAAAGATGAGATGCCCAGTGCACTTTAATCTACTATATAATTGTCTAAGGGTCACTTCCGTCTGTCCCGGATATTCATTGGTTGCGGCCTCTGTCTGTGATGAAAATCCAAGTCGCTGATTGGTCTCGCCAGCTGCCTGTCATGGCTGCCGCGACCAATCAGCGACGGCCACAGTCCGATTAGTCCCTCCCATACTCCCCTGCAGTCAGTGCCTGGCGCCAGCATACTCCCCTCCGGTCACCGCTCACACAGGGTTAATGCCAGCGGTAACGGACCGCATTATGCCGTGGGTAACTCACTCCGTTACCGCTGCTATTAACCCTGTGTGACCAAGTTTTTACTATTGATGCTGCCTATCCAGCATCAATAGTAAAAAGATCTAATGTTAAAAATAATTTAAAAAAAAAAAACCTGCTATTCTCACCTTCCATAGTCAGACGATGCGCTCGCGCCTGCCACCAGCTTCCGGTACTGGAGATGCATTGCGAAATTACCCAGAAGACTTAACGGTCTCGCGAGACCGCTAAGTGATCTGGGTAATTTCGCAATGCATCCTGGGAACGCAAGATGGCGGCAACCGCACGCATCGCCAGAGGTTTGCTGGATCCCGCCGGGTGAGTATATAACTATTATTTATTTTTATGATTTTTTTTTAAAACAGGGATATGGTGCCCACACTGCTAAATACTACGTGGGCTGTGTCAGATACTATGTGGGCTGTGCTATATATTACGTGGCCACTGTTAGATACTATGTGGGCTGTGTTATATACTGCGTGGCTGCTATATACTGCGTGGGCTATATTAACGCATCGGGTATTCTACTGTATGTATGTATGTATGTATGTATGTATGTATATAGCAGCCACATGGTATATACCACAGGCCACGTAGTACTCCTATATAGTATATAGCACAGGCCACGTAGTATATAGGAGTACTACGTGGCCTGTGCTATATACTATGTAGCTGCTATATACATACATACATATTCTAGAATACCCGATGCGTTAGAATCGGGCCACCATCTAGTTATCTTTATAAACACTTTCCAATTTCGTGTGACAGGAGCTGCTCTTTACTGCTCACCCCTCCCATCTGGGACATTATATCACACATAAGTGTTCAGCTCCCCTGTTTTCACTGCTCAGGATGGTCAGTAAGGTGGAGTGAGTGTTTGCTGCCATAGGAACAAACTAACTATATTTGAATATTTTACCCTGTATCTGCAGCCTTATTATCACACTGTGTGAAGTCTCCCATCAGATCAAAGACCAGTGCTATATTGACAGACAAAGAAGCTGCTGACAGGTAGGGACAACTGTAATATACTTGTAGCAGGTGAAGGGCTGGGGAGTGGTGGTGATTAGTCTTCTAATAGAGCGCTGCTACGTCCCAAGAGCCGCATGTATAGAATACTCAGTCTCTCCTCACTAAACAGTGAGATGTCGCAAGGAAGATCCCAGTAAGTTTTCCCATATGCGTGGTTCCTGGGGATATTGCTGCACTTTAATACATTCCCCTGCCGTTCACCAGCAATAAGTATATTACAGTTGTCTGCCAGCAGCTTCTGTGTATATCACTATTACACTGGTGTTAGCTCTGATGGAGCCTTTTCACTGTGATCATAGCATACACCAGTGTGACAGGTAGTGAACCTGAAGACAGGCAAAGTTTTTTAACAAAATGATAGCTGTAAGGACAAGGCAGCAGCATATTTCTGGTCTTTCTGCCTGCACAATAGAAGTATGCGTGGTGCAGAGGGATCAGTGAGAAGCTTTGTGCCATTCCCAGACGGCAGAGTATTTCTTTAGGAAAACAGAAAAAAAAAAAAAAAAAGGATTTTGGATCGATACTGACTGTTTGTAAATAAGTAAACGCACAAATGTTATTATACTTTTGAGACTAGAATTTTGGTGATGGGTCCGCTTTAAAGAGTGGTTTACGCACATTACTACACACCTAATACTTCCCTGCCACGATCACTAGCGGTCATTTCTGGAGGAGACAGCTGAAGCAAGGGAAATGCAATGATACTCCTCCTGTGAGACTGATACAGCTAGTGACCACTGTGTCTCTAACAATATATAGACTAGAGACCTGCTGGAGACAGGTGAATATGTATAACCTCCACTAGATCACACCATCCATGAAGCCCTACCCCCTTGCTTGCTCATAGGCATTGCTCGGGAACAGCCAGGAGAGAAGTAGGGCAGCAGAACACTTGTCTCTGGTAGGCAACCTCCCCTGCTAGTAAGACAGGGCACTATGTACACATGACATGCTTTGCTGTAAGTAGCACGCAATCCTCAGGGTACACACATTATACATAGCAAGCCCCCTGCTCCTTTTATAGTACTTGCTCACTGACAAGTCTGTGCCATAGCCATACCACATACGGTAACATTTACAGCAGGTCTGAGTGGTCATAGATGTATGAAATATTTACATGGAGAGCTGTAAGATTAGAATAGAATAAATGTGAATGCATGGGTTATTATGTCTGATTTCTTGGTTCTTCTTTGCTAATTAAGGTGACAGTTTCGCTGAGCATTTTCTCATTGACACTTTACCAGAGACAAAGCAATCATGGGTTTCTAACAGCTGTGAAGTCCTCCAATGAGTACGAATTACACCCTTAGTGATACGATTGACTTCCATATTCATAACAAGTTCTGCAGTCTTATATAATGCATCGCCACAGAGGTTCCCTCCCTGGCCCAGGTACTACAGCAGTCAGAGGCACATCTCAGAACGTCATTTATAGGGCCAACATGTGAAGTGCACCTCCAGTTTTACAGAAAAACTATTACAGTGTGCATGATCATTTGTAAGTCAGTAAGTTTCAGGTTTTGCGCTCCGTAGTAACATGGATCAGTCAATTCGTGCTGTGACCTCACTTTATATCTCCCGAGATGTGTAATATTTTTACATTCGTCTGCGATGAAGACAAACTTAGGAGATCGCATGGATTATAGCTGATCCATGTGACTACTGAGAGGAAAAAGGAATAAAAATAATGAAAGGGATTACGAAAACAAATTACCATTATGCTATAAAACACAGATGAACACAATCTGAACTTACGAAAAGCAGCAAGCCCCAACATTGGTACCAGTAATGCATAGTTCCATTTACTCCCATCTCCGCCATTTCCATCTGGACGAATGTTCCACTCGGGTGGATTGTTTAAATTATTCATTTGTATCCACTTTGGAAATCTAAAATAATAATAAAAAATAAGTCATACCAAACAATATATTTTAGGGTTGTATACCCAACAGGCTGACACACCCTAGTGAAGACTTTCGAGATATCCATTGCTGGTTCAAATAATTTTGATGACCTATCCATCCAATCTGTAAACAATTTAAAGAGGACCTATCATTGCAATTTTTATTCTTTATTTTAAAAGCTGATGTAATGAATTGGCAAAAATTTTCATAAGCTAAGCATATACCAAAACTGAGAAACTCCTGCTCATGGCAAGCACCTCTGGTCAGAGGAGCCGACTTCAGTTGAAGTGGCCTCCAGGGGAATCCCACGCTGCTCTGGTGCTGACATCACTCTCCCATGATGCATAGCAAAGCGGAAGTGAGTTGTGTGCACAGCTGCCTCTCAGACTGAATCTCAGCACCCTGTCCTGCTCTGAAAACAATGGAGCTGGCAAAGTGTTCAGAAGCAGCCAGCTGATTACAGAAGTGGTGATGATCTTTATACAGGTGTGCTCCACTGCAATCTCCACCTGCAAGATCTCCAGCCTCCATTCTCCTCCACTGAAGTCTACAGAGATCCAGACTTCAGAAAATAGGTATAGTGTGCAAGTGTAAAGGAGGAAAATGTACGGCACACGGCTGCAGTGTGTGTTACCTAGGAGCAGGACTCCAAGAGAGTAGGGGATGGAGTCTGTAGTTCCTGCGTCTGACGATCAATGAGTGGAGGAGCAGAACTCTACAAAAGCCAACACCTTCTGTGCTGCACTAATTATAGCTGTGCACCTTCAGAGGTATAGACACAAAGCCATGTGTATAGATATTTAATACATTTATAGCCGTGCACACGTGTGTAATATTATTTCTCAATAAACGCTCATTTAGCCCCATAGATATCTATAAATAAGGATACACTGTACATACATTTGTATGTGGCACTTATAACAGAGGTTGTGTGGTATTAACCCCTATCCAACGAGGCCCATTTTCGTTTGGTTTTTCCTCCCCTTCTTCCCAGAGCCATAACTCATATTTTTCTGTTCACATACATGAGGGTTTGTTTTTTGCAGGACGAGTTGTACTTTTGAATGACCTCGATCATTTTACCACATAGTTTACTCGAAAAAAAAAATTCCCAAGTGTGGTGCAAAAAACCCAAAACACACAATTCTGACATTTTTGTCACCTCCGTGGTATATCCCTCCGCCGTTGGGAGAGAGGTCACCACCAACAATGTGTGAGAAAATTCTCATGCAGCGATGCCTTAAACCAGTGTTCCAACTCCGGTCCTCAAGAGCCACCAACAGGTCATGTCTTCAGGATTTTCTTAGTATTGCACAGGTGATAATTGCATCACCTGGACAGGCAATAATTCAGTCACCTGTGCAATACTAAGGAAATCCTGAATACATGACCTGTTGGTGGCTCTTGAGGACCGGAGTTTGGGAACACTGCCTTAAAGTGAGAGCTCGAACGACGGTAACCTCTTCAGTGATGCACTGCAAGAGCCATTACCTCCTGTCAGTGCATCGCGGGAGGCCTATAGAGCAGTTACATCTCCCGATGTGACTGCTCTATACGGGAGATAATTGTGGGACACTCATTAAATGAATTATATCAGAACAGGGAGTAATGGTGTTGGTTTATTATTTTATTATAGAACCAATATCAAAGTGAACATAAAACAATAATCACAAAGAATAAAAAGTACAAAAAAGAAAAAGACAACTGATAATACTACACCTTACAAAATATATATTAAATGAGACCAGATCCATATAATATAAAAGATACTAAGAAAATATATACTAGAAAAATATATATGACCCTCCAAAGTGCAAAAAAGACCAGATAGATGACACAAAGAATAAACCATCCATCTCAATAAAGTGCATATGCATCTATGATAAATAGTCTAACCTAGACAAAAAAGTGCATAAATCTCTGGAAAAATACTAGTACCAGTGTAAAGATGATCTGTGACCCTCAAGGACTCCGACTCCAAAGTACGTTTCGCCTAAGTGGCTTTTTCAAGGAGTCTCCTTGAATATAGTCTCCTAGTATATATTTTCCTAGTATCTTTTATATTATATGGATCTGGTCTCCTCATTTAATATATATTTTGTAACATGGTGTAGTATTATCAGTTGTCTTTTCCTTTTTTGTACTTTTTATTCTTACTTTCAATAAAATTATTTTTTATACTTTTTCTTCTTTGTGAATATCGTTTTATGTTCACTTTGATATTGGTTCTATGGTTGTTGGTGGACATCAATTAACTAGGGTGAATTTTGGCAGGTGATAGAGGGCATCGCAGGATTTAGGAGTAAAATAAAGATGGGAAAATGTATTGCGTTTTATTTCATGAAAATACTTTCCTCTGCCTGTGTCTTTATTTAGTACCTTAATAGGATTAGTAATGATAGGTGTCTTATTGACACCTCTCCATTACTAAGCAGGGCTTGATGTCACTGCAATACAAAGTTGACATAACCCCCCTCCCCAACTATTAACCCAAATGCCACCACTACAGGGCAGTGGGAAGAGAGAGGCAAAGTGCCAGAATTGTCGCATCTTAGAGATGCTCAATCTCTGGGGCATGTGAGAGCTGGTGTTAGTAGCTTTGGCAATATCCATGGCCCCTTCCTTGCCTATTAATATCAGCCCGCAGCTGTCTGCATAGCCATTTCTGGCTATAAATTATAGGGGGACCCCACATCATTTTTTGGGGGGCTCCCCTATTTTAACAGTCAGTAAAGGTTAAATATACAGCTGTGAGAGGATATTAATATCCTGGGAAGCTCCATGGGTATTACCCCCTTCCCAGGCTATAAACATCGGCCCCCAGTCGCCTGCTTTCCCTCTCTGGTTTTGAAAATTGCACGGGCGCCCAAGCCATTTTTTTCCCCTTAAAAAAAAAAAAAAAAATTTAAACAGATATTGCGTTTAACGCAGAGTGTGTGTTTGTCTTTATTTAACTATTTATGTTCCATTTTATTATGTTCATTACTAAACATCAGCCTTGGTATTATATATCTTACTATCGATATTCACTTACCGTATTTTTCGCTTTATAAGACGCACCCCCAAATTTGGTGAAGAAAGATAAAAAAATAATTTATGTTAAATGGGGGTCTGTCTTCTAATGCCAGTGTCCGTCTTACAAATCATATGTCCCTCATCCTAGTATCTATATAACCCCCATCCTTGTGCTGGCACATGCCCGCCTGTGCTGCTGTCAGACACATGGCCCCCCGGTCACTATATGCCCCCCGTGCTGCTGGCAGGCACATGTCCCCCCCGTGCTGCTGGGGGTCACCTTCTGATGATGGCTAAGTGCTCCCAGCTCCTCAGTTGTGCTTCCTGTTTCCCAGGCATTAGATCATGTGACCTGTCCACACAGTGATGTGATCACTGCGCCGATCACATGATCAGATGTTGGCACAGACACAGGAAGAGCAACAAAGGAGCTGAATGGAGGGAATGCAGGCACAGGTAATATTCGCTGCTCCCCTGTGAATCAACTTGTGTAGCTTCAGCACCGAGGTGATGGACAGCAGGTGCAGTGAATATTACATGAGGCTAATGAGCGGGAGCCCACTCCAGCACCCTGACACCATTCCAGAGCCGCCCCCCCTCCTCTACAGCACAGCACACAGATTCGGAATATAAGACGCTCCCCACATTTTCCCCAAAAATTTGGGGGCACAAAAGTGTGTCTGATAATCCGAAAAATATGGTATTTGTTTTATATACATTATATGTGAACATGGTATGAGATGATATGGTAATCAATCGAGTACGTAAAAGAAGAAGTTGGACAAAAATGACATCACAATTTTTTTTTTGTTAAATAGATCTTTGATCTTTACAAAAACGCATACAAAAACACATGAGAAAAAAAAAAAAAAACATGAAAATCCGCATCAAAACACGCAGCTTTTAAACTGTGTTTTCTGTCAAGAGATGCAGAATCTGCGCAGAAAATTCCACAGGCAAATCCGGAATGTGTGCACAATCCGTTAGGTTCACATGAGGCAAGTTTGTTTAAAAAATTTCTGTAACTTAAAAAAAAAAAAAAAAAAAAAAAATCAAAAACCTTGTTCTATATATCAGAATCAGGTTTGTAAAACTCACGGCGGGACCAACTCTATTCAGAAAAATGTAGCATTTATACTGCGTGCAGAATTATTAGGCAAGTTGTATTTTGATCACATGATACTTTTTATACATGTTGTCCTACTTCAAGCTCTTCAGGCTTGAGAGCCTACAAATTAAGTAAATCATGTGATGTGCATCTCTGTAATGAGGAGGGGTGTTGTCTAATGACATCAAAACCCTATATAAGGTGAGCTTAAAGGGAAGGTGCCACCAGTTTTCTTGTATTTTGTTTTTTTGTGAAATTAAGCTTAAAATAGTCATTAAAATGTATTAATACAATGTTGGCACTGTTTGCAAACATTTCTATATGAAAAATATTATATATTTTTCTACAAATATACATATTTACCACTAGGGGGAGCATTTTCCGTTTTAGACCTCAAGCAGCTATAGTAAGCTTTAGCAGCTCTGCCCCAGGGATATTAGACCACCCAAAAGGGGAGGGAAATGGTGATGTCAGCAGTTACTGCCCCAACAGTAAGAATGAAGAGCAGCATCACAGAGCAGCACCATTTTGTGTGTGACTGTCCTGTGACCTGCTGTCACCAGCAGTTACTGCATCAGAGGAGCAGAACACAGTGGGCTCAGCAGCATCTGGACCCAAGAAGAGTGAAGACATGTGGTGTGCATGGAGCAGCATTAGGAGCTGTCTGGGAGCTCCAGCTCTGCAGTGAATAGCCAGGCATTATGGAGGGAGGGGAGAGATGCATTGTATGGCTAAGGCCGGGGTCACACTAGACCGCAATACGGACGAGTGCAATGCGATAAAAAAAATCGCATAGCACTCGTCCCAATGTTAATCTATGGGGCAGCTCCCATCATCCGATATTCTCTCGGCCGTATTCAGGATCCGAGTGAAATCGCAGCATGCTGCAATTCTCAGCGTATCTCGGCCAATGAAAGTCTATGGGGGTGAGAAAAAAATAGCACAGCACACGGACCATCAGTGTGACGTGCGAGAAATTCTCAGGCATTGGGCAGGTGACAGGAAAGGCTCGGCCATTATTTGCTCATTTTGCAAGTGTGTGAGAAAATCTCACCATACGGACGCCATACGGATGTCACACGGATGCCAAACGGATCATTGGATGCGAGAAAATCGCATCCTCGCACTGCACACGGATCACTGTTTTGGTAACATTTGTGCGATTCTCGTCCGTCAAAAACGGACCGTTTTTTTATACGTTGTGTGTGTCCCCGGCCTAAGAGTGACTGATGGGAGAGAAACAGGCGTGAAGTATGATGAGTGAGACACATATGGAGTGTGATGGGGAGATACACCTTGAGGCTGTGTGCACACGTTCAGGATTTTTCGCATTTTTTTGCGTTTGTTCGCTATAAAAATGCGATAAAAACTATTTAAAAATGCATACATATGCATCCCATCATTTATAATGCATTCCGCAATTTTTGTGCATATGTTGCGTTTTTTCTGGGGGAAAAACGCATCGCAGTAAAAAACGCAACATGTTCTGCGCATGTCGTGTCTCCTCCTTTGATGTGGGCTCCGGCGCTGAGCCCACATCAAAGTCACGACCTGTCGGCTGTTTTGTACAGCTGACATGTGCGCACAATAGCGGCAGGTGAAATCGCTATTCACCCGCTGCTATTAACCTGTTAAATGCCGCTGTCAAATGCTGACAGCGGCATTTAACTACCGCTTCCAGCCGCGCGGCCAGAAATGGGCGTATCGTCCACCCCCGTCACATGATCAGGGGTTGGCGATGCGTCAGGATGGTAACCATAGAGGTCCTTGAGACCTCTATAGCTACTGATGCCGGCCTGCTGTGAGCGCCTCCCTGTGTTCGGCACTCATAGCAAGCCTGTAATTCAGCTACGGAGCAGCAATCTGATGATCGCTGCTATGTAGCAGAGGCGATCGTGCTGTGCCAGCTTCTAGTTTCCCATGGAGGCTATTGATGCATGGCAAATGTAAAAAAAATGTTTTTAAAAATATGAAAAAAAAAAAATTAAAGTTTAAATCACCCCCCTTTTGCCCCATCAAAAATAAAACAATAAAAAAATCAAACCTACACATATTTAGTATCGCCGCGTTCAGAATCGCCCAATCTGTCAATAGAAAAAAACATGACTGACATGTGCCCGCAATAGCGGCAGGTGAGATCGCGATTCAACCGTTCCTCTGTATGTGTTATCCGTCCGGCAGAAACAGCTGTTTTGACGGATCCTGCAAAAAACAGATGAAACGTGTGGCCATCCGGCGCTAATACAACTCAATGAGAAAATAACGGATCCGGCGAAAAAAAAAACTGATCTGGCAGAAAAAAAAAGTAAATTGTGGAAAAAAACGGATCTGGCGTGAAAAAATGGATCCGGCGGAAAAAACTGATCCGGCGGAAAAAACTGATCTGGCAGAAAAAAAAGGAACTTGTGGGAAAAAAACGGATCCGGCGGAAAAAAACGGATTAGGCGGGAAAAAAAGGATCCGATAGAAAAAAAACTGATCTGGCAGAAAAAAAGGAAATTGTGGAAAAAAACGGATCCGGCAGGAAAAAACGGAACTGGCAGATAAAAAAAAGAACTTGTGGAAAAAAATGGATCTGGCGGGAAAAAATGGATCTGGCGGGAAAAAAAGGATCCGATGGAAAAGAAAAACTGATCTGGCAGAAAAAAAAGGAAATTGTGGAAAAAAACTGATCCGGCTGAAAAAAACTGATCCGGCGGGAAAAGACGGATCAGGCGGGAAAAAAAGGATCCGATGGAAAAAAACTGATCTGGCAGAGAAAAAAGGAAATTGTGGAAAAAAACGGATCTGGCGGGAAAAAACAGATCAGGCGGGGAAAAAAAGGATCCGATGGAAAAAAACTGATCTGACAGAAAAAAAAGGAAATTGTGGAAAAAAACGGATCAGGCGGGAAAAAAAGGATCCGATGGAAAAAAAACCTGATCTGGCAGAAAAAAAAGGAAATTGTGGAAAAAAACGGATCAGGCGGGAAAAGAAGGATCCGATGGAAAAAAACCTGATCTGGCAGAAAATAAAGGAAATTGTGGAAAAAAAATGGATCCGGCGGGAAAAAACGGATCCAGCGGAAAAAAAACAGATCCGGTGGGAAAAAATGGATCCGGTGGAAAAAAACGGATCTGGCAGAAAAAAACGGATTCTGCAAATGTGCTCGCAGGATGCGTTTTTTTCCCATAAACTTGTATTAGCGACAGATCGTGACGGATGGCCACACGTCGCGTGGTCGCGTCCGTCGTGCAACGGATCCGTCGTGTTTTGGCAGACCGTCGGCACGAAAAAACGTTCAAGTGAACTTTTTTTGTCCAGCGCGTCCGCCATTTTCTACCGCGCATGCGCTGCCAAAACTCCGCCCCCTCCTTCTAGACTTCAGAATGGGCAGTGGATGTGTTGAAAAACTGCATCCGCTGCCCACGTCGGGCACAAATTTCACAACGTGCGTCGGTACGTCGGCCCGACGCATAGCGACGGACTCGTACCGACGCAAGTGTGAAAGAGGCCTTTGTGAGGGTTGAATTAAAAAAAAACACAAACGCGTGGGCGCCCGTGCAATTTTCTGCGCCAGAGGGGGAAAGCCGACGGCCGGGGGCCAATATCTGTAGCCTGCTATGAATATCAGCCCGCAGCTGTCTGCGTAGCCTTTACTGGCTATTAAAATAAGGGGACCCCAAAAAAAAAAAATTGCGTGGGGTCCCCCTATATTTTATAGCCAGAAAGGCTAAGCAGACAGCTGCAGGCTGATATTCATAGCCTAGAGAGGGGCCATGGATATTGACCCCCCCCCCCCCCCAGGCTACAAATACCAGTCCGCAGCCGCCCCAGAAATGGCGCATCTGTAAGATGCGCCAATTCCGGCACTTAGCCCCTCTCTTCCCACTCCCGTGTAGCGGTGGGATATGGGGTAATGAAGGGTTAATGTCACCTTGCTATTGTAAGGTGACATTAAGCCGGGTTAATAACGGAGAGGCGTCAATAAGACGCCTATCCGTTATTAATCCAATAGTAAGAAAGGGTTAAAAAAAACACGCACACATTAGGAAAAAAGTATTTTAATATTCTTCATTTCACCATACTTACCATACTTCAGCGCCTGCAAAAAACGTAAAATAAACCGTATACTACCTATCCGCCGTAGTCTAATTAATAACGAGTGTCCCACGACGATCTCCCCTATAGAACAGTGACATTGGGTGATGCCACTGCTCTATAGGACCCTCAGTGACACACTGACAGGAGACCATGGCTCCTACAGTGCATCACTGAGAGGTTACCTTAGGACAAGGTCTCACTTTATGGCAATTGCTGCCTGGGAAAATTTCTCATACACCAATGGCATAAAGTGAGACTAGGGACTTTTTTTTTTACAGCGGCGGAGGAATACAGTGGTGGAAGGATACCTTCCTGCTGTCATTGTGTTCCTGGAGCCCCTAGAGAGCAGTCGCATTATCTGATGCTGCTGCTCTCCACGGGAGATCGTTGTGGGACACTCGTGGATTTCTGCGGACAGGGAGTATATTGGTTGTTTGTTTTTTTCATATTTTTTTTTACAGATGACACTGGCTTCGGGGAACAAAGTGACAAGTAATGGTGAGTATGAACTCTATGTTTAATGTACTGTATGTCTATATGTATGTAATGTATGAATGTATTGTATGTGGCATGTATGTGGCATGTATGTATGGAGTATTTTTTTTTTCATTCAACACATTAGCCGGATGATGGGACTATTACTGTTCCATAATTGGCTAATGTGCCAATCACTGTCATTGTAGCAGGCGTCGTCCGATGGGACTTGTAGTCCCATCGGACGATGCTTGCATACACGCATAGAGACCCCCCCACGCCGCACAGAGACCCCCCCACGCCGCAGAGACCCCCCCAAGCCGCACAGAGCCCCCCACGCCGCACAGAGACCCCCCACGCCGCACAGAGACCCCCCACAGAGATCCCCACGCCGCACAGAGATCCCCCACGCCGCACAGAGACCCCCCCACGCCGCACAGAGACCCCCCCACGCCGCACAGAGACCCCCCCCACGCCGCACAGAGACCCCCCCACGCCGCACAGAGACCCCCCCCCACAGAGACCCCCCCCACGCCGCACAGAGACCCCCCCCAAGCCGCACAGAGACCCCCCACGCCGCACAGAGACCCCCCACAGAGATCCCCACGCCGCACAGAGATCCCCCACGCCGCACAGAGACCCCCCCACGCCGCACAGAGACCCCCCCACGCCGCACAGAGACCCCCCCACGCCGCACAGAGACCCCCCCACGCCGCACAGAGACCCCCCCCCACGCCGCACAGAGACCCCCCCCCCACAGAGACCCCCCCCACGCCGCACAGAGACCCCCCCCGCGCCGCACAGAGATCCCCCGCGCCGCACAGAGAGGGAGAGCGACACAGGGGGAGAGTGCAGTTTACCGGAGATCACTGGGACTCTGTGCAAGTGGGGAGGCGGAGACAGAGCAGAAGCACACGGCAGCGTGTGAGAGCAGAAGATGTCTGCCCAGAACCTGCTGTGCCTGGAGTACAGAGGAGAAGTGAGGGCTTCTTCTCTCCTGTGATAGAGAGCAAGTGGAGCTCGGCAGATAGCACAGGGCTCTAATAAAATGGCAGCTAGTCACACCTACAGCAGTGAGTTGTGCAGCCCACAGAGGCGTGCCCAGCTCACTGCTAATGCTGCTGCAATGTTACAGATAGGAGATAATAGACCGGCTCGGACCCTATGTCCATGGGGTGCCGTAATCTGACACTGATAGTGACATGCTACTGCTGCAAAACCAAGATGTCAGCCCCCAGTGCATTCTTTCTACTCATATATCACACAAAATCTGTTTTACATGCATTCAAATCTGGGTTATAACAGCATGTTATGCTACATTACATTGATTAATTAATGATCTACAAACGCGGTACCTTCCCTTTAATTAGGCAACTTCCTTTCCTTTGGCAAAATGGGTCAGAAGAGAGATTTGACGGGTTCTGAAAAGTCCAAAATTGTGAGATGTCTTGCAGAGGGATGCAGCAGTGTTGAAATTGCCAAACTTTTGAAGAGTGATTACCAAACAATCAAGCGTTTCATGGCAAATAGCCAACAGGGTCGCAAGAAGTGTGTTGGGCAAAAAAGGCGCAAAATAACTGCCCATGAGTTGAGGAAAATCAAGCGTGAAGCTGCCAAGATGCCATTTGCCACCAGTTGTGCCATATTTCAGAGCTGCAATGTTACTGGAGTATCAAAAAGCACGAGGTGTGCAATACTCAGGGACATGGCCAAGGTAAGGAAGGCTGAAAAACGACCACCTTTGAACAAGAAACATAAGATAAAACGTCAAGACTGGGCCAAGAAATATCTTAAGACTGACTTTTCAAAGGTTTTATGGACTGATGAAATGAGAGTGACTCTTGATGGGCCAGATGGATGGGCTCTGGGCTAGATCAGAAAAGGGCAGAAAGCTCCACTCTGACTCAGACGCCAGCAAGGTGGAGGTGGGTACTGGTATGGGCTGGTATCAAAGATGAACTTGTGGGACCTTTTCGCGTTGAGGATAGAGTGAAGCTCAACTCCCAGACCTACTGCCAGTTTCTGGAAGACAACTTCTTCAAGCAGTGGTACAGGAAGAACTCGGTATCGTTCAAGAAAAACATGATTTTCATGCAGGACAATGCTCCATCACATGCCTCCAGCTACTCCACAGCGTGGCTGGCCAGTAAAGGTCTCAAAGAAGAAAAAATATGACATGGCCCCCTTGTTCACCCGATCTAAACCCCATAGAGAACCTGTGGTCCCTCATAAAATGCGAGATCTACAGGGAGGGAAAACAGTACACCTCTCGGAACAGTGTGTGGGAGGCTGTGGTGGCTGCTGCACGCAATGTTGATCATAAACAAATCAAGCAACTGACAATCTATGGATGGAAAGCGGTTAGTGTCATCATAAAGAAAGGTGGCTACATTGGTCACTTATTTTGGTTTTGCATGTCAGAAATGTTTATTTCTAAATTTTGTACAGTTATATTGGTTTACCTGGTGATGAAAATAAACAAGTGAGATGGGAATATATTTGGTTTTCATTAAGTTGCCTAATAATTCTGCACAGTAATAGTTACCTGCACAAAGAGATATCCTCCTAAGATGCCAAATCTAAAAAAAAACACCACTCCAACTTCCAAAAATATTAAGCTTTGATATTTATGAGTCTTTTGGGTTGATTGAGAACATAGTTGTTGATCAATAATAAAAATAATCCTCTAAAATACAACTTGCCTAATAATTCTGCACACAGTGTATGTCTACACCAGACTGTTTCTGCAGTATATTGAGAGTAGACCACAATGTTTGCCATCCAGGGTCTTTACAATAGGAAAGGCAAACAGATTTCATCCTGTTCAATGATGATTTGCAAAACAGTAAACTGAAAGGAGCCAAAGTGTCAAAGCAAAGAAGAATTAACCCCTTAGTGACAGCCAGTTTTGTCCTCAGTGGTCACATTTCATAAATTTGGCCCGGTCAGTGTCACTTTATGTGGTGATAACTCTGGAATGCAACGGATCCCAGCGATTCTGAGATTGTTCTTTCGTGACAGTGTACTTCATCATGAAAAATATATATATAATACTAGATGGTAGCCCGATTCTAACGCATCGGGTATTCTAGAATATGTATGTAGTTTATGAAGATTTTAGAATAATACATTGAATACACCGGATTTGGCCGGCCACAACCAATTAGCGAAGCGTGGTTCAACTCCCGCACCAATTCATGGGCAGACTGCGGCCGTCGCTGATTGTTCACGGCCGGCCACGTAGTATATAACAGCCCGCGCTGTACATTGCCCAGCCCGTGCAATACATTGCACAGCCCGCGCAGTACATTGCAATGTGGGCATCAAGTCTCGTGAGATGATGACGTAGCGGTCTCGCGAGACCGCAATGCATGGAGAAGTCGCCAGGGCCTCGCGAGGAGCAGGAAAGGCCTGTTCTGGATCCGAATGGCCCACGGACGGTGAGTATATAAGGCTGGTTTCACATTTGCAGTTGTGTCCGCAGCGTTTCAACCACATATATCTGCATGCGTTGTGTGTTCCTATATTTAACATTAGGGACCCATGTGTTTTTGATTGTTCGCGTTTTGCCGTGTTTGACGACACATGCGTCATTTCGTTGTTTGCGGCTTGGCGCGGAAATGCAACATGTAGTAATTTCTAGAGGCGTCAATTTGCCGCCTGGAAACGCATGCGGTTGATTGCGCAAGGATTGCGACAAAAAAAACGCATTGCTGTCTATATGAACGCATGCGTTCACGAGCACATGCGTGTTCGTGATCGCATGCGTTTCAATTGAAAACAACATGTCTAAACACTGATAAGCCACCCCCCACATAGTAGGTGATAAAGGGAGGTAGTGGACATTTGCAGGTCACTACTCAGCAGACACTGAAGCAGACGAGACACAGGCTACATCTTGGAGGAAAACAAGACACTGAACAATGTGAGTATATCCTAGCCAATGCCTTTATTTTCTATCTCTACATGTCCTAATTTCTTGCATTTCTTTCTTTCTACATGCATCAGAAGGTCTTCTTCATCTTCTCATGAGGAGTTTCTTCCTGGGCCGTCGGAAGTCGAGCATGTCAGTGAGGTGAGTACTTGCCTCGTCAGATTGGTAAGTATTCACCGTCACATCTACACATGTGACAATTTGAATTTTTGTTTTTTTTAGAGCTCTTCTTCAACTGCAGCAGAGACTGGGCAGGAGCAGCGGACTCAAAGGCGGGAGTAAAGACGGCAGCGGGTACGTATACACGGCTGACTATTTACTGTATCCTCAGTGTAATATTCTTGAATCTTCCTTTCTTTCCATTCCTATTTCTTTACTTTTTTCTTCTGGAATCCTTTTGTATGTTGACTTTCCTATTCATGCCATTTCTCAGCATCTTTTTTCTTTCTTTTACTTATGTTAATTGTACAAACTTTAATGACTATTTAATTTTTAGGTTCCACAACGGGAGGATGATCTAACAGAAAATTACCTCATCTCCCTGGTCCAGGAGCGAGTCCCGTTGTGGGACACCCGGGATCCACTGTACTCAAACAACGTCACATTGCGGCGCCTATGGAATGAGGTGGCCAAAGAGATGTGGGATGGCTTGGACAACGTCCCGAATCAAGTCCGAAATGCATTTGGTAAGTATTGCACTAGAGTGTGAAGAAGCAGAGGCCTTGGCCGTGCTCACTCAACTGTGTGTGATGAAAGAAACTCTCAGGAGTTTCTCTCATTACACACAGTTGTGCGAGCACGGCCAAAAGTCCCTTTCTGACCATAATGTTTTTTGTTTTTTTAACAGTGGCCAAAGTCAAAACACGTTGGCGTTCGATGAAGGACCGCTTCAACAAGAACCTGCGTCAAGAGAGCAGTGTTCCCAGTGGTTCAGGAGCAAGGACCAGACGATACAAATACTATCGAGTTCTGGCATTTTTAAGACCGGTCTTTGCCCAGGGAACGTAAGTATTGATCACGTGCATTAGGTTGTATTATATTGCCATAATCTGTATTTTTCTATTCCACAGGATTTTGCGTCTGGTTAATTTTTGGTATTAATTTTTTTTTTCCTTTTTTCACAGCACATGGAGCACTACCGTTGGCCCAGGTTCTGGAGCGGTCCTTCATCTGACAGCCATGGACCCGTCCCAGCCATCCAGCAGCGCTGCAGCAAGTGGGCTTTCCACACTAACTGGAGACCAGGGAGCTGGTCCATCAGGTCTTCCCCTTTCGCAGTCCTCTTCCACTGCTCCTTTTTTTTGGGCTCCTCCCGGCAGCGGCAGAGGGCTTCGGACAGGTCACTCATGCCCGAGTTTTTGCACTTGAGCTCGGTTTTACACAAAGCAATCAAGGCTTTGGTTGACCGAATGGATGTTTCACATAACCTCTTGAATGCACGTATCCAGGAGGTCACCACAAGCCTTGACCAAGTGAAAGCCGACCTCCAGAGGCCAGCACATCATTTTTTTAACCAAATTGAGCAGGGCATGTCGGAACACCTTACTCCTGATCTCCAGCTGAGTGTCATGCAGGCCTTCAATGCTGCTTACGTGCAGGCTATGCAGCAGAGTTGGTATTTCCAGCAGACAATGTTGGCATATCCACATGTGCCTTCACTGTCACGATTAACCTCAATGCCGACCTCTGCTGCATACCACTGCACGGCCACCTCAATACCTAGCACTGCCGGACACCACTACAGCACCACCATGCCGAGTGCAGTTGGACATCCCACCGCCACGATGCAGCAGGACCCTGGCATGGCCTTCCGTACTGCCACCACCACGATACAGCAGGACCCTGGCATGGCCTTCCGTACCGCCACGATGCAGCAGGACTCTGGCATGGCCTTACGCTCTACAAGGGCTATTGACTGGCATGGCTGCACACTCTACAAGCACTATGGACTCTGACAGTGCAGCTGGACCCTAACAGGTCACCCACCACCATGCCGCGCCATATGAGCCCACCAAGGCCTCCCACAACCCGGCAAACCCCCCCAAAAAACAAAAAACTCTTAGTATTCCTCCCGCTTCACCTCCCAATGTGTCTGTAATGTTAGGTTTGTCTCACCCTTCCAGTGCGTCTCAAGCCTCTCATGTGTCAAGCCCCATCCCCGAACTTCCAGACCCCACTAGTTTCATTGCCCCTTCTCCTGTAACCTCTGCGTCGTCCACGGTTAGCCAGGCCTCAGTGCTTCACACCCCCCGTTTACATCACTCTACCCCAGGCCGGCGCAGTTTAACAAATTTTTTGGTTGTAAAAAAATAAATACAATTTGATTTGCCCCAATTATGTTTGGTTTATTGTGTCTATCGCCGCTGGCAACACACACCGTGCGCCAAATAAGAAACTTCGCCACTCACTTAATTTTTGGGCCACATCATATCTCCAGTAGTTATAAAGAAACACTGGAGCTTTGTGTCTTTAGTATAAAGATATGAAGTGGGCCAAAAAATAATAGATGGATTATCTCTATAATCTCTTCTTTCTGCTTAGACTGTGACTAGTGTTGCAGTCTGCAGAGAAAATGGCGGAAATACAGTGCAGAACTCTACTGAACAGGTCAGGTGTAAAAAAAAACTCATTAGTTAGGATACCTGACCTGGTGAGTAGAGAACTGCCTTGTATAACCTCCATTTTCTCTTCTGTGTACATAATCTATTACACACAAATTGAAGGGACGATTGTGGTCACACACGGCATATCTATGCTCACCTGCACAGGTGTCAGAAATAGTGAATTCATGAGGATGTTATGTGCATAATGAAGTCATTATTTTTGACACCTGACTTGATGAGTATAGATCTCATTAATGTGACAGTCATTGTCTCTTCAGTGTGTCCAATGGATACAGCAGAACAGAATCAGGATGCAATGACGTCAACAAGCTTACCAATAAAGCAACATGGCTGCCATAACACTAGCAGTATGTGGCCAGCGTTTTGTATCAATATTTGTAAGCCAAAACAAGGGGTGGAAAAATTAAAGGTAAATTATGATATAAACATAACTAGCACCTCTGCCTTTATCACCTACTCCTGGTTTTGGATTACAAATACTGATATTAAATACAGAACAAATACTGCAAGTTTTAGGACACCCTTGGTTTGTAGAGGAAAAACATAGGAGAAACGGTCAACACAACCAAAACTAAAGTTTATTAATGAGAAATATTATCGTCATTTCAGAAAATTACTGGTACAGATGTAATTACAACAGGACTTTTACACAACATTGTCCTGCCATGACACACGTCCAATATCTGAATCAAAAAAGGCAGCGAGTTGGTCTCGCATGTGACCAACTGCTGCAGTTGACCACAGCGGGTGATGCTGGAAATCAGGCAGTGGGTGTGCAACTGGTTCATCCAGTTCAATTTTGGGTTGCTCCTTAACCATTATAGAATTGTAAAGAACCACACAGGCTTTGACCACCTCGTCGACTGTTTCCACTTTTAGATTTATGGCTGATGCAAGAATGCGCCATTTAGAGACCAAAATGCCAAAGGAACACTACTGTTCTTCGGGCCCTGGTCAGTCTGTAGTTAAAGATCCTTCTAGTGTGGTTCAAGTCCCGACTGGAATAGGGCTTCAGTAGGTTTTCACACATCTGAAAGACCTCATCCCCAACCATAACAATTGGCATCGGTGGACCTCGAGTGTTGAGGAGAGGCTGTGGCGGGGGAAAAATTGAAATTTTGGCCATACAAACGGCGGCCCATATCCGAGTTCTTGAAAGTCTGGGAATCGTTGCCACGGCCAAAAGCTCCAATGTCCACGGCGCTGAAGCGACAGTTTGCATCAGCTATTGCCATGAGCACAACAGAAAAATATTTTTTTTATAGTTGAAATACTCCGATCCTGTTCTGGAAGGTTTCATAATGCGGATGTGCTTTCCATCCACCGCTCCTAAACAGTTGGGGAAATCACACACACTCCAGAACTTTTCCGCAACTTCAAGCCACATGTCCACAGTGGGTAGGGGCATAAACTCATCCCGGAGTACATTCCACAAAGCCCGACAGGTGTCCGCAACTATTCCGGACAGGGTGGATATTCCAAGCTGGTATTGGAAGTGGAGGGATGATAAACTCTCTCCGGTTGCCAGAAATCTGTAAGAAAAAGAAAACACACAAAAAAAATTACAAACTATTCTATTTATGGTGTGGTTACGCTAAAGAAAGAAAGGAAAATACCCAAAACATACATGTCAGAAAACACAAAATTTGGACTGTCATTCGTTTAGATTTGGAACGTACCTTAATGTAACCAGCAGACGTTCCTCTGGTGGAATCGCTCTACGGAGCTGGGTGTCCTGTCTCCGTATGGCTCCTTGGACACGAGCAAGCAAATTCTGGAACGAGTCTTACGACATCCTTGTATATTCATGGAATTTCTCCGGGTTGGCATTAAGCTCGCCATACAGCGTGTGATAGGCTCCACAGCTCTCACATAGTTCGATAATGGGGTGTCTCCAAAAACGCCTACGTTGTCTCCTTCTCCATCTTTCGCAATTTCTGTCTTGCTCCCAAGCAAAAGCACAGGCAAGAAACAGCTTGATGCTTAAATCCAGGTTGAAATAAAAGCTCTGTATGCGAAGGTCCATCATGACACAGGAGCAAAATCTGAATATTACAGCTGTTCAGGGGTCTATATAAAGAAATACCATAATACTCGCCCTCTGTAGTCCCATTGGCCGTGTCTGGTTATCTTGATTTTTCTCTTGTGAAATTTTTCATCATGCGCACCAAAAACGCAAACGCATATAAACGCAACGTTTTTAAACCGCATGCGTCTAAAAAATGCCGCGTTTGTACGCGCTTATATGAGTCTTTTCCACCACTTGCGGATGCGGATGAAACGCTGCGGTTTTAAACGCAAATGTCAAAGTAGCCTCAACCACTATGCGTTCAGAGACACAGGTGGCAGACCTGCGTATACGCACACCCGGCGCTTCTTTCCAGACCGAAGCATGTCTAATTACAAGGCGGAGATGCTCCATCCCCGCAGCATAAATTTCCCACAGACTTTCATTAGATGCGGTAAAACCGCATCTAATTATTAGTCACATGCGTAATAACTGCAGGAATGCAGCTTACTACACGTGTACTAATTTAAATAAGGTCTACCTTGTGATCTACAGAAGTTCGCATCCACTGCAGTTCTTGCGATGACTGAGCTGACTGCGAGAACTGCCATGCATGTGACCGACAGGGCTATCTCCGGTCCATAGGCAAGATCTCAGCTGACCTCGAGAACTCAGTGCAGTTGACCGCCGGAGATTGAGTTATTTCTGGCGGTCATCATCCAGATGTAGCAGAGCTGGAGTAGTATTGGGACACTCATTATTTAGGACTACGTCAGAACAGGAAGTATTTGTGTTGGTTTAGTATTTCACTTTTATTACAGGAGATTGCGGGCGTCACATGGATTAGCTGAATAATAAATGGGAAAACTGTGTGGTGTTTTATTTCATTAAAATACTTTATTCTGGCTGTGTCTTGAAACTGTGTGCACACTTTGCAGATTTTTTGTTTTTTTTTTGCTATAAAAACACGAAAAAAAAACGCATACATTATGCATCCCATCATTTAGAATGCATTCCGCAATTTTTGTGTACATGATGCTTTTTTTCCCCGCGAAAAAAACGTATCGCGGTAAAAAACGCAGCATGTTCATTAATTTTGCAGATTTCCCATTATATTATTGCATTGGGAACCTCGGGAAAAATCAGCAGAAAAAAAAAACGCAGCAAAAAACATGCGGATTTCTTGCAGAAAATGTCCAGTTTTGCTCAGGAAATTTCTGCAAGAAATCCTGAACGTGTGCACATAGCCCAAATGTAACAACTATAGGATTAGCAATGGATAGGTGTCTTGACACCTCTCCATTACTAAGCCAGGCTTGATGTCACAGGACACTACACAGGTGACATCAACCCCACAACTATTACCCCACTTGCCACGACTACAGGGCAAAAGGGAAGAAAGAGGCTAAGTGCCAGAGTTAGAGCATCTTAGGGCCTGTTTCCATTTGTGAGAAACACGTCCGTGTCTCGCATGTGGAAACGAAGCTCTGGTGCCGGCACTCCGGAGCGGAGCGTGCGGCCGCATAGCAACACATGCAGCCGCATGCTCCGCTCCGGCACCAGAGCTTCGTTTCCACATGCGAGACACGGACGTGTTTCTCGCAAATGGAAACAAGCCCTTAAGGTACCGTCACATTTAGCGACGCTGCAGCGATCTAGACAACGATCCTGATCGCTGCAGCGTCGCTGTGCGGCCCTGCGCTTAGTAACCCGATGTTTACCCTGGTTACCAGTGAAGACATCGCTGAATCGGCGTCACACACGCCGATTCAGCGATGTCTGCGGGAGATCCAGCGACGAAATAAAGTTCTGGACTTTATGCTCCGACCAACTATGTCACAGCAGGATCCTGATCGCTGCTGTGTGTCAAACTGAACGATATCGCTAGCCAGGACGCTGCAACGTCACGGATCGCTAGCGATATCGTTCAGTGTGAAGGTACCTTTAGAGATGTGCCATTTCTGGGGCGGCTGAGAGCTGGTGTTTGTAGCGGGGGAGGCAAGATCCATGGCCCCTTCCTGGGCTGTGGGTTGATATTAATGGCCTGGGAAGCTCCATGGGTATCACCCAGGCTTTCCTTGTCTAGTTTGGAAAATTGCTCTGGAGCCCACACCATTTTTTTAAATTATTTAGTTAAAACACACCCAGCCCAGTGGCCACAGATCCACGCAATTTCTGAATCTACTTCATGTAGAAAGTCCTCACGTCTCTCTGTTGTGCAGTCACTGGTCATGTGATGGACACTTGGTGCAGGACGGATTACAGTGACAGCCAGGAAGCCCAAACCAAAGACACAACTAGAACGTTGTGATTGACATAAGGCAGACGAGGGCCAGGATGGTCACCTCAGCCCATCACCATCTACAGCGCAGGAATAACCAGGAGAACTGCACAACAGACGACAGAAGGAAATCCAAAACAAATAGGAGAAACTGCGAATCTAGAGATCTTGTGTCCGGCACACCGAGGGTCCACAGGACGCCTGCCCGGCACACCGAGGGTCCACAGGACGCCTGCCCGGCACACCGAGGGTCCACAAGCCGCCTGCCCGGCACACCGAGGGTCCACAAGCCGCCTGCCCGGCACACCGAGGGTCCACAAGCCGCCTGCCCGGCACACCGAGGGTCCACAAGCCGCCTGCCCGGCACACCGAGGGTCCACAGGACGCCTGCCCGGCACACCGAGGGTCCACAGGACGCCTGCCCGGCACACCGAGGGTCCACAAGCCGCCTGCCCTCCTGTGTCAGCGCTGACCCCTTACCATCCCTCATACTGACAGTAGTCCAGTAACTCACCAAGTGCGACTTCCCATAGAAACCTGTCAGCGCAAACCACGCCCCTCGCACGGCTCTCTAAGCCACACCTCCACGTCATCACGTAGGACCGTACCATTTGTAAACATATATATATAAGGGGACAAGGGTCTCACTCAAATCCGTAAATAACTAATAAAACGAGAAGCGCATTGGTTTCTGCTTATTCTGTAACCGTGCACTGCGCTATAATGTCGGCAATCCTCACTTCAAGTCACTGTAATACCTGAACTCTACTCCATTACCAGTCTTTGTATAATTTGCTGCTTTAATAAAGTTAATTTAAAAAAGTGGACTGGACTGTGACGTAAACTCTGCACGTGATGTTGTTAGTCCTATCATTGCGGAAAGCTGCTCTAGTATTTTCGTTTATTGCAACTGGGGTTGTGTGGTTGAGAAGCAGCACGGGGGCAGCAGCATTAGTTGGGGCTCTGAGAGGGGGCAGCAGCATTAGTGGGGGGCTCTGAGAGGGGCAGCAGCATTAGTTGGGGCTCTGAGAGGGGGCAGCAGCATTAGTGGGGGCTCTGAGAGGGGCAGCAGCATTAGTTGGGGCTCTGAGAGGGGGCAGCAGCATTAGTGGGGGGCTCTGAGAGGGGGCAGCAGCATTAGTTGGGGCTCTGAGGGGGGCAGCAGCATTAGTGGGGGGCTCTGAGAGGGGGCAGCAGCATTAGTGGGGGCTCTGAGAGGGGGCAGCAGCATTAGTGGGGGCTCTGAGAGGGGGCAGCAGCATTAGTGGGGGGCTCTGAGAGGGGGCAGCAGCATTAGTGGGGGCTCTGAGAGGGGGCAGCAGCATTAGTGGGGGCTCTGAGAGGGGGCAGCAGCATTAGTGGGGGGCTCTGAGAGGGGGCAGCAGCATTAGTGGGGGGCTCTGAGAGGGGGCAGCAGCATTAGTTGGGGCTCTGAGAGGGGGCAGCAGCATTAGTGGGGGGCTCTGAGAGGGGGCAGCAGCATTAGTGGGGGCTCTGAGAGGGGGCAGCAGCATTAGTGGGGGCTCTGAGAGGGGGCAGCAGCATTAGTGGGGGGCTCTGAGAGGGGGCAGCAGCATTAGTGGGGGGCTCTGAGAGGGGGCAGCAGCATTAGTTGGGGCTCTGAGAGGGGGCAGCAGCATTAGTGGGGGGCTCTGAGAGGGGGCAGCAGCATTAGTGGGGGGCTCTGAGAGGGGCAGCAGCATTAGTTGGGGCTCTGAGAGGGGGCAGCAGCATTAGTGGGGGCTCTGAGAGGGGCAGCAGCATTAGTTGGGGCTCTGAGAGGGGGCAGCAGCATTAGTGGGGGGCTCTGAGAGGGGGCAGCAGCATTAGTTGGGGCTCTGAGGGGGGCAGCAGCATTAGTGGGGGGCTCTGAGAGGGGGCAGCAGCATTAGTGGGGGCTCTGAGAGGGGGCAGCAGCATTAGTGGGGGCTCTGAGAGGGGGCAGCAGCATTAGTGGGGGGCTCTGAGAGGGGGCAGCAGCATTAGTGGGGGCTCTGAGAGGGGGCAGCAGCATTAGTGGGGGCTCTGAGAGGGGGCAGCAGCATTAGTGGGGGGCTCTGAGAGGGGGCAGCAGCATTAGTGGGGGGCTCTGAGAGGGGGCAGCAGCATTAGTTGGGGCTCTGAGAGGGGGCAGCAGCATTAGTGGGGGGCTCTGAGAGGGGGCAGCAGCATTAGTGGGGGCTCTGAGAGGGGGCAGCAGCATTAGTGGGGGCTCTGAGAGGGGGCAGCAGCATTAGTGGGGGGCTCTGAGAGGGGGCAGCAGCATTAGTGGGGGGCTCTGAGAGGGGGCAGCAGCATTAGTTGGGGCTCTGAGAGGGGGCAGCAGCATTAGTGGGGGGCTCTGAGAGGGGGCAGCAGCATTAGTGGGGGGCTCTGAGAGGGGGCTGCAGCATTAGTTGGGGCTCTGAGAGGGGGCAGCAGCATTAGTGGGGGCTCTGAGGGGGGCAGCAGCATTAGTGGGGGGCTCTGAGAGGGGGCAGCAGCATTAGTGGGGGCTCTGAGGGGGGCAGCAGCATTAGTGGGGGGCTCTGAGAGGGGGCAGCAGCATTAGTTGGGGCTCTGAGAGGGGGCAGCAGCATTAGTGGGGGGCTCTGAGAGGGGGCAGCAGCATTAGTGGGGGGCTCTGAGAGGGGGCTGCAGCATTAGTTGGGGCTCTGAGAGGGGGCAGCAGCATTAGTGGGGGCTCTGAGGGGGGCAGCAGCATTAGTGGGGGGCTCTGAGAGGGGGCAGCAGCATTAGTGGGGGCTCTGAGAGGGGGCAGCAGCATTAGTGGGGGCTCTGAGGGGGGCAGCAGCATTAGTGGGGGGCTCTGAGAGGGGGCAGCAGCATTAGTTGGGGCTCTGAGAGGGGGCAGCAGCATTAGTGGGGGGCTCTGAGAGGGGGCAGCAGCATTAGTGGGGGCTCTGAGAGGGGGCAGCAGCATTAGTGGGGGCTCTGAGGGGGGCAGCAGCATTAGTGGGGGGCTCTGAGAGGGGGCAGCAGCATTAGTTGGGCGGCTCTGAGAGGGGGCAGCAGCATTAGTGGGGGGCTCTGAGAGGGGGCAGCAGCATTAGTGGGGGCTCTGAGAGGGGGCAGCAGCATTAGTGGGGGCTCTGAGAGGGGGCAGCAGCATTAGTGGGAGCTCTGAGAGGGGGCAGCAGCATTAGTGGGGGCTCTGAGAGGGGGCAGCAGCATTAGTGGGAGCTCTGAGAGGGGGCAGCAGCATTAGTGGGGGCTCTGAGAGGGGGCAGCAGCATTAGTGGGGCGGCTCTGAGAGGGGGCAGCAGCATTAGTGGGAGCTCTGAGAGGGGGCAGCAGCATTAGTGGGGGCTCAGAGGGGGACAGCAGCATTAGTGGGGGCTCTGAGAGGGGGCAGCAGCATTAGTGGGGGCTCTGAGAGGGGGCAGCAGCATTAGTGGGGGCTCTGAGAGAGGGGGACAGCAGCATTAGTGGGGGGCTCTGAGAGGGGGCAGCAGCATTAGTGGGGGCTCTGAGAGAGGGGGACAGCAGCATTAGTGGGGGGCTCTGAGAGGGGGCAGCAGCATTAGTGGGGGCTCTGAGAGAAGGCAGCAGCATTAGTGGGAGCTCTGAGGGGGACAGCAGCATTAGTGGGGGGCTGAGAGGGGGCAGCAGCATTAGTGGGAGGTCTGAGAGAGGGGGACAGCAGCATTAGTGGGGGGCTCTGAGAGGGGGACAGCAGCATTAGTGGGGGCTCTGAGAGGGGGCAGCAGCATTAGTGGGAGCTCTGAGAGGGGGCAGCAGCATTAGTGGGGCAACTGAGAGGGGGCAACTCAGAGGGGGCAGCAGCATTAGTGGAGCGGCTCTGAGGGGGCAGCAGCATTAGTGGGAGCTCTGAGAGGGGGCAGCAGCATTAGTGGAAGCTCTGAGAGGGGGCAGCAGCATTAGTGGGAGCTCTGAGAGGGGGCAGCAGCATTAGTGAGAGCTCTGAGAGGGGGCAGCAGCATTAGTGGAAGCTCTGAAAGGGGGCAGCAGCATTAGTGGGAGCTCTGAGAGGGGGCAGCAGCATTAGTGAGAGCTCTGAGAGAGGGGCAGCAGCATTGGTGGGGGGCTCTGAGGAGGCAGCAGCATTAGTGAGGCGGCTCTGAGAGGGGGCAGCTCTGAGGGGGCAGCAGCATTAGTGGGGCAGCTCTGAGAGGGGGCAGCAGCATTAGTTGGGCGGCTCTGAGAGGGGGCAGCAGCATTAGTTGGGTGGCTATGTAAGCGTGCAGCAGCATTAGTAAGGCGGCTCTGAGAGTGCAGCAGCATTAATGGGGCAGCTGTGAGGGGGCAGCAGCATTAGTGGGGGCTCTGAGAGGGGGCAGCAGCATTAGTGGGGTGGCTCTGAGAGTAGGGCAGCACCATTAGTGGGGTGGCTCTGTGAGCGTGCAGCAGCATTAGTAAAGCTGCTCTGAGAGAGTGCAACAGCATTAATGGGGCGGCTCTGAGAGGGGGCAGCAGCATTAGTGGGGCGGCTCTGAGAGGGGGAAGCAGCATTAGTTGGGCGGGTCTGAGAGGGGGCAGCAGCATTAGTAAGGCGGCTCTGGGAGAGTGCAGCAGCATTAATGGGGCGGCTCTGTGGGGGGCAGCAGCATTAGTGGGGGCTCTGAGGGGACAGCAGCATTAGTGGAGCAGCTCTGAGAGGGGGCAGCAGCATTAGTGGGGTGGCTCTGAGAGGGGGGCAGCACCATTAGTGGGGTGGCTCTGTGAGCGTGCAACAGCATTAATGGGGCGGCTCTGAGAGGGGGAAGCAGCATTAGTGGGACAACTGAGGGGGCAGCAGCATTAGTAGGGCAGCTCTGAGAATGGGCAGCAGCATTAGTGGGAGTTCTGAGAGGGGGCAGCATCATTAGTGGGGCGGCCCTGAGGGGGGCAGCAGCGTTAGTGGAGCGTCTCTGAGAGGGGGCAGCAGAACTAGTGGGGCGGCTCAGAGGGCAGCAGCATTAGTGGGGTGTCTCTGAAAAGGGGCAGCAGCATTAGTAGGGCGGCTCTGAGAAGGGGCGGCAGCATTTGTGCAGCGGCTCTGAGAGGGGGCGGCACCATTAGTGGGGCAACTCTGAGAAGGGGCCAGCAGCATTGGGGTGGCTCTAAGAGGGGGCAGTAGCATTAGTGGGGCGGCTATGAGAAGGGCCATGGTTGCGTCTAGATCGGAGTTGATTTTTAGAGGATCTCACTGTAGCCACTCTGCTGTAGACGATTCAGTGCTGAGATGACTAGAATGGAGTTGCTGGAGCGAAGACCTCAAAAAATCCGCTGTGATGTTGACAAGTTCATCACTCACAGAACGGCGTTGGTTCCAGTATCTTCATACACGCTCCAATCTACTGACCTCATCTGCATTTTTTATGTTTTTTTTAATGAAGCAAACATCACAAGTCAGACATGAATATTTTTTGCACCTTTCTCGTATGTATTTAGGCAAAAAACATTTTCCTGATGAACAAACCTTGCATTTTTATTGTGGCTTTTTGTAATATATTTACGTTCAGTATTGATTGTTCAGTTTTTCCAGAATGTGACTTTTCCCGTGTGTCCAACAGTCCTGTCCACAGCATCGACATTTTTGAAGAGTGGGCGGAGCTTCGTGGGGAGAGGCTTTAAAGAGTGCCACCGACAGTCATCATAAAAGAAAGCAACTGACAGGCATCATAAAAGAGCACAACTGACAGCCATCATAAAAGAGCACAACCAGCAGTCATCATAAAAGAACGCAACCGACAGTCATAATAAAGCACAACGGACAGTCATCATAAAAGCACAACGGACAGTCATCATAAAAGAACGCAACCAACAGTCATGGAAGAACGCAACCAACAGTCATCATAAAACAGCGCAACTGACAGTCATCATAAAAGAGCACAACCAGCAGTCATCATAAAAGAACGCAACCGACAGTCATCATAAAAGAGCACAACTGACAGTCATCATAATATACAATACAGAAGTGACATACCTTATTATAGAGATGTCCGGTGTCACTGGAGAACATTTCTGGTGTAATTTTCGCCACTTTTGTGATGTAAATTACAATGATTCTGTCGTCTGCGCTTTGTCACTGGATGAGACTTGTGCACATACAGGAAGGTTTGAATTCTATCACAACTGTACAATCAGAGCTCTGTGTAATGTTTTATATTACGAAAAGCGATAATCTTTATTACGGTAACTTAAAACACACAAAGTGGCCAAGCTTTCTCTCTCTAACCCTTCATAAAAGGAGATGTCGTCGCCACATAATGTGCATGGAAGAGCCACTCTAATACATTAAGAATCAAAGCAGACCTTCCTTTATTACCCCACTAGCCGAAGAGCCTGGCGTTGCCCGGGCATAGTAACTAACTGTGGTTAGTTATAGTAAATTATAGTGATTATATTGCACATAAAAACATTTCACATCATATATTCAACACTACAGATTTGCAACACCAATTAAATAAATGATTACCCATGTATTGATAGTATTTTATTTTCAACTCATTCAAGAACCTTTTGATAAACATTTTTGGTTTTTTCAAGGGTGAATGGTCTGTCGCCAAGCGAAACTGTCGCCAGAGCAAATAATAATGTAATAATGTTTGACTCCAAGGCCCACTTAATGACCACTCCTTTGCCACTATGCTATAATTTTTTTCCGGCTGGGGTAATGTCACGAACCCCAGCTGTATCTGCCACAAGAAAGACGCAGGAAGACACAAGTAGAGCGGTGGAGAACTCATCGGGCAGCGAGCAGGACCTGAACCACGTGACTGAGGGGAGTAGCCGAGGGTGGAGACAGGCGCCAGAGAGAAGTCAAACGTGCCGAGGTCAATACCGGGAGATCAATGAGGTACCAGGTGTGAGATGGAAGGATAGTAAGGTGAAAGCCGGAGATCAGGGAGCCGAACAAAGCAATGAAGTACAGAAAGAGACGCGAGGTAATGAAGTCAAAACAGCCAAGCCAGGGGGTCAGAACCAAGGAAAACACAGTATGCTCCTGTACACCAGGGGGTCAGACACAAAGACAGATTGAAAGTATAACTGACAGGGAATCCAGGTTCAGAGCCTGCATAAATACCCCTCCCAGGTGCAAAAGGAGGCCAGATACAATTAACCCTGAGAGGGCAGGGCATGAACCCTGTCCAAACCATGACTACCCCCTCTTAACGGGGGGCCACTGGACCCCCAAGTTTCTCCTGGTATCTGGCATGAAAGGCCCCCACCAAACGATCAGCATGTACTGAACTGGCCGGGACCCATGAGCGATCCTCAAGAGAATACCCCTTCCAGTGTATCAGATACTGGAGCTTCCAGCGCACCCACCGAGAGTCAATGATGCGCCCCACCTCATACTCCAGCTGCCCCTCTACCAATACTAGTGCAGCATCGCATGGGGAGTCCTCCTTAACTGTCCCCACTGGCTTTAAGAGGGACCTGTGGAAAGCATCAGAAATTTTAAAGGAGGTGGGCAACTGTAGGCCACTGGATTGACAACCTCCATAATTTTGTAAGGACCAATAAACTTGGGGCTCAGCTTCATAGAGGGTATCTTAAGCTCGATATTACGGGTGGATAGCCACACCCTCTTCCCCACTACCAATGCCGGACCTGAGCCCCTCCTCCTGTCTGCCAGCCGTTTGTACCTTTTCTGGGCCTTCGAGATGTTCCTCTGAACCTCCCCCAAAGACTTCTGAAACGTACCACGCATTCGGCCCCAGGACGACCTGAATCCATGCAGGAAAACTCCCCAAAATGTGGGTTAAACCCATAGTTGACCTGAAAGGGAGACTTCCCAGTAGACTGACTTACATGACCGTTGAACGCAAATTCTGCCACGGGCAATACCTCACACCAGTCCTCTTGTCTGGAAGAGGCCAGACATCACAGAATTTGCTTCAATGATTGGTTCGTACGCTCAGTCTGTCCATTAGACTCCAGTTGATAGGCAGAGGAAAAGGACAACATAATCCCCAGCTTCTTACAGAAAGCCCTCCAAAACCTGGCCACAAACTGCACACCTCTGTCTGACACCACATTCACAGGCACTCCATGCAGCCGAACTACTTGCTGTATAAATAAGCAGTCCAAAGTTTCAGCAGACGGCAGTGCGGACAGAGGTACAAAGTGGGCTTGTTTGGAGAACCTCTACACCACCACCTGTACCACTGAGTTACCCCTGGAAGGAGGAAGATTTGTGATAAAGTTCATGTCACGATAGGACTGGCGAGTAAACTGGGACCAGGGGCACCTTTCCTGGCCCTAGCACTAGGAGGTGCCTTAGCTCGCCCTGTTCCACGGGATACCTCAGATGGCGAGGATGCCAGGGGCTCCACCATTGCCTTGTCTCCTAACTACAGCACTGCATCTGTCCCCTCCCCCCCCCCCCCCGGGGAAGAGAGGCGCTACCGTGTACCGCAGTGCACCAGCCCAACAGACAGGGGAACAAAGACAAGGGTAAAGGAAAATTCCACTCACATAAATATACTCTCACAAATAATAGAGGTATTCACCAGGGTGTGAAGGATGGGGGAAGAAAACAAGGCAGGTAAGGATGAGGAATTTCCAAGTGTACAAACCAAGCAACAGTCGCACAATAAACTCCTATAGCTCTCCAGACACCAGCTCTTCACTTTCCAGGTCTATCTAGGAAGTGCTAACTCAGACAAAGATCTGGCCAAAAGGCCTAGCTTTTATAGGAGAGAGGAGAGGCCAACCGAGCACAGCTGAAAGCAGGGATTTCCACATGGAGCATGAAGTGCTTCTTCTCAGTGGTGAAGCAGGAGCCATCAGAGGCTGCCATCTTCTGGTACTGCTCTTTCGCAGTAACTCCGTGACAGTCCATGGACAAATGTGTCCATGGTCTATCCGGAATTGGCAAAGGCACCAGTTCCCCGGCCAGCCAGACATGGGAACTTTTAGAACAGGCGCACACCCCACTTGCAGTCATAAGCTTTTTTATATTTGATACCATAGAGGGCCACCAGAAACCCCTCGCAACTGTCCCCGCGTAGGTGCAATCCCAGGATAAGCACTTAAGACAGAATCGTGAAACTTTTGCAGGAGACTGAGATGGAAACGTTCAGGTACGAACAATTTACCTGAAGGTTTATTACTAGGAGCCCAGGTTTGGGCCTCCAGAATTTCTCTCTGTAAATCAGATGAGATTTTGGCCACCACTACTCCTGGCTGAAGAATGGAGGAGGGGGTTCTGGAAGGGGCATAGAATCAAAGCTTGGGTATACAGCATCTTAATATTCTTAGATTCTGGAATGTGATAGTAAAATGAAAACAAGAAAAAAGCGTCCACCGAGCCAGTCTGGGAGTCAATCTCTTGGCAGACTCAATATAGGCCAAATTTTTATGATCAGTGATAACTGTGATGGGATGGAGGGCCCCCCAGGAAATGTCTCCATTCTTCAAAGACCAACTTAACTGCCAACATTTCTCTATTGCTGACATAATTTCTCTCGGCAGAAGATAATTTTTTTAGAAAAGAAGGTGCATGGCTTAAGATTAGTAAGGGTGGAAGGACCCTGAGACAAAACTGCCCTCACCCCCACCTCAGAAGCGTCAACCTCCACGATAAAAGGTCTTGACGAATTGGGTTGTACAAATACAAGAGCTGAAGTAAAACATTTTTTCAACATCAGGAAAGAATTTTTCGCAGCCACAGACAAATTTTTCACTTCAGCCGCCTTGAGAGTAAGGTCTGTCAAAGGCTTTACAACCTACGCAAAAACCCTTAACCCCTTAAGCCCCGAGGGTGGTTTGCACGTTAATGACCGGGCCAATTTTTACAATTCTGACCACTGTCCCTTTATGAGGTTATAACTCTGGAACGCTTCAACGGATCTTGGCGATTCTGACATTGTTTTCTCGTGACATATTGTACTTCATTTTAGTAGTAACATTTATTCGATATAACTTGCGTTTATTTGTGAAAAAAACGGAAATTTGGCGAAAATTTTGAAAATTGCGCAATTTTCCAACTTTAAATTTTTATGCCCTTAAATCACAGAGATATGTCACGCAAAATACTTAATAAGTAACATTTCCCACATGTCTCCTTTACATCAGCACAATTTTGGAACCAAAATTTTTTTTTGTTAGGGAGTTATAAGGGTTCAAAGTTGACCAGCAATTTCTCATTTTTACAACACCATTTTTTTTTAGGGACCACATCTCATTTGATGTCATTTTGAGGGGTCTATATGATAGAAAATACCCAAGTGTGACACCATTCTAAAAACTGCACCCCTCAAGGTGCTCAAAACCACATTCAAGAAGTTTATTAACCCTTCAGGGGTTTCACAGGAATTTTTGGAATGTTTAAATAAAAATGAATATTTAACTTTTTTTCACACAAAATTTATTTCAGCTCCAATTTGTTTTATTTTACCAAGGGTAACAGGATAAAATGGATGCCAAACATTGTTGTACAATCTGTACTGAGTACGCTGATACACCATATGTGGGGGTAAACCACTGTTTGGGCGCATGGCAGAGCTCGGAAGGGAAGGAGCGCCATTTGACTTTTAAATGCAAAATTGACAGGAATTGAGATGGGACACCATGTTGCGTTTGGAGAGCCACTGATGTGCCTAAACATTGAAACCCCCCACAAGTGACACCATTTTGGAAAGTAGACACCCTAAGGAACTTATCTAGATGTGTGGTGACCACTTTGACCCACCAATTGCTTCACAGAAGTTTATAATGCAGAGCCGTAAAAATAAAAAATCATATTTTTTCACAAAAATGATCTTTTCGCCCCCAATTTTTTATTTTCCCAAGAGTAAGAGAAGAAATTGAACCTCAAAAATTGTTGGCCAATTTGTCCTGAGTACGCTGATACCCCGTATATGGGTGTAAACCATTGTTTGGGCGTATGGCAGAGCTCGGAAGGGAAGGAGCGCCATTTTACTTTTCAATGCAAAATTGACTGGAATTGAGATGGGATGCCATGTTGCGTTTGGAGAGCCCCTGATGTGCCTAAACATTGAAATCCCCACAAGTGACACCATTTTGGAAAGTAGACCCCTTAAGGAACTTATCTAGAGGTGTGGTGAGCACTTTGACCCAACAAGTGCTTCACAGAAGTTTATAATGCAGAGCCGTAAAAATAAAAAATCATATTTTTTCACAAAAATAATCTTTTCGCCCCCAATTTTTTATTTTCCCAAGGGTAAGAGAAGAAATTAGACCACAAAAGTTGTTGTGCAATTTGTCCTGAGTGCGACGATACCCCATATGTGGGGGTAAACCACTGTTTGGGCGCATGGCAGAGCTCGGAAGGAAAGGAGCGCCATTTGACTTTTCAATGCAAAATTGACTGGAATTGAGATGGGACGCCATGTTGCGTTTGGAGAGCCCCTGATGTGCCTAAACATTGGAACCCCTCACAAGTGACACCATTTTGAAAAGTAGACCCCTTAAGGAACTTATCTAGATGTGTGGTGAGCACTTTGACCCAACAAGTGCTTCACAGAAGTTTATAATGCAGAGCCGTAAAAATAAAAAATCTTATTTTTTCACAAAAATGATCTTTTCGCCCCCAATTTTTTATTTTCCCAAGGGTAAGAGAAGAAATTAGACCACAAAAGTTGTTGTGCAATTTGTCCTGAGTGCGACGATACCCCATATGTGGGGGTAAACCACTTTTTGGGTGCATAGCAGAGCTCGGAAGGGAAGGAGCGCCATTTGACTTTTCAATGCAAAATTGACTGGAATTAAGATGGGACGCCATGTTGGTTTGGAGAGCCCCTGATGTGCCTAAACATTAAAAACCCCCACAAGTGACACCATTTTGGAAACTAGACCCTCTAAGGAACTTATCTAGATGTGTTTTGAGAGCTTTGAACCCCCAAGTGTTTCACTACAGTTTATAACGCAGAGCCGTTAAAATAAATTTATTTTTTTTTCGCAAAAATTTTTTAGCCCCCAGTTTTGTATTTTCACAAGGGTAACATAATAAATTGGACCCCAAAAGTTGTTGTCCAATTTGTCCTGAGTACGCTGATACCCCATATGTGGGGGGGAACCACTGTTTGGGCGCATGGCAGAGCTCGGAAGGGAAGGAGCGCCATTTGGAATGCAGACTTAGATGGATTGGTCTGCAGGAGTCACGTTGCATTTGCAGAGCCCCTGATGTACCCAAACAGTACAAACCCCCCACAAGTGACCCCATATTAGAAACTAGACCTCCCATGGAACTTATCTAGATGTGTTGTGAGAACTTTGAACCCCTAAGTGTTTCACTACAGTTTATAACGCAGACCCGTGAAAATAAAAATTCTTTTTTTTTTCACAAAAATGATTTTTTAGCCCCCAGCTTTGTATTTTTACAAGGGTAACAGAATAAATTGGACCCCAAAAGTTGTTGTTCAATTTGTCCTGAGTACGCTGATACCCCATATGTGGGGGGGAACCACTGTTTGGGCTCATGGCAGAGCTCGGAAGGGAAGGAGCGCCATTTGGAATGCAGACTTAGATGGATTGGTCTGCAGGCGTCACGTTGCATTTGCAGAGCCCCTGATGTACCCAAACAGTAGAAACCACCCACAAGTGACCCCATATTGGAAACTAGACCTCCCATGGAACTTATCTAGATGTGTTGTGAAAACTTTGAACCCCCAAGTGTTTCACTACAGTTTACAACGCAGAGCCGTGAAAATAAAAATCCTTTTTTTTCCCACAAAAATGATTTTTAGCCCCCCAAATTTTTATTTTCCCAAGGATAACAAGAGAACTTGGACCCAAAAAGTTGTTGTCCAATTTGTCTCGAGTACGCTGATACCCCATATGTTGGGGTAAACCCCTGTTTGGGCGCACGGGAGAGCTCGGAAGTGAAGGAGCACTGTTTTACTTTTTCAATGCAGAATTGGCTGGAATTGAGATCGGACGCCATGTCGCGTTTGGAGAGCCCCTGATGTGTCTAAACAGTGGAAACCCCCCAATTATAAATGAAACCCTAATCCAAACGCACCACTAACCCTAATCCCAACTGTAACCCTAACCACACACCTAACCCAGACACACCCCTAATTCTAATCCCAACCCTAATCCCAACCGTAAATGTAATCCAAACCCTAACCCTAGCCCCAACCCTAGCCCTAACCCTAACCCTAACCCTAACCGGAAAATGGAAATAAATACATTTTTTTTAATTTTATTATTTTTCCCTAAGGCTAGGTTCACATTGCGTTAGGGAAATCCGTTTAGCACTAGCGGATTGCGCTAACACAATGTCTTTTTAGGTGTCGTGTTTAGTGGTCGCGTTAACGTCCCCGCTCTGGAAGATCGGGGATCGGACCTCGGGCGCGCCGCGGACGCTGCAAGCAGCGTCTGAGGCGCGCCACAAAAGAATGGCACCTTGCTAGCGCGAGCCGAAAATGGCACGCTCTAGCGATGCGCTACACCTGAAAATCACATTGCTGTCAATGGTTGTGCTAACGGACCCGTTGCACGGCGTTAATTGTGACATTTTCGCCGTGCAACGCTGTCCGTTAGCGTTAACCCATTAACGCAATGTGAACCTAGCCTAACTAAGGGGGTGATGAAGGGGGGTTTGATTTACTTTTATAGCGAGTTTTTTAGCGGATTTTTATGATTGGCAGCCGTCACACACTAAAAGACGCTTTTTATAGCAAAAAAGTTTTTGCGTCTCCACATTTTGAGACCTATAATTTTTCCATATTTTGGTCCACAGAGTCATGTGAGGTCTTGTTTTTTGCGGGACGAGTTGACGTTTTTATCGGTTACATTTTCGGACACGTGACAGTTTTTGATCGCTTTTTATTCCGATTTTTTTGTGAGGCAGAATGACCAAAAACCAGCTATTCATGAATTTCTTTTGGGGGAGGCGTTTATACCGTTCCGCGTTTGGTAAAATTGATGAAGCAGTTTTATTCTTCGGGTCAGTACGATTACAGCGACACCTCATTTATATCATTTTTTTTATGTTTTGGCGCTTTTATACGATAAAAGCTATTTTATAGAAAAAATAATTATTTTGGCATCGCTTTATTCAGAGGACTATAACTTTTTTATTTTTTTGGTTATGATGCTATATGGCGGCTCGTTTTTTGCGGGACAAGATGACGTTTTCAGAGGTAACATGGTTATTTATATCCGTCTTTTTGATCGCGTGTTATTCCACTCTTTGTTCAGCGTTATGATAATAAAGCGTTGTTTTTTGGCTCGTTTTTTTTTTTTTTTCTTACGGTGTTCACTGAAGGGGTTAACTAGTGGGCCAGTTTTATAGGTCGGGTCGTTACGGACGCGGCGATACTAAATATGTGTACTTTTATTGTTTTTTTGTTTTTTTTTTATGTAAAGAAATGTATTTATGGGAATAATATTTTTTTTTTCTGCTTTATTTAGGAATTTTTTTTTTATTTTTTTTTTTACAAGTGTGGACATTTTTTTTTTTACTTTTTCACTTTGTCCCAGGGGGGACATCACAGATCACCGATCTGACAGTGTGCACAGCACTCTATCAGATCGGTGATCTGACATACAGCCGGGCAGGATTAGAGCTGCAGCTGCAGCCTGATCCTGACCCGGAAGTGCTCCCTGCAGGACCCGGATGCAGCCCGGCGGCCATTTTGGATCCGGGGACTGCAGGGAGAAGACGCTCGGTACACGGTGAGCACATCACCGTGTACCGATCGTCTCAGGGAAGCCCGCAGGGAGCCCCCTCCCTGCGCGATGCTTCCCTGCACCGCCGGCACACCGCGATCATCTTTGATCGCGGTGTGCCGGGGGTTAATGTGCCGGGAGCGGTCCGTGACCGCTCCTGGCACATAGTGCCGGATGTCAGCTGCGATAGGCAGCTGACACCCGGCCGCGATCGGCCGCGCTCCCCCCGTGAGCGCGGCCGATCGCATATGACGTACTATCCCGTCCATGGGAATTAAGTCCCAGGTCACCTGGACGGGATAGTACGTCATATGGGATTAAGGGGTTAATAAACGTCCTATAGAAGTTAGCAAAGCCCAAAAATCACTGCAACCCTTTTAAATCATGAGACTGCCCCCAATCCGTAATGGCCTGGACCTTCTTAGGATCCATGCGGAATCCCTCCCCTGACTCAATTAAACCCGGAAAGGACAGTTCTTGTACGAAAAATGAACATTTCTCTAATTTGGCATACAAATGATTCTCCCTGAGTCTTATAAGAACCATATGCAGATGGTGCAAGTGAGTTTGACTATCCGCCGAGTACACCAAAATGTCATCCAGGTAGATAACCATATAACGCCCAATTAGGTCGGAGAAAATAACATTAATGAAATTCTGAAAAACAGCAGGAGCGTTAGTGAGACCAAAGGGCATAACCAAGTTTTCAAACAGCCCTTAAAGTCGTCAGAAACGCCATTTTCCATTCATCTCCTTCCAGGACCCTTATAAGGTTATAAGTCCCTCGTAAATCAAGCTTAGGCTGGTTTCACATTTGCGGTTGTGTCCGCAGCATTTCATCCGCAACCATAAACGCAAGTAAAACCGCATGCAAACCCATGCAAACGCAGCCTTTTTTATCCGCATCAGCTTATGCATGCGGTCAAAAAAACGCAACATTTGCATACGTTAGCATGTGTTTGCGCTCTTATGCGCATGAGTTGTTATGGTGAAAAATTACCAGGAGAAAAATGTAGATAAACACCAATGGGCGTGTCTCATGGGATTTCTTAATATAGACACTTTGTACAGCTGAAATATTCAGATTTTGCTCCTGTATCCTGCTTCACGATGTATCTTTGCATGGAGAGCTTTTATTTTAACCTGGATTTGGATTTAAAGCTGTTTCTTGTCTTTGCGTTTGCTTGTTAGCAACAAAGAAACAGAGAAAGACAGAGAAGAACACGGCATCTGCGTTTTTTGAGACGCCCCATTATCAAAGTCCGGGAGAGCCGTGGAGCCTACCATACCCTATACAGCGAACTCCATGCCAACCCAGAGAAATTTGAGGAATATACCAGGATGTATCAAGAGACCTTCCGGGATTTGCTTGGTTGTGTCAAAGGAGCAATCAGGAGACAGGACACCCAGCTCAGTAGAGCGATTCCTGCTTAGGAACGTCTCCTGGTCACATTAAGGTACGTAATATTTCAAAACAAACTCCTGTCATAATTATTATTGTTTTGCTATGCATTATTTGTTATTTCCTTTATGTCTTTTGCAAATCCCCATCATAAATATTATTGTTCGTAATGTTTTTATTTCTTTTTTCGGCAGATTCCTGGCTATCGGAGTGACCTTATCATCGCTCCACTTTCAGTACTGGCTAGGAATTTCCACCTTGTCTGGAATAGTTGCGGACACCTGCCGTGCTTTGTTGAACGTTCTCCGGGAAGAATTTATCCCTCTACCCAGCGTGGAAATGTTGCTGGAAATATCCGAAAAATTCTGGCAAGTGTATAATTTCCCCAACTGTTTGGGAGCAGTGCGTGGAAAACACCTTCGGATTACCAAACCCGCCAGAACTGGATCTGAGTACTTCAACTACAAAAAATATTTTTCTGTAGTGCTCATGGCAATTGCAGATGCTGACTGTCGCTTTGTCGCCATGGACATTGGAGTTTTTGGCCGTGGCAACGACTCCCAGACTTTTAGAAACTCAGACATGGGCCAACGCATGTATGCAAAACATTTTAATTTCCCCCTGCCACAACCTCTTCCCAAAACTGAAGGCCCGCAAATGCCATTTGTTATGGTTGGGGATGAGACCTTTCAGATGTGTGAAAACCTACTGAAACCATACTCCAGTCGGGACACCACACCAAAAAAATTTTTAACTACAGACTGAGCATGGCACGAAGAACTGTTGAGTGTACCTTTGGGATTCTTGTCTCAAAATGTCGCATTCTTGGAACAGCCAATAATCTAAAAAAATGGAGACAATCGATGAGGTTGTCAAAGCCTCTGTGGTTCTGCATGACTACATAATGGCTAAAGAGCGACCCAACATTGAACTTGATGAACCAGTTTCAAACCCCTTGCCAGATTACCAGCATCACTCTCTGCAGTCAACAGTAGAAGGTGCCCAAATATGATACGATACGATACACTTTATTGATCCCGTGGGAAATTATGGTATCACAGCAGCACAACTTAAATCATAAAAATCATAAAGGAATTACATAGTTGACATGACAGTGGAGTTGACAGAAGAACATTATACATTATACATTAGAATAGGACATACACAACAAGTGAACTGAAATGTAGAGAAATAAGTAGACATTCACCTTGGTGGTTTAACCCTAATGTTATTGTTGTACATTCCCATGGCAGTTGGCACAAACGATTTCCTATATTTTTCCTTCTTACACCTCAGAAGTATTAGCCGGTTACTGAAGGTGCTCTTCTGTCTCATGAAAATGAGGGACCAATTTGCCTATTTGGTTTCTGATATCAGACGTCTGGCATGGCAAGATGTAATGGTTTAATAAAATGTTCTGTTGTGTTTGTTATGTACCCGTAATGTTAAAATGTTCCTGTAATGTTTTGTGTAACAAAAAAAACTGTTTTGAAACCTGTACCGAGTGCCCTCTGTCTTTCATGAGCTCAAATCCACTTATGATGTCAGTGCTATGGTAGGCGACTTCTGATTCGATCAAGCATCTCAATTCTACAGTATTTATTGGTCACAAAATGAAGAGTCGATGGAGGCAATACAAGGCATATCTATACTCACCAGGCCAGGTGTCAGAAATAGTTAATTCTGGATGCTGGGTTTTGTGCATCCTGAATTCACTATTTCTGACACCTGGTCAGGTGAGTATAGATATGCCTTGTATTACCTCCATCGTCTCTTCACTCTGCGTCCAATAGATTACGCAGACTGAAGAGATGCTAGAGAAAATGCAAGTCATATTTGTTTTTGACAACTCATAGCTCCATGACAGACACAAGAAGCAAAGCTGCAGTGCAGTGTTCAAGTTGTGTTAGTCCTGGAGATATGAGGCGGCAAAAACACAAAATTTACGGCGCAGTGTGTTTAGTCAGCACACGGTGTGTGTTGCCGGCGACGGAACACAAAGAACCAAACAGTAGGGGCAAAAAAAAAACACATTTATAAAAAAAATGACATTGGGGGTGTGTGGTCTGACTGTTTCCCAGACCAGTCGCACTGACCAGGAGCTCCTGCACTTTAGTGCCTTACCCTGGATTTTGCCACGAGAGTGCCACTTTTTTGCCCCTGTGCTGAGTGCTAATCACGCTCCACACCTGGGAGCCGTCGCTGCACTCTGGGTGCCCGTTTGGTCTCTGTGGTCCGGCGTGCTGTACAAGGAGAGGGGACGGCGCTGTGAGGAGACGCCATCTTGGGACCTGCCCTGAGGCTGTGCGCGGCTGCTCCACAGAGGTAACACCGCTGCACGCCGCTTCCACACCCTGCCCCGGCTCGCTACTTACCTACCTCTGGTCCCTGTTGCTCCGGATCTGGACCCGGGGCTTGAGGGGTCTCGCGGCCACCATGACCTACGGTCTCTCCCTCTCCTCCCGCCCTCGGTTCCTGGGTGGGGAGGCTCCAGCGAGGACGGAGGCTTGTCGGGTGCGGTGTGGAGTCCGGCTGCCTTTCCTGCTGCGCGGCGCTCGGCGGCTCTCCTGTCCCAACGCTGGGTCCGGCTTGGTGTGCATCTGTGGGACGCGGAGGCACTGAAGAGTTTGCCGCCAATTCCGGTGCCATCTTGGATTCTCTCCTGCGGCTAGAGGTCTGTACAGTGTCGGCTGGTGGAGTGATGCGGCTGGATTCCCCTCTGCAAGCCCTTGCCTGCTAATTACCGCCTGCTACCTCCTGCTGCCCCATACCCAGTAACAACTGCTAATATCTACTTATATCTGCTCCTACAAACAAACGGCAATTAAGCATTACAGGAGGTCTGCTGGGACAACGGACATTTGTTTGATCCAGCGGTGAGGTGCTTCTCGCTGTGGCCTCTCAGTGCCTCCCAGATTGCCTCTTCTATTTGCTGGGCTGCTTCTGTTGAGAGACTTCAACATAAACTTTTGGGTCTACACATTTTATTTCATTCCAAAACAGAGATGGAAAGTGCTGCTCTGCATTCATTTATCTCTCATTAATGCTCCTACAGCGACACCTAGTGTCCATTCCTTATAACTTGTTCTAACTTCAAAATATGTGCATTTAAATCTTCCGTCTTATGTCCAAGTTGTGAACACAGCGATTCACATTATAAGAAGCCTCATTATGGTTAAATCACAAAAAGAACATGAAAAATCGGCGACTAAAACTATTGCAGACGAACAGAAAAAGAACACACATGGAGATCTGGACAAATATTTAAAGAAGAAAATTGATTCTTCTCACACACCGGCAAAGCGGGCCCTTAAAAAATCTATCTCTCTTGATAATTTGAATGACTCGGACCTCAGTGGAGTTGACTCTGATAGTGATTCCATCCTGGATGAGATAGCGCCTATTTCCGGAGCCTTTATGAAGAAACTAATGGCCCAGAACATGAAAACTGTACTGGAAGAGTTATCTGGTATGCGTTCGGATCTTCAACAATTGTGGCAAAGAGTGGAGGTGCTGGAGTCAGCTTCCACAGACACAGTTGATGCTTTAACTGGTCTCCAAGACCAGGTCCTCAAACAACAACACCATCTTAATGTTGCTCTGTTGGCAGCCGAGGACCAAGAAAACAGGAGCAGGAGGAAAAACATTTGCATAAGAGGCATCCCGGAGTCCTTGGCACGTGAAGCCTTAGAGAAAGTAGCCAGATAAATTTTTGCTAATATCTTAGGCCAAGAAAGAGCCTCTACAATCATAATTGAAAGAGTTCACCGAGCGCTGAGACCTAAGCCAAAAACTGAAGAGCCGCCAAGAGATGTCATTTGCGGCATTCTCAGTTATGTTGATACGGCAGCTGTTCTTGCAAGTGCCAGAGAACAAGAAAAGATTATATACGATAACTCCCAATCCAGCTATTCCAAGACCTCGCTGCCTCCACCTTAACGAAGAGACGGATCCTACGTCCCCTCCTCTCAGCCTTAAAAGCAAAGAACTTGATATATAAATGGCTTTTATCTTTTGGTCTGGCAGTCAACGCAAATGGTCGACAGATTGTGGTCCGCACTCCAGAGGACCTGCCAAATTTTTGGGAATCACTCGATATTTCCCCAATTGAGCTCCCCTCTTGGATGCCTGTTAACACCAGCTGGAGACTCTCTCCGCTTACCAAGCCACAAGAATGGTCCATAAAGAAAAAGCATACTTCGCCGAAAGTCAAGAAATATGACCCCAAGAAACACCCTCCATGAAGAATCAGTCTTCTTGACCTTACATTATCTACCCAGTTTTCTCCTTGTTCTTTTTCTCTGTTTGATGTCCATGGTCCCCTATGGACCTTATCTTTATTAAGCTGTTCTACTTTATAAGGTCATGACCTTTAGTCGTCATTCCCATTTTTTGGTTCACAACTTGGACTAACTCGCCTATGTTTGGGTATAATAACCCCCTCTGCGATAGGCGAGCTATTGTTTGTAAAAAGGTTGATGGTTAGGTTGTTCTTTTCTTTTTTCAGGTATCCGGTTGAGACAGTTTTCCTTGTAGGAATGTCGAGTATGAGTAGTCAGGTGAGTTCGAGGTCCATTACTGTGGCTTCTTTTAACGCTAAAGGGCTTAATTCTCCCGCTAAGCGAAACCAAATTCTTACACTTTTAAAAAAACAACACACACAAATTGTTTTCCTCCAAGAAACCCATTTTAAAATCGGTAGAGTCCTTAAAACATTCTTTTCCTCGTATCCCATATGGTTTCATAGTTGTGGTACATCTTCTGCTAAGGGCGTTAGTATAGCCTTAAGGAAAGGCCTTCCTTTCTCACTCAAGGATAGCTTAGGCGACCAAGAGGGCAGATACATTTTGTTAAAGGGACGCTAGCTAACACAACAGTTACCTTTGCCAACTTATATGCTCCTAATAACTACCAGGTCCATTGGATTACCAAAACACTTGAAGTATTGCACCTATTTAAGGAGGGACTACTGATTGTGGGAGGTGATTTTAATCTAACTCTCAACCCTGAATTACCGTATTTTTTCGACCATAAGACGCACTTTTTTCCTCCAAATTTGGGAGGAAAGTGTGGGTGCGTCTTATGGTATGGATGTAGCATGTGGGGAGGGGGGCAGCAGTGAGTGGGATCGCACTATTATGCCACTTCAGGATGTCCCGCTGCCCAGAATCAGTGCTGGGGAAACCATGTGGTCCCGATGATTAAGTGCAGTGAATATTCATTAGCGGCTCCCCCCACCTATCAGCTGAGTGGTGAGCTGGGAGCAGCAAATGAATACTGCACTTAAGCAGGGACACACATAGTTTCCTCAGCCCTGATTCCTGCAGCAGCTGGGGAGGTCTGTGTGTCCGGGGGAGAGGAGGCAGCAGCAGCAGGGGCCAGAGGAGATCGCTGCATACCTTCCTGCCATGCCTGGGCTAGACGCTGAGTGCTGTGCACAAACAGGACCTGTGATGATGTCAGAAGTGGGCGGGCTGGAGCACCACATGGCAGCTCAGAGCCCTCCCTCTTCTTGACATCATCACAGGTCCTTCAGGCTCTCCACTAGAATCTGCAGCTTCCTCATAACCTGTGCTGTGGAAAGGAAACAAGAGGGAGGGCTCTGTGTGCAGTCATGGGATGCTTTTACCTCACCACAGTGTGGCAGGCTGCCACAATTAAGAGGTTAGTCTTTACAAAACACAATAAAGCACTCTGCCACTCCTTTGGTGAACTATAACTCCCAGCATGTCATAGGATCTGCAGGACATGCTGGGAGTTATAGTTCTTCCATGGGATTTTAAAGCAGCACTCCAGTGTTATTTTGCAGTGCTGGAGTGGTGCTTTCAATATAAGCCCTGTGCCCCCATTCTTATACTCACCCTCCAGCATCTTCATATAGTACTGTACAGACACCACACTGGTCCCGCAGCTTCCAACATAATAACCTACTATTATATATAATAACACCACATATAATAGTATGTTATTTATGTTATTAAATATTTTACCACATTTTTTTGCTTCAAATATTTTTTTTCCCTATTTTCCACCTCTAAAACCTGGGTGCGTCTTATAGTCCGGTGCGTCTTATAGTCCGATAAATATGGTAGATGCATGTAGCGGCTCTTCACCCATTTCCCCAGGTCTGAGAAGGAGTCTTTTACACGAGTTGAATTCCTTGCATCTTGTAGATCCCTGGCGTATTCTCCATCCCACCACTAAAGATTACACATTCTTTTCCCTCCCCGTACTCTTCTTATCACCGAATCGACCTCCTCTTAATTCAGTCCCAAGCCCTGTGCTTAATTAAGTCTGCCGATGTAGGTTCGATCACAATCTCTGACCATGCCCCTATCTTTATTGATATCACCATAAATACACTACCCCATCCCGCAACGTCCTGGAGATTAAATGAGTCTTTATTAGACTCCACACAGAATTTTAAAAACGTAAAATCTATCATCTCACACTACTGTGAAGAAAATAGCGTAGAGGTCGCTATCACACCTAACATCTGGGAAGCGCATAAGGCTGTACTAAGAGGCGAACTCATCTCTATTGGCTCCTATACTAAGAAAACGAGAGAAAAAGAAATTATGTCTCCACAAAGAGTCTGACGCACAAAAGTTTCAGGATGACCTCTCCTCCCGTCGCAGTGAATTCTACTAAAATGTTTATGCACTGCAAACACAGGTGCTACGTTCATGGGAATAAGAGCAGTAAGCTCACTTCCCGATTGCTCAAAAACCAAAATGGAAATAAATTTATAAAACATATTTATACAAATTCTAACTCAAGGGTTGATAGGTCAGATGAGATTGCGGAGGCGTTCAGACTTTATTATGAGTCCCTTTATAACTTAGACCCACCTGAGCCTATGAAGGACCACCTCACCGCAGTTGAAAGAGTCCAGAAATTTTTAGCCCCCCTCTCCCTCCCAAAAGTTCAACCCAAAGATTACTCAGCTCTACTCTCCCAAATCACTCCTCAAGAAATTAAAGACACTATACATTCAATGGCTAATAATAAAACTCCAGCTCCAGATGGTTTCCCTGTGGTTACTATAAAAAATTCTTAGATCTGCTCCTCCCACAGCTAGTTTCCCTCTTTAGTGCATTCTTGGCAGGAGACACCCCTCCTAAGCAGACTCTAGAGGCACACATTACTGTTATCCCTAAGGAGGGGAGAGATGGTAGCTTTTGTGGTAATTACAGACCTATCTCGTTGCTTAACACGAATATAAAATTATGGGCAAAAATCCTCGCTTCCAGAATTAATACTGTTCTGGACTCTTTAATCCACCCTGATCAAGTGGGTTTCATGAAGGGCCATGAGGGTAAAGATAATGCCACAAAAATTCTCCTGGCCGTGATCGTTGGTAAGTCGTTGTGTGGTCGCTGGGGAGCTGTCACACAGACAGCTCTCTCCAGCGACCAACGATCTGGGGAACAACTTCGGCATCGTTGAAACTGTCTTCAACGATGCCGAAGTCCCCGGGTAACCAGGGTAAACATCGGGTTACTAAGCGCAGGGTCGGGCTTAGTAACCCGATATTTACCCTGGTTACCATTGTAAAAGTTAAAAAAAAAAAAAAAAGTACATACTCACATTCCGATGTTTGTCACGTCCCCCGGTATCCACAGGGTTAAAACTGCTTTCGGCAGGAGCGCTGCTAATGCACGCGCTGCTGCCGAGAGCTTTCCCTGCACTGTGTCAGCACTGGCCGTAAAGCAGCGGTGACGTCACCGCTGTGCTTTGCTTTATGGCCGGCGCTGACATTGGCGACAAACATCACCTCCTTCGTTGAGTGAATGGCTAAATAATGTCCATGATATACGCAGGTTGGAAGAAATGTCTAGTTGGAAGTCACGTACACATGACAAATTCCTCACCATATGGCTTCCCTGGTTACGCTTTTCATCTTCGCCCACATGACTCGATTGCTCCTCTTCCAACATGACTCGATTGCTCCTCTAATTACTCACATCTTTTTGGTTACCCTGATGAAGGAACCACTGAAACGCGCGTCGGGGTGCTCTGTACTTGGGCACGCAGGACCGACAGGTATATATACGGTTATATTTCGCTAATTCCCACATATCTTATAGCAAACATTGATGTGCATATATGATACCACAGTGCAGGAGGGGACATATGATACACTATAGACTTTGTCTTTCGTTTTTATATGCAATTTTGCACAATTATACTATTGCACTTTTTTGCACATTGTTTTTAGTGGACACACATATATAATATATATTTTACATTTTTTTAACCGATATTTAGCACTTTTTTCACTAGTTGCATAATTTCCCCTTGTATGCACGCAATTTTTTCATATATGCGCTTATAATTAGATTGTGGGATTGTTTATATATTTTTTATATCGTATTTTCTACCTGTACACCTGTGTATATTTATTTCCCAAGTAATGCACTTTTTGTGCTGATGTTGCCATACTATTATAATAAAGGCATTTTATTTGACCTATCTCTCTGTGGCTTTTTATAATATATAAGAATTTTTTTTTCTTACATATAGATATATATGTTTTTTTGCTAGTATTATGAGTCCTTTGACAGCCCTTTGATTCTTTATATTTATGCAAAGTATATAGAGTTTCTGACTGACTACTTTCTTCCATGCTATATAAAGCAGAAACGTGCCATCAGGAGCAAAATCATCTTCATGCATAACAATGCACCATCTTATGCTGCAAAGAATACCTCTGAGTCATTGGCTGCTAGAGGCATAAAAGGAGATAAACTCATGGTGTGGCCACAATCTTCCCCTGTCCTTAACCCTATAGAGATCCTTTGGAGTATCATCAAGCAAAAGATCTATGAGGGTGGGAGGCAGTTCACATCAAAACAGCAGCTCTGGGAGGATATTCTGACTTCATGCAAAGAAATACAAGCAGAAACTCCCCAAAAACTCACAAGTTCAATGGATGCAAGAATTGTGAAAGTGATATCAAAGAAGGGGTCCTATGTTAACATGTAACTTGGCCTGTTAGGATGTTTTGGAGTTAAATAGCATTTTTGTTCAATGAATGTGACCTCCTAATGCTGCAAATTCCACAAATGAGCATTTTCAGTTCTTTAAAACATATCAAATGTTTAGATATTCTACTGTGTCTAATAATTTGGATCAGCACATTTTGAGTTTTTATTTGTTTTGGAGATTATACTGTTATCATTGAGAGGTTCCTTCAGAAAAATTCAATGTTTACTCTAACGGGTGATGACTTTTATTAGACTGACTGTCATTTGCACCGACCATTTAGGAAAATCCGAGAAAAATGTAATTTGCGTAATAATTTGGAACATGATGTATATATATACAGCTCTGTCAAAAATTAAGAGACCACCACATCAAAACCCTGTCATGACCAGCCCAATCTCCAGACCTGAACCTCATTGAAAACCTCTGGAATGTAATCAAGAGGATGAGGATAGTCACAAGCCATCAAACAAGAACTGCTTAAATGTTTGTGCCGGAAGCAGTGTGAACGACTGGTGGAAAGCATGCCAAGATGCATGAAAGCTGTGATTAAAAATCATGGTTATTCCACAAAATATTGATTTCTGAACTCTTCCTGATTTACAACATTAGTATTGTTGTTTCTAAATGATTATGAACTTGTTTTCTTTGCATTATTTGAGGTCTGAAAGCACTGTTTTCTGTTGTTTTTTTACTTTGACCATTTCTCCTTTTCAGACTAAAAATACAAAATTTATTGCTTGGAAATTCAGAGACATGTTGTCAGTAGTTTATAGAATAAAAGAACAATTTACATTTTACTCAAAAATATTCCTATAAAGAGAAAAATCAGAGAAACTGAACATTTTGCAGTGGTCTTTTAATTTTTGCGAGAGCTGTAAATACACTATTATATTTTATGTATTTGGGGAATATTCTTTTTCCCAGATTAATAAAACTTACATACTTATTGAGGCTTTTTGTAATATAAATAATTTCACTCAGTGCTGATTGTTCAGTTTTGGCAGAATGTCACTTTTCCTGTCACCCCTCCTGTCCGCAGCAGCAAGATTTTTGAAGAGTGGGCGGAGCTTCATGGGGAGAGGCGTAAAAGCGCACTGACAGTCATCATAAAAAAGCGCAACTAACAGAGTCATGATAATATACAGCACAGAGGTGACAAATTATTGCAAAGATGTCCAGAATCACTAGATAACATTTCTGGTGTAATTTTTGCCATTTTTGTGATGTAACTTCTGATGATTCTGTTGGCTGTGCTGGATGAGATTTGTGGACATGCAGGAAAATTTTAATTCTATCAAAACTGACCAATCGGAACTCTGAGTAATGTTTTATATTATGAAAAGTTATAGTTTTTTGACTAACTTTATTATTTAAAAAAATGCACAAAGTGGCCACTGCTTTTGCCCTCTCACCCTTCGTTAAAGGGTATAGCTGGGACTTTATGAAAAATAAAAATGTACCTACAAACATGTAGGTAATTTCTACTTACCTGCCTGATGTGACTGGCACCGTTCTTCCCTGGCACAGAGAAGTCACAGCCGATCCTACTGGGAATTCAGCTGCCTCTGCTGATGTCACGTCAACATAATTGCTGTTCAAGCCAGAAGGTGCGTGTATAAATCCCCCGCAGCTCCAGCACTGATGTTCCAGGGGTCTCTGCCAGTCTCAGCACTGTGCTGCAATGGTATTGTGACTGCACCTTATAGTATAGCTGCAAAGTGAATACTAATAACCATCAGGGACCCCGAACCATCAGCGATGGAGCCACAGGTGATTAAGCAGAGTTGTTTGGGGGACATATTGGACTTTTTTTTATCGCTTTTTATTGTCCTGTTTGTGAGGTAGGATGTAGAAAAAGATGGCAATTCTGCTGTTTACTATTATTTGACTGTATGGTCCCCTTCACACAACTGTGTATCATGTTTTTCGCGGATGCCAAGTGTACCCTATTGTATCCTATTCTACCCTATGGTGCTGCACTCATGTCGATGTTTTCCCAGCAGCACAGATGACAAAGGCCCATGCATGTCTATGGGTCTGTGTAAACATGCCATCCATGTGCCGTTCGTGTTTAACCCCTTTCTGACATCGGACGTACTATCCCGTCCATGTGGGGTGGGCCCCTATGACCATGGACGGGATAGTACGTCCAGCGCGATCGGCGGCGCTCACGGGGGGAGCGCCGCCGATCGCGGCCGGGTGTCAGCTGTTTATCGCAGCTGACATCCGGCACTATGTGCCAGGAGCGGTCACGGACCGCCCCCGGCACATTAACCCCCGGCACACCGCGATCAAAGATGATCGCGATGTGCCGGCGGTACAGGGAAGCTTCCCGCAGGGAGGGGGCTCCCTGCGGGCTTCCCTGAGCCCCCCGCAGCAACGCGATGTGATCGCGTTGCTGCGAGGGTCTCACCTCCCTCCCTGCTCCCTCCAGCCCCGGATCCAAGATGGCCGCGGATCCGGGTCCTGCAGGGACGGAGGTGGCTTCACAGAGCCTGCTCAGAGCAGGCACTGTGAAGGCTGCAGTCCTGTAAGTGAGATCGGTGATCTGACAGAGTGCTGTGCACACTGTCAGATCACCGATCTGTGATGTCCCCCCCTGGGACAAAATAAAAAAGTTAAAAAAAAAATTTCAAATGTGTAAAAAAAAATAAAAAAAAATATTCCAAAATAATGAAAAAAAAAAAAAATATTATTCCCATAAATACATTTCTTTATCTAAATAAAAAAAAAAAAACAATAAAAGTACACATATTTAGTATTGCCGCGTCCATAACGGCCCGACCTATAAAACTGGCCCACTAGTTAACCCCTTCAGTAAACACCGTAAGAAAAAAAAAAAAAAAACGAGGCAAAAAACAACGCTTTATTATCATACCGCCGAACAAAAAGTGGAATAACACGCAATCAAAAAGACAGATATAAATAACCATGGTACCGCTGAAAACGTCATCTTGTCTCGCAAAAAACGAGCCACCATACAGCATCATCAGCAAAAAAATAAAAAAGTTATAGTCCTGAGAATAAAGCGATGCCAAAATAATTATTTTTTCTATAAAATAGTTTTTATCGTATAAAAGCGCCAAAACATAAAAAAATGATATAAATGAGGTATCGCTGTAATCGTACTGACCCGAAGAATAAAACTGCTTTATCAATTTTACCAAACGCGGAACGGTATAAACGCCTCCCCCAAAAGAAATTCATGAATAGCTGGTTTTTGGTCATTCTGCCTCACAAAAATCGGAATAAAAAGCGATCAAAAAATGTCACGTGCCCGAAAATGTTACCAATAAAAACGTCAACTCGTCCCGCAAAAAACAAGACCTCACATGACTCTGTGGACCAAAATATAGAAAAATTATAGCTCTCAAAATGTGGTAACGCAAAAAATATTTTTTGCAATAAAAAGCATCTTTCAGTGTGTGACGGCTGCCAATCATAAAAATCCGCTAAAAAACCCGCTATAAAAGTAAATCAAACCCCCCTTCATCACCCCCTTAGTTAGGGAAAAATTAAAAAAATGTATTTATTTCCATTTTCCCATTAGGGCTAGGGTTAGAGTTAGGGCTAGGGTTAGGGCTAGGGTTAGGGCTAGGGTTAGGGTTAGGGTTAGGGCTAGGGCTAGGGTTAGGGCTAGGGTTAGGGCTAGGGTTAGGGCTAGGGTTAGGGCTAGGGTTAGGATTAGGGCTAGGGCTAGGGCTACAGTTTGGGTTGGGGCTAAAGTTACAGTTAGGGTTTAGATTACATTTACGGTTGGGAATAGGGTTGGGATTAGGGGTGTGTCAGGGTTAGAGGTGTGGTTAGGGTTACTGTTGGGATTAGGGTTAGGGATGTGTTTGGATTAGGGTTTCAGTTATAATTGTGGGGTTTCCACTGTTTAGGCACATCAGGGGCTCTCCAAATGCGACATGGCGTCCGATCTCAATTCCAGCCAATTCTGCGTTGAAAAAGTAAAACAGTGCTTCTTCCCTTCCGAGCTCTCCCGTGTGCCCAAACAGGGGTTTACCCCAACATATGGGGTATCAGCGTACTCAGGACAAATAGGACAACAACTTTTGGGGTCCAATTTCTCCTGTTACCCTTGGGAAAATACAAAACTCGGGGCTAAAACATATTTTTTGTGGGAAAAAAAAAGATTTTTTATTTTCACGGCTCTGCGTTATAAACTGTAGTGAAACACTTGGGGGTTCAAAGTTCTCACAACACATCTAGATTAGTTCCCTGGGGGGTCTAGTTTCCAATATGGGGTCACTTGTGGGGGGTTTCTACTGTTTAGGTACATTAGGGGTTCTGCAAACGCAATGTGACGTCTGCAGACCATTCCATCTAAGTCTGCATTCCAAATGGCGCTCCTTCCCTTCCGAGCTCTGCCATGCGCTCAAACGGTGGTTTCCCCCAACATACGGGGTATCAGCGTACTCAGGACAAATTGGACAACAAATTGTGGGGTCGAATTTCTCCTCTTACCCTCGGGAAAATACAAAACTGGGGGTAAAAAATAATTTTGGGGGGAAAGATTTTTTTTTTTAATTTTCACGGCTCTGCGTTACAAACTGTAGTGAAACACTTGGGGGTTCAAAGCTATCACAACACATCTAGATGAGTTCCTTACGGGGTCTAGTTTCCAAAATGGTGTCACTTGTGGGAGGTTTCTACTGTTTAGGTACATTAGGGGCTCTGCAAATGCAATGTGACACCTGCAGACCATTCCATCAAAGTCTGCATTCAAATGGCACTCCTTCCCTTCCGAACCCTCCCATGCGCCCAAACAGTGGTTCCCCCCCACATATGGGGTATCAGCGCACTCAGGACAAATTGGACAACAAATTGTGGGGTCGAATTTCTCCTGTTACCCTCGGGAAAATACAAAACTGGGGGCTAAAAAATAATTTTTGTGGGAAAAAATTTTTGTTTTATTTTTACGGCTCTCCATTATAAACTTCTGTGAAGCCCTTGGTGGGTCAAAGCGCTCAGCACACATCTAGATAAGTTCCTAAGGGGGTCTACTTTCCAAAATGGTGTCACTTGTGGGGGGTTTCTACTGTTTAGGTACATTAGGGGCTCTGCAAACGCAATGTGACACCTGCAGACCATTCCATCTAAGTCTGCATTCAAATGGCACTCCTTCCCTTCTGAGCCCTCCCATGTGCCCAAACAGTGGTTCCCCCCACATATGGTGTATCATTGCACTCAGGACAAATTGGGCAACAAATTTTGGGGTCCAATTTCTCCTGTTACCCTCAGGAAAATACAAAACTGGGGGCTAAAAAAAAATTTTTGTGGGAAAAAAATTTTGTTTTATTTTTACGGCTCTGCATTATAAACTTCTGTGAAGCACTTGGTGGGTCAAAGTGCTCACCACACCTCTCGATAAGTTCCTTAGGGGGTCTACTTTCCAAAATGGTGTCACTTGTGGGGTGTTTCAATGTTTAGGCACATCAGTGGCTCTTCAAACGCAACATGGCGTCCCATCTCAATTCCTGTCAATTTTGCTTTGAAAAGTCAAACGGCGCTCCTTCCCTTCCGAGCTCTCCCATCCGCCCAAACAGTGGTTTACCCCCACATATGGGGTATCAGCGTACTCAGGACAAATTGTACAACAACTTTTGGGGTCCAATTTCTTCTCTTATCCTTGGGAAAATAAAAAATTGGGGGCAAAAAGATAAATTTTGTGAAAAAATATGATTTTTTATTTTTACGGTTCTACATTATAAACTTCTGTGAAGCACTTGGTGGGTCAAAGTGCTCACCACACCTCTAGATAAGTTCCTTAGGGGGTCTACTTTCCAAAATGGTGTCACTTGTGGGGGGTTTCAATGTTTAGGCACATCAGTGGCTCTTCAAACGCAACATGACGTCCCATCTCAATTCCTGTCAATTTTGCATTGAAAAGTCAAACGGCGCTCCTTCCCTTCCGAGCTCTCCCATCCGCCCAAACAGTGGTTTACCCCCACATATGGGCTATCAGCGTACTCAGGACAAATTGTACAACAACTTTTGGGGTCCAATTTCTTCTCTTACCCTTGGGAAAATAAAAAATTGGGGGCGAAAAGATAATTTTTGTGAAAAAATATGATTTTTTATTTTTACGGTTCTACATTATAAACTTCTGTGAAGCACTTGGTGGGTCAAAGTGCTCACCACACCTCTAGATAAGTTCCTTAGGGGGTCTACTTTCCAAAATGGTGTCACTTGTGGGGGGTTTCAATGTTTAGCCACATCAGGGGCTCTCCAAACGAAACATGGCGTCCCATCTCAATTCCAGTCAATTTTGCATTGAAAAGTCAAATGGCACTCCTTCGCTTCCGAGCTCTGCCATGCGCCCAAACAGTGGTTTACCCCCACATGTGGGGTATTGGCATACTCAGGACAAATTGTACAACAATGTTTGGGGTCCATTTTCTCCTGTTACCCTTGCTAAAATAAAACAAATTGGAGCTGAATTAAATTTTTTGTGAAAAAAAGTTAAATGTTCATTTTTATTTAAACATTCAAAAAATTCCTGTGAAGCACCAGAAGGGTTAATAAACTTCTTGAATGTGGTTTTGAGAACCTTGAGGGGTGTAGTTTTTAGAATGGTGTCACACTTGGGTATTTTCTATCATATAGACCCCTCAAAATGACTTCAAATGAGATGTGGTCCCTAAAATAAAATGGTGTTGTAGAAATGAGAAATTGCTGGTCAACTTTTAACCCTTATAACTCCCTAACAAAAAAAAATTTGGGTTCCAAAATTGTGCTGATGTAAAGTAGACATGTGGGAAATGTTACTTATTAAGTATTTTGTGTGACATATCTCTGTGATTTAATTGCATAAAAATTCAAAGTTGGAAAATTGCGAAATTTTCATAATTTTCGCCAAATTTCCGTTTTTTTCACAAATAAACGCAGGTGCTATCAAATAATTTTTACCATTGTCATGAAGTACAATATGTCACGAGAAAACAATGTCAGATTCACCAGGATCCATTGAAGCGTTCCAGAGTTATAACCTCATAAAGGGACAGTGGTCAGAATTGTAAAAATTGGCCCGGTCATTAACGTGCAAACCACCCTTGGGGGTAAAGGGGTTAACATGGAAAGTATGTGAGAAGCTTTGTAATTTAATATACAGTATCCATACCGGAAAAACATGGATGGCACATGAATGACACTGAAAACACTGGTGACACCGCTATCTTTGTAACCCGTACGTGCTATATATTGACATGTGAAGGGGGCCTAACAGTGTTGTTAGTGTAATATTTCAGGTTTGGGGACCCCACTTTGTCTAAAACTGGCCCTGAAGGTGGCCATTCATTTTATATACCTCAATATTATTAATAATAATAATAATAATAATTTTATTTCTATTGTGCCGATATATTCCACAGCACTTTTTAGAGGGGACTTGTACATACAATAGACATTACAGCATAACAATAAGCACATACAGTAGATCAAAACAGATACCAAGAGGAATGAGGGCCCTGCTCGCAAGCTTACAATCTATGAGGAAAAAGGAAGACACGAGAGGTGGATGGTAACAATTGCGTTCGTTGTTCGGACCAGCCATAGTGTAAGATTCGAGTGTTTATGTAATGCTGCATGCTGCATTATCAGCCTAAGGCTACTTTTACACTTGCTGTGCTTTTTGCGGCCCGTTTTTGCGGGTAGTATTGCCGTAATTTTCACGGTCTACCGCAAAAATGGGCTGCAAAAATCTTCTCAGATCGCCGTTTTTCTTGTTTGCCATAGGTTTTGAAAAGTAGGGGAAAAGAAAGAAAAAAAAGGAAATTGTAAAGGAAATTGTAAATAAAAAATAAAAAAAAAAGTAGGAAATTGTCAATAATAGAACAATAAAAAAAAACCCCTCAAAGAAAGGATCTGTTCTTTCTCCAGTGTCATTTTCCTCTGGTCTTCACAGTGTGCAGAGCTCTGTGTCCTTTGTTTGCTGCAAACTTTGGATTTCAGTTTTCTGAACATGTCGAGGCGTTTTGAAGATGATGTGATTCTGTGTTGGTTTCTTAACCCCATAGCGACCGCCGATACGCCTTTTAACGGCGGCCGCTAAGGGTACTTAAACCACAGCGCCGTTAATTAACGGCGCTGTGGAAAAAGTGAATAGCGCCCCCCAGAGTCAGATTTTCTCCGGGGTCTCGGCTGCCGGGGGTAGCCGAGACCCCAGAGAACATGATTCGGGGGGGTTTTACCGACCCCGCATTTGCGATTGCCGGTAATTAACCGTTTACCGGCGATCGCAAAAAAAAAAAACGCGATCTCTTTTTAATTTCTCTGTCCTCCGATGTGATCGCACATCAGAGGACAGAGAAAGGGGGTCCCAGATAGCCCCCCGATACTCACCTATCTCCCCCGGTGCTCCTCGTGGCTCCCGGTGGGCGCCGCCATCTTCAAAATGGCGGGCGCATGCGCAGTGCGCCCGCCGGCCGGCCCCGGGAGAATCTTTGGGGTCTCTGCTGCCGGGGATAGCCGAGACCCCCAAGAGCATGATCGGTGCCGATTTTACCGACCCCTGTTTTGCGATCGCCGGTAATTAACTGTTTACCGGCGACCGCAAAAAAAAAAAAAAGCAAAGTGTAATTCTCTGTCCTCTGATGTGATCGCACATCCTGCTGCTCCTCCTGGCCGCCGGCATCTTCTGGGCAAAAGAAAATGGTGGGCGCATGTGCAGTGCGCCCGCCATCTGTTTCCATCTGCCGGCCAGCAGGAGAAGAGCAGTTGGGGTTAAAATTAGGGTTAGGGCTAGGGTTAGGGTTAGGGTTAGGGCTAGGGTAAGGGTTAGGGCTAGGGTTAGGGCTAGGGTTAGGGCTAGGGTTAGGGCTAGGGTAAGGGTTAGGGCTAGGGTTAGGGCTAGGGTTAGGGCTAGGGTTAGGGCTAAATTTAGGGTTAGGGTTGGGGCTAAATTTAGGGTTAGGGCTAAATTTAGGGTTAGGGTTGGGGCTAAATTTAGGGTTAGGCTTCTTTCACACTTACGGGGCCGTCGCAATGCATCGGCCCGACATACCGACGCACGTTGTGAAAATTGTGCACAACGTGGGCAGCGGATGTAGTTTTTCAACGCATCTGCTGCCCAATCTATGTCCTGGGGAGGAGGGGGCGGAGTTACGGCCACGCATGCGCGGTCAGAAATGGCGGATGCGACGTACAAAAAAACGTTACATTGAACGTTTATTGTGCTGACGGTCCGCCAAAACACTGATCCAGTGCACGACGGACGCGACGTGTGGCCATCCGTCACGATCAGTCGGCAATACAAGTCTATGGGCAAAAAACGCATCCCGCGGGCACATTTGCAGGATCCGTTTCTTGTCCAAAACGACGGATTGCGATGGATGTCAAACGACACAAGTGTGAAAGTAGCCTTAGGGCTAGGGTTGGGGCTAAAGTTAGGGCTAGGGTTGGGGCTAAGGTTAGGGTTAGAGTTGGGATTAGGTTTAGGGTTTGGATTAGGGTTGGTATTAGGGTTAGGGTTGGCATTAGGGTTACGCTTGGGATTAGGGTTAGGTTTGGGATTAGGGTTAAGGTTAGGGTTGTGATTGGGGGTGTATTTGGATTAGGGATAGGTTTGAGGTTAGGGTTGAGATTAGGATTAGGGGTGTGTTGGATTTAGGGTTTTGATTAGGGTTATGGTTGACATTAGGGTTGTTTTGGGGTAAGGGTTGTGATTATCGTTAGGGTTAGTGATTAGGATTATGGATCAGGTTGGGATTAGGGTTAGGGGTGTGTTGGGGTTAGGGTTGGAGCTAGAATTGGGGGGTTTCCACTGTTTAGGTACATCAGGGGGTCTCCAAACACGACAGCCAATTTTGCGCTCAAAAAGTCAAATGGTGCTCCCTCCCTTCTGAGCTCTGCCGTGCGCCCAAACAGTGGGTTACCCCCACATATGGCACATCAGTGTACTCGGGATAAATTGAACAACAACTTTAGTGGTCCAATTTCTCCTGTTACCCTTGTGAAAATAAAAACTTGGGGGCTACAATATATTTTTTGTGGAAAAAAAATATTTTTTATTTTCACGACTCTGCATTCTAAACTTCTGTGAAGCACTTGGGCATTCAAAGTTCTCACCACACATCTAGATAAGTTCCTTGGGGGGTCTAGTTTCCAAAATGGGGTCACTTGTAGAGGGTTTCTACTGGTTAGGTACATCAGGGGCTCTGCAAACGCAACATAACGCCCGCAGACCATTCTATCAAAGTCTGCATTCCAAAACGGCGCTCCTTCCTTCCGAGCTCTTCCGTGCGCCCAAACAGTGGTTTACCCCCACATATGGGGTACCAGCATACTCAGGACAAATTGGAAAACAACTTTTGGGGTCCAATTTCTCTTGTTACCCTTGTGAAAATAAAAACTTGGGGGCTAAAAATCTTTTTTGTGGAAAAAAAAAATATTTTTTATTTTCACGACTCTGCATTCTAAACTTCTGTGAAGCACTTGGGCATTCAAAGTTCTCACCACACATCTAGATAAGTTCCATGGGGGGTCTAGTTTCCAAAATGGGGTCACTTCTGGGGGATTTCCTCTGTTTAGGCACATCAGGGGCTCTCCAAACGCGACATGGCGTCCGATCTCAATTCCAGACAATTCTACATTGAAAAAGTAAAACTCTACTCCTTCTCTTCCAAGCTCTGCGGTGCGCCCAAACAGTGGTTTACCCCCACATATTGGGTATCGACGTACTCAGGAGAAATTGCACAACAACTTTTGTGGTCTAATTTCTCCTGTTACCCTTGTGAAAATAAAAATTTCGGGGCAAATATATCATTTTTGTAGAAAAAATGCGATTTTTTATTTTCACGGCTCTACGTTATAAACTTCTGTGAAGCACATGGGGGTTCAAAGTGCTCACCACACATCTAGATAAGTTCCTTAAGGGGTCTAGTTTCCAAAATGGTGTCACTTTTGGGGGGTTTCCACTGCTTAGGCACACCAGGGGCTCTGCAAACGCGACATGGCGTCCAATCTCAATTCCAAACAATTCTACATTGAAAAAGTAAAACGGCACTCCTTCCCTTCCAAGCTCTGTGGTGCGCCCAAACAGTGGTTTACCCTCACATATGGGGTATCGACGTATTCAGAAGAAATCGCACAACAACTTTTTTGGTCTATTTTCTCCTGTTACCCTTGTGAAAATAAGAATTTGTGGGCGAAAAGATCAATTTTGTGTAAACAAAAGCAATTTTTTATTTTCACGGCTCTACGTTATAAACTTCCGTGAAGCACTTGGGGGTTCAAAGTGCTCACCACACATCTAGATAAGTTCCTTAAGGGGTCTAGTTTCCAAAATGGTGTCACTTGTGGGGAGTTTCCACTGTTTAGGTACATCAGGGGCTCTCCAAACGTGACATGGCATCCGATCTCAATTCCAGCCAATTCTGCATTGAAAAAGTCAAACGGCGCTCCTTCACTTCCAAGTTCTGCGGTGCGCCCAAAAAGTGGTTTAATCCCACATATGGGGTATTGGCGTATTCAGGAGAAATTGCATAACAAAATTTATGGTTACATTTCTGTTTTTACACATGTGAAAATAAAAAAAATGGTTCTGAATTAAGATGTTTGCAAAAAAAAGTTAAATGTTCATTTTTTCCTTCCACATTGTTTCAGTTACTGTGAAGCACGTAAAGGGTTAATAAACTTCTTGAATGTGGTTTTGAGAACCTTGAGGGGCGTAGTTTTTAGAATGGTGTCACACTTCATTATTTTCTATCATATAGACCCCTCAAAATGACTTCAAATGTGATGTGGTCCCTAAAAAAAATGGTGTTGTAAAAATGAGAAATTGCTGGTCAACTTTTAACCCTTATAACTCCCTAACAAAAAAAAATTTTGGTTCCAAAATTGTGCTGATGTAAAGTAGACATGTGGGAAATGTTATTTATTAACTATTTTTCGTGACATATCTCTCTGATTTAAGGGCATAAAAATACAAAGTTTGAAAATTGCAAAATTTTAAAAATTTTCGCCATATTTCTGTTTTTTTCATACATAATCGCAAGTAATATTGAAGAAATGTTACCACTATCATGAAGTTCAATATGTCACGAAAAAACATTCTCAGAATCAGCGGGATCCGTTCAAGCGTTCCAGAGTTATAACCTCATAAAGTGACAGTGGTCAGAATTGTAAAAATTGGCTCGGTCATTAAGTACCAAATTGGCTCTGTCACTAAGGGGTTAACCAGCATTTAGAGGATGAGGTGAGAGCAGCAGCAGCTGTACTTGCACCAAGGAGGCTGTGGGTGCACCCAATTCTGCCACAGCGTTCGTGGAAGGGTCATTTTCATATGCTGTACAGTGACTTGCGTCAGCACCCAGAGAAATTCTTTACATACTGCCGTATGTCCATGGCAACTTTTGATTTGGTGTTGTCAGAGGTGCGGCCCTGGATAACATTCAAGGATACCAGAATGCATCGCTGCATTTCTCCTCAACAGCGGCTTAATATGACATTGAGGTAATGACTACCTTTTTTTAAATAACTAATTTAGGTTTTTAATGTTTCATTATAGAGTAATGTCTACCTCCCCCTTTTTTTAAATTACAGATTCCATGCAACAGGCAACTCTTTTTTGGCACTTCATTTTGAGTTCCTGTTATGGATTACTACAGTGTCCAAGATAGTTGCACATACCTGTTTGGTTTTGTGGGAGCTGCTAAGGAAATTGTTTTTGTTCCATCAAAGCAGGAAGTCTGGCTAGCTATAGCAGCGGACTTCCAAAAAGTTTCCACACTGTATCCGTGCACTGGATGGGAAGCATATCCTAGTAAAAAAAAACGGACTTCTCTGGCTCCAAATTTTTCAATTATAAACATTAGTTTTCAATTGTACTAATGACTATTGCTGACAGCAATTACAATTTTGTTATGGTCAGCATTGGGGCTTATGGGAGCACATCTGATGCAAGGATCTGGAGTTGCTCTCGAATTGAATACCATTTAAAGAACAACCAATTAAGGGTATGTGCACACGTCAGGATTTTTAGCGTTTTTTTTTGCGGAATTTCGCTATAAAAACGCTATAAATCCGGTACAAAAACGCTAACATTATGCATCCTATCTTTTATAATGCATTCCGCATTTTTTGTGCAGATGTTAGCATTTTTTTCCGCAAAAAAAACGCATACCGCAAAAAATCCGGACATGCTCTATCTTTTTCCGGATTTTTTGCGGATTTCCTATCAAAAAGGTCATTCCGGAAAAAAAAAAAAAAAAACGCAAAAAATCTGTGCAAGAAACGCGCAAATTCCACGAGAAATCCGCGCGAAAAAAGCACGCGGATTTCAGGCAGAATTCTCAGGATTTTGTCAGGAAAAAATCCTGACGTGTGCACATACCCTAAATGTCCCCGAACCTGCTGCATTACTGGACTGCACCAATCACCCATTTCCATATGTCCTTGTTGCTGATGAGGATTTTTGACTCTCCCCAAATGTAATGCGGCCTTTTCCCCGACGATCTTTAGATTCACAGAAGAAGATCTTAATCTGTTAGTTGCTTCCCGTCATTGATCACAACATATTGCTACATCATTTCTTTTTTTACTGGAAGAACAATGAAAACTAATAAAACAATGGATAACATTGCTATTGATATCAGCTTTATATGAACACCTGAGCCTTACACTATGGCTGGTCCGAATAACTAAAGCAATTGTTATCATCCACCTCTCGTGTCTCCCCTTTTCCTCATAGCTTGTAAGCTTGCGAGCAGGGCCCTCACTCCTCCTGGTATCTGTATTGAACTATATTTCTGTTATGCTATAATGTCTATTGTCTGTACAATTCCCGTCTATAATTTGTAAAGCGCTGCGGAATATGTTGGCGCTATATAAATAAAAATTATTATTATTATTATTATTATTATTATTATAACATGAACAAGTTAGAGTTCTAAAATAATAAGTCCAGTTAGATATATTCTTTGAGGTGTGCTGGCTTTCTGATAATTCTGCTAGTACTAGTAAAATAAGATGTGTCATTGTCTACATCTTGTAGTTCTTCTGATTCTGGTAATATGCTTCTGACCCAGCAGTCTGGACTATAAATTTAGAACCATCCGTAGGGGTGCACGCATCACAGAAGCAAAGCGTCACGAAGATAAGCGTCGTGATACAGCAGTTATTCCATGGCAGTTAGTCAGGGCAGGAGTCAGGAAACCCAAACTCTGCACTCCCCTCTATCCATGTGCTTCATTCCTATCCTCCTGTGTTCCCTTGCAATCCACATTCACTGCCCAATCCCCCTCCACCACGACTCATATACATCAGCTCCTCTCTCCATCCCTCTCCCATGTACAGCTCCCATGCACTTCTCACCTTCCTGAAAACCCTCAGCTCAACTTGCCCAAACACACTGCACAAAAAAACTTCATACACTTCCAAAAACTACTTGCTTTTTATCTTCTTACTCCTACTGATTTTGGGGGATATCTCCCCCAACCCCCAACCTCAACCGCTACCCTACCTCATATTAAAACCATACTAACCTTATTAATATTACTTGCACTCCCTCATCTCTCTATTTCAATTGTGCCATTTGGAATCCACGGTCTGTATGTAACAAGCTTCCTTTCCTGCACAACTACTTTGTGAACAACTCTCTGAATCTGTTGGCCCTCACTGAAACCGGGATCCAGGACTCTGACACTGTCTCCCCTGCTGCCATTTCCCATGGTGGCTTACAATTCTCCCATTCCCCAAGACCCACAAACAGACCTGGTGGTGGAGTCGGCATACTCTTGTCCCCACAATGCACGTTCCAGGTTATACTCCATGTTCCATCACTCTCATTCCCTTCTTTTGAGGTCCACACCATCAGGCTCTTTCGTCCCCTCTCCCTCAGAGTAGCAGTCATATACCGGCCCCCAGGCTCACCCACCCACTTCCTGGACCCCTTCTCAGCCTGGCTGCCGCACTTCATGTCCTCAGAACTACCAACCCTTATCCTGGGAGACTTCAACATCGCCATTAACAGCCCCACTTCCACATTTGCATCCCATATTCTATCACTAACCACTTCTCTAGGCCTCTCACAGCTCTCAACCTCTGAAACACACAAAGACGGTAACACCCTGGACCTGGTCTTCGTCCGGCTCTGTTCAATCTCCTACCTAGATAACTCGCCGCTTTCCCTCTCTGACCACAACATTCAGTCCTTCACACTTACAATTCCTCGCCCACCCCAGCACTCTCCTACCTACCACACACTCAGAAATCTACATGCCATTAACCCTCATACACTTGCAGACTCCCTACACTCATCATTGTCCCCAATCTCTTCTCTTTCCTATCCGGATCTGGCTGTACATGGCTGTACATCACTACAATGACACTCTTAGAATCACCCTTGACCAAGTAGCTCTTCTCACCCTCAGAACCTCCAAACACAGAGTGAAACAGCCCTGGCTCACATCGCAAACCCGATTTCTCCAGCGATGCTCTAGGAGTGCTGAACACTTATGGAGGAAAACATGCACACCAAAAAACTTCATACACTTCAAATTTATGTTAACCCCTTAAGCCCCAAGGGTGGTTTGCACGTTAATGACCGGGCCAATTTTTACAATTCTGACCACTGTCCCTTTATGAGGTTATAACTCTGGAACGCTTCAACGGATCCCAGTGATTCTGACACTGTTTTCTCGTGACATATTGTACTTCATGATAGTGGTAAAATTTCTTTGATATTCCCTGCGTTTATTTGTGAAAAAAATGGAAATTTGGCGAAAATTTTGAAAATTTTGCAATTTTCCAACTTTGAATTTTTATGCAATTAAATCACAGAGATATGTCACACAAAATACTTAATAAGTAACATTTCCCACATGTCTACTTTACATCAGCACAATTTTGGAACCAAAATTTTTTTTTGTTAGGGAGTTATAAGGGTTAAAAGTTGACCAGCAATTTCTCATTTTTACAACACCATTTTTTTTTTAGCGACCACATCTCATTTGAAGTCATTTTGAGGGGTCTATATGATAGAAAGTACCCAAGTGTGACACCATTCTACAAACTGCACCCCTCAAGGTGCTCAAAACCATATTCAAGAAGTTTATTAACCCTTCTGGTGCTTCACAGGAATTTTTGGAATGTTTAAATAAAAATGAACATTTAACTTTTTTTCACAAAAAATTTACTTCAGCTCCAATTTGTTTTATTTTAGCAAGGGTAACAGGAGAAAATGGACCCCAAAAGTTGTTGTACAATTTGTCCTGAGTACGCTGATACCCCATATGTGGGGATAAACCACTATTTGGGCGCATGACAGAGCTCGGAAGCGAAGGAGCGCCATTTGACTTTTCAATGCAAAATTGACTGGAATTGAGATGGGATGCCATGTTGCGTTTGGGGAGCCCCTGATGTGCCTAAACATTGAAACACCCCACAAGTGACACCATTTTGGAAAGTAGACCCCCTAAGGAACTTATCTAGAGGTGTGGTGAGCACTTTGACCCACCAAGTGCTTCACAGAAGTTTATAATGCAGAGCCGTAAAAATAAAACAAAATTTTTTTCCCACAAAAATTATTTTTTTAGCCCCCAGTTTTGTATTTTCCCGAGGGTAGCAGGAGAAATTGGACCCCAAAAGTTGTTGTCCAATTTGTCCTGAGTGCGCTGATACCCCATATGTGGGGGGAACCACCGTTTGGACGCATGGAAGGGCTCGGAAGGGAAGGAGCGCCATTTGGAATGCAGACTTAGATGGAATGGTCTGCAGGCGTCACATTGCGTTTGCAGAGCCCCTAATGTACCTAAACAGTAGAAACCCCCGACAAGTGACACCATGTTGGAAAGTAGACCCCCTAAGGAACTTATCTATATGTGTTGTAAGAACTTTCAACCCCCAAGTGTTGCACTACAGTTTATAACGGAGAGCCGTGAAAATAAAAATTCTTTTTCTTTTCCCACAAAAATTATTTTTTAGCCCCCAGTTTTGTATTTTTCCAAGGGTAACAGGAGAAATTGGACCCCAAAGGTTGTTGTCCTATTTGTCCTGAGTACGCTGATACCCCATATGTTGGGGTAAACCCCTGTTTGGGCACACGGGAGAGCTCGGAAGGGAAGGAGCACTGTTTTACTTTTTCAACGCAGAATTGGCTGGAATTGAGATCGGACGCCATGTCGCGTTTGGAGAGCCCCTGATGTGCCTAAACAGTGGAAACCCCCCAATTATAACTGAAACCCTAATCCAAACACACCCCTAACCCTAATCCCAACAGTAACCCTAACCACACCTCTAACCCTGACACACCCCTAACCCTAATCCCAACCCTATTCCCAACTGTAAATGTAATCTAAACCCTAATCGTAACTTTAGCCCCAACCCTAACCCTAACTTTAGCCCCAACCCTAAAGGTAGCCCTAACCCTAACCCTAGCCCTAACCCTAACCCTAGCCCCAACCCTAACCCTAGCCCTAACCCTAGCCCTAACCCTAGCCCCAACCCTAACCCTAGCCCTAACCCTAGCCCTAATGGGAAAATGGAAATAAATACATTTTTTTTATTTTTCCCTAACTAAGGGGGTGATGAAGGGGGGTTTGATTTACTTTTATAGCGGGTTTTTTAGCGGATTTTTATGATTGGCAGCCGTCACACACTGAAAGACGCTTTTTATTGCAAAAAATATTTTTTGCGCTACCACATTTTGAGAGCTATAAATTTTCCATATTTTGGTTCACAGAGTCATGTGAGGTCTTGTTTTTTGCGGGACAAGTTGACGTTTTTATTGGTAACATTTTTGGGCACGTCACATTTTTTGATCGCTTTTTATTCCGATTTTTGTGAGGCAGAATGACCAAAAACCAGCTATTCATGAAATTCTTTTGGGGGAGGCGTTTATACCGTTCCGCGTTTGGTAAAATTGATAAAGCAGTTTTATTCTTCGGGTCAGTACGATTACAGCGACACCTCATTTATATTATTTTTTTATGTTTTGGCGCTTTTATACGATAAAAACTATTTTATAGAAAAAATAATTATTTTTGCATCGCTTTATTCTGAGGACTATAACTTTTTTATTTTTTTGCTGATCATGATGTATGGTGGCTCGTTTTTTGCGGGACAAGATGACGCTTTCAGCGGTACCATGGTTATTTATATCTGTCTTTTTGATCGCATGTTATTCCACTTTTTGTTCGGCGGTATGATAATAAAGCGTTGTTTTTTGCCTCGTTTTTTTTTTTTTTCTTACGGTGTTTACTGAAGGGGTTAACTAGTGGGCCAGTTTTATAGGTCGGGTCGTTACGGACGCGGCGATACTAAATATGTGTACTTTTATTGTTTTTTTTTTTTTTTTATTTATATAAAGAAATGTATTTATGGGAATAATATATATATATTTTTTCATTATTTTGGAATATTTTTTTTTTATTTTTTTTTTACACATTTGGAAAATTTTTTTTTAACTTTTTTACTTTGCCCCAGGGGGGGACATCACAGATCGATGATCTGACAGTTTGCACAGCACTCTGTCAGATCACCGATCTGATAGAAGTGCAGACTGCTTCAAAGTGCCTGCTCTGAGCAGGCTTCTGTGAAGCCACCTCCCTCCCTGCAGGACCCGGATCTGCGGCCATCTTGGATCCGGGCCTGGAAGTAGCAGGGAGGGAGGTAAGACCCTCGCAGCAACGCGATCACATCGCGTTGCTGCGGGGGGCTCAGGGAAGCCCGCAGGGAGCCCCCTCCCTGCGGGAAGCTTCCCTATACCGCCGGCACATCGCGATCATCTTTGATCGCGGTGTGCCGGGGGTTAATGTTCCGGGAGCGGTCCGTGACCGCTCCTGGCACATAGTGCCGGATGTCAGCTGCGATAGGCAGCTGACACTCGGCCGCGCTCCCCCCGTGAGCGCGGCCGATCGCATATGACGTACTATCCCGTCACTGGGAATTAAGTCCCAGGGCACCTCGACGGGATAGTACGTCATATGGGATAAAGGGGTTAAGAACCTATAACTCTGCCCTTCAACTCGCCAAACAGTCCTACTAGACCACCCTGATTTCCTCACTATCCAACAACCCCAAGAAACTTTTTAACACCTTTCACTCCCTCCTCAGGCCAAAAGCACAAACCCTATCACAGACATTTGTGCTGATGACCTGGCTTCCCACTTTATAGAGAAAATAGACAATATCCGTCAGGAAATCCACTCCCAGACACCAAGTGCAATGACTCCCATCCCTCCCTTCATCTCCCCTGGCTCACTCTCCATATTCGGTCCCATCACAGAAGAAGTCTCCAAGCTCGTCTCCTCGCCCGACTACATGCACCACCGACCCCATTCCCTCACACCTCCTCCAGTCTCTCTCTCCAGTCGTCACAACTCACCTAACTACAATTTTTAATCTCTAATTATATAGAGGTTGGCGCAGAGGCAACAGTACTAATTGGAGAAAAATGCAGCTGCAAAATAGGACAAAAACCACAAGTGTTGTCAGAAAAAATTACAAACATAAAACCTACATATATTTCGCGCTATACACATATTCTACCCTTTATAGTAACAAGGCTCCCTATAACCAGTAAGATCTACTAACTTTTTAATAATAAAATTAACACACAACAGATAGCGATAAATACAATCCGCACTTCAATACAATGACTGCACACATATAAAAAATATATAAAATCAATTAGTTCAAGTAACGCAAGTTGATCAGTAGTTCAATATAATAACATGTGTAGTGCCGCAAGTACCTCATTACATGATGATGTCAATCTTCCTGTCAGAGGTTCCGTTCTCGATGAATATCCAGATGGAGTCCGGAGTGGAAAAAAAAAGAGGAAGGGAAAAATGTCTCTTCATGAGTGTAGTCCCGACCGGTGACATACACCCCCTAAGTGTCCTCACTAGTGGTGCGCAACAGGAGCCGATGCACGCTTGAAGCCTGTGGTGCTGCAGACGCCGAACAGGACCTTGTGTGACGTAGGCAGTCACGTGACCACCCGAAGTAAGGAACGCTGTGTGGACCAGTTCCTGCGCGTTTCGAAGATCGCGGTCTTCTTCATCAGGGTTGGTCCACTGTCAGCAAGGTCTTTCTTATATACAGTTTCTCTGTCCACTTCAAAGAAAGGGGGCACTTAAGCGGCAGAATAAATGAAGTAAAAGCGAACAGTTCCACCTCACTATTTAAGCCCATCGGCCTCAATGTGTCCAAATTAAAAATCCATCTGCTCTCGGCTCTGGACATTTTTTTAATAAAACCACCTTTCCGCCAGTCCTGTTTTACAATTTCAAGGCCAGTGATTACAGTACCTTTAGCCCGTCCATCATGATGCTCAGCATAATGCTTAGATAATGGGTGCCCACAGAATTTCTTTTTAATATTTCTAAGGTGTTCGTTTATTCTTACATTCAGTGGGTGTTTCGTATGCCCCACCTATAGCTTCCCGCAAGGGCATTTTAGAGAGTAGATCACCCCCTTAGTGGTACAGGTGATAAAATTGCGGATTTTAAGTTCTATCGTACCGTTTGAGATGGTACATTGCTTTGTTAATTTAAGAGATTTACACATTCCGCAATTATAACATGGGACAAAGACGGGTTTTTTACTCCCAGTAGAAGAGATAGAACCTACTCTCTGATTGTAGGTAGGAATTGAGGGAGCAATCACATTCCCCAGATTTTGACTTTTGGTGAAAATAAACCTGGGATTAAATGGTATCTGGTCCCCAATTATTTTGTCCCCTTTTAGCAAATCCCAATGTTTTCCAACAATTTTTTTGAAAATATGTACATTGGTATTATACTGGGTAATGATAGGAATATCATTTACAATGTCATTATTTTCTTTGTTACTCATATTGCCCTGAAGAAGCTCTGCTCGTGGTTTACGCCCTACTATTTCTTTCAGGTTTAAAAGATGGGACTCATCATAGCCCTTTTTTAGAAATTTAGCGGTTAATGTATCCGCTTCTTTTCGAAATCCTGGGGACGTGAGCAGTTTCTATGCAGACGGGTAAACTGGCTTCTTGGTATGTTTAAAAGCCAGCTAGGAAGATGGCAACTCTCCCTAGCTAGGATTTTAAACCTACTGATTGCAAAAATTATACATCTAGGGAGAGTTGCCATCTTCCTAGCTACAATCAGAGAGTAGGTTCTATCTCTTCTACTGGGAGTAAAAAACCTGTCTTTGTCCCATGTTATAATTGCGGAATGTGTAAATCTCTTAAATTAACAAAGCAATGTACCATCTCAAACGGTACGATAGAACTTAAAGGGAACCTGTCACCTGAATTTGGCGGGACTGGTTTTGGGTCATATGGGCGGAGTTTTCGGGTGTTTGATTCACCCTTTCCTTACCTGCTGGCTGCATGCTGGCCGCAATATTGGATTGAAGTTCATTCTCTGTCCTCCATAGTACACGCCTGCGCAAGGCAATCTTTCCTTGCACAGGCGTGTACTACGGAGGACAGAGAATGAACTTCAATCCAATATTTCGGCCAGCATGCAGCCAGCGGGTAAGGAAAGGGTGAATCAAACACCCGAAAACTCCACCCATATGACCCAAAACCGGTCCCGCCAAATTCAGGTGACAGGTTCCCTTTAAAATCCGCAATTTTATCACCTGTACCACTAAGGGGGTGTTCTACTCTCTAAAATGCCCTTGCCGGAAGCTATATGTGGGGCATATGAAACGCCCACTGAATGTAAGAATAAACGAACACCTTAGAAATATTAAAAAGAAATTCTGTGGGCACACATTATCTAAGCATTATGCTGAGCATCATGATGGACGGGCTAAAGGTACTGTAATCACTGGCCTTGAAATTGTAAAACAGGACTGGCAGAAAGGTGGTTTTATTAAAAAAATGTCCAGAGCCGAGAGCAGATGGATTTTTAATTTGGACACATTGAGGCCGATGGGCTTAAATAGTGAGGTGGAACTGTTCGCTTTTACTTAATTTATTCTGCCGCTTAAGTGCCCCCTTTCTTTGAAGTGGACAGAGAAACTTTATATAAGAAAGACCTTGCTGACAGTGGACCATCCCTGATGAAGAAGACCTCAATCTTCGAAACGCGTAGGAACTGGTCCACACAGCGTTCCTTACTTCGGGTGGTCACGTGACTGCCTACGTAACGCAAGGTCCTGTTTGGCGTCTGCAGCACCACAGGCTTCAAGCGTGCATCGGCTCCTGTTGCGCACCACTAGTGAGGACACTTAGGGGGTGTATGTCACCAGCCGGGACTACACTCCTGAAGAGACATTTTTCCCTTCCTCTTTTTTTTTTTTCCACTCCGGACTCCATCTGGATATTCATCGAGAACGGAACCTCTGACAGTAAGATTGACATCATCATGTAATGAGGTACTTGCCGGCACTACACATTTTATTATATTGAACTACTGATCAACTTGCGTTACTTGAACTAATTGATTTTGTATACGGTAATAATCCACATATTTTGAAATTATTGTCAGTGACATGAATATAATAAGCATTTATAATATGTAAACTTTCTAATATTATCAATTAATTTAATTTCACATAATTTGTGCCTATTACACAGAGTATGAATATCTATTTGAAGCACTAATTCCTTGCACACTAGTTGACAAGATGATACTTGTCAACAATATTTATACATACAGTACTCTGTAGCAGTTTCGTATTAAGACCAAAATTTTATAGCAAGACCTCCAATATCTAACCTTTTTGAGATATCAAAACAAAAATGATTCAAAAAATTTACATTAAGCAAGTACATTTTTAAGTAAAATGTTGAGACTGATCTCATCATTTACTTCTATTCTTAAACATATTAAATATTTTATATAACCAAATATAAATATAGCTTTCAAACAGGACAAACACAACAACACTGAAATTCAGACTTGAGGTTACAGTGTAAGTTAACTCCAGTATGCCAATTCAACACAAATCCTTACCATGGACAGATGACGTTCACAGACAATCCTCCAAGTAGGGCCGCTCTATGGAATACTTTGATGGCTTCCAAGTGAGTGTATCACTTCAGAACAGAACAGTGATGACATGGACTCTTTCAATGCCTAGCATGGGTTGAGTTTCTTAAAATTTGGTCACACATGATGGTATTCTGTTTATTAACATGTGATAAGCCCCTCATTGTTTCTACAAGACACTAAGGGTACCGTCACACTGAACGATATCGCTAGCGATCCGTGACGTTGCAGCGTCCTGGCTAGCGATATCGTTGAGTTTGACACGCAGCAGCAATCTGGATCCTGCTGTGCCATCGTTGGTCGGCGCAGAAAGTCCAGAACTTTATTTCGTCGCTGGTCTCCCGCAGACATCGCTGAATCGGAAACCGCTGTGCTCTGCTTTCCGGCCGGCGGTTACACAGTGCAGAGAAGCACAGCCCCGGGGGACAGACACCGGAATGTAAGTATGTAGTGTTTTTTTTTTTTTTTACGTTTACGCTGGTAACCAGGATAAACATCGGGTTACTAAGCGCGGCCCTGCGCTTAGTAACCCGATGTTTACCCTGGTTACCCGGGGACCGGCATCGTTGGTCGCTGGAGAGCTGTCTGTGTGACAACTCTCCAGCGACCACACAGCGACGCTGCAGCGATCGGGATTATTGTCTAGATCGCTGCAGCGTCGCTAAATGTGATGTGTACCTTAAGGAGTCTAGGTTTACAGTTCCTGTTGACTCATGTAATTACCTTTGCCAGGGAAGGTCACAGACTCAGACAAATCAATTATGCTAACCTTTCATTGTATTGCTCGATTCTATGTAAATTAGCTGACTCTTCCTCATCTCTGTTAAGGTACCTTCACACATAACGATTTCGTTAACGATATCGTTGCAACGTCACGCTTTTTGTGACGTAGCAACGATCCCGCTAACGATCTCGTTATGTGTGACAGCGACCAACGATCAGGCCCCTGCTGGGAGATTGTTAGTCATTGGGGAATGATCAGGACCTTCTTTTGGTCGCTGATCACCTGCTGTCATCGCTGGATCGGCGTGTGTGACGCCGATCCAGCGATGTGTTCACTTGTAACCAGGGTAAATATCGGGTTACTAAGCGCAGGGCCGTGCTTAGTAACCCGATATTTACCCTGGTTACCATTGTAAATGAAAAAAAAAAACAGTACATACTCGCATTCCGATGTCTGTCACGTCCCCCGCCGTCAGCTTCCCTGCACTGACTGTCAGTGCCGGCCGGAAAGCAGAGCACAGCGGTGATGTCACCACTGTGCTCTGCTTTACGGCCGGTGCTGACACAGTCAGTGTGGGAAGCTGACGGCGGGGGACGTGACAGACATTGGAATGTGAGTATGTAGTGTTTTTTTTTTTACTTTTACAATGGTAACCAGGATAAATATCGGGTTACTAAGCGCGGCCCTGCACTTAGTAACCCGATGTTTACCCTGGTTACCCGGGGACTTTGGCATCGTTGAAGACAGTTTCAATGATGCCAAAGTCGTTTCCCTGATCGTTGGTCGCTGGAGAGAGCTGTCTGTGTGATAGCTCCCCAGCGACCACACAACGACTTACCAACGATCACAGCCAGGTCGTACCGCTGGTCGTGATCGTTGGTAAGTCGTTTAGTGTAACGGTACCTTTAGACACCATTACTACTAGGGATATTATGTACTCGGCTTGGAATCTAGCCAATCTAGCACACTCTTATTCCACCAATCATGAAGCCCCAAGGGTCTGAATTGAAAGCTCAGGGGTATAGAAGGACTGTCCAGTGACCAAGTCTCTCTTGCTGCATGGTACCAATTTTGGATCTGCGGATCTGATTGGCAGGCCATAACCGAACATGGATTATAAGACTACATGGACTGCAGCATTGAATGCAAGGATTTGGCTGAGATATCAAAGACTACATAAGGATGGTATACAGCTTGGGACAATCCAGTCACCTGACTACAGAATTTGCGGTACTAAGTCAGCTTCCTAAATCTGTCATTATTCCGTTCTCGGTGCGTGCCCGCCGAAAGCAGGCTGCTGGCTTGGAGTAAGTAGCCCTGGAAGCTCTGATGAACGGACATTATAATCCCTGGTGATCCAGTGGAAGGGTGAGAAACTGCTGCCTGTTACATTTTGTGTTTTGCTGGTTGTGTGATATATGCCATTAATTGTTTGGGGATCAAAGGAAGTCCTAATATTGTGATTCCCTCACCCTGTATTGTCTGAGTAGTGTTCCACCCACTGTTGAGGAGGTCGGGCGTTCAGTTGGGATGTGCCATGGTCCATGCTGTCTTTGTAAAGGCGGTAGGGCCGGCGGACGAGAGCACCCACTGACCCCGTGTCTACACAAGAACCACTATGTAAAGTTTAAAAAGGTTAATAATGACATTACAATTACATATAAATAATTTGATGACATAAAACTTTATTAAGTGTAATTTCACACATAAACTTAGCATCAGTTCAACAACCCTTGAATTAAACATAGATTATCGGGTTAAGCCCTTATGGAAACTTCAAGTAAGTTGTGATAGCAAACAGTGAGGTACCTATAAAATGTTTCACATGTGGAATTAGCATAGTATAATTCTTCAACTATACATAGAGTTGTGAATTTTTGAGGCAAAATTTGTTAGATTGAGTGCGTTTGATTATGTGCAACATAAGCGATTTACGTGAATAACTTCTGAACTACACATAGAGTTGATATTTTTTTTTTGGCAAATGTAATTCAGGACATTGATCTGGTCATTTTGAGTACTAGTGGTCCAGGGTACCTCTTTTCAAATTGAACGTACGTACGATTGAGTACGTTTGTTTATGCGCGACATAAGGGATTTACGTGAATAACTTCTAAACTACACATAGAGTTGATATTTTTTTGGCAAATGTAATTCAGGACATTGATCTGGTCATTTTGAGTACTAGTGGTCCAGGGTACTTCTTTTCAAATTGAACTTATGTATGATTGAATACAATTGATTATGCGCGACATAAGCGATTTACGTGAATAACTTCTGAACTACACAGAGTTGTTAATTTTTTTGGCAAATATAATTCAGGACATTGAACTGGTCAATTTGAGTACTAGTGGTCAAGGGTACCTCTTTTCAAATTGAACTTATGTACAATTGCGTACGTTTGATTATGCGCGACATAAGCGACTTACGTGATTAACTTCTGAACTACACATAGAGTTAATTTTTTTTTGGCAAATATTATTCAGGACATTGAGCTGGTCATTTTGAGTACTAGTGGTCCAGGGTACCTCTTTTCAAATGAACTTAAGTACGATTGAGTGCGTTTGATTATGCGCCATATAAGCGATTTACGTGAATAACTTCTGAAGTACACATAGAGTTGATCATTTTTTGGCAAATATTATTTAGGACATTGATATGTTCATTTTGAGTACTATTGGTCTAGGGTACCTCTTTTCAAATTGAACTTACGAATGATTGAGTACGTTTGATTATGCGCGATATAAGCGATTTACGTGAATAACTTCTGAACTACACATAGAGTTGATATTTTTTTCAGCAAATATAATTCAGGACATTGAACTGGTCATTTTGAGTACTAGTGGTCCAGGGTACCTCTTTTCAAATTGAACTTATGTACTATTGAGTGCATTTGATAATGCGCGATATAAGCGATATACGTGAATAACTTCTGAACTACACATAGAGTTGATATTTTTTTGGCAAATATTATTCAGGACATTGATCTGGTCATTTTGAGTACTAGTGGTCCAGGATACCTGTTTTCAAATTGAACTTACATATGATTGAGTATGCGCGACAAGCGATTTACGTGAAGAACTTCTGAACTACACATAGAGTTGATAATTTTTTTGGCAAATATTCAGGACATTGAGCTGGTCATTTTGAGCACTAGTGGTCCAGGCTACCTGTTTTCAAATTGAACTTACGTACGATTGAGTGCGTTTGATTATGCACGATATAAGCGATGTACGTGAATAACTTCTGAACTACACATAGAGTTGATATTTTTTTGGCAAATATTAATCATGTCATTAACCTGGTCATTTTGAGTACTAGTGGTTCAGGGTACCTCTTTTCAAATTGAACTTATGTACTATTGAGTACGGTTGATTATGCACGACAAAAGCGATTTACGTGAATAACTTCTGAACTACACATAGAGTTGATTATAATTTTTTTGGCAAATATTATTCAGGACATTTATATGTTCATTTTGAGTACTATTGGTCTAGGTACCTCTTTTCAAATTGAACTTACATACGACTGAGTACGTTTGATTATGCGCAACATAAGCGATTTATGTGAATAACTTCTGAACTACACATAGAGTTGATATTTTTTTTGGCAAATATAATTCAGGACATTGAACTGGTCATTTTGAGTACTAGTGGTCAAGGGTACCTCATTTCAAATTGAACTTACGTATGATTCAGTACGTTTGATTATGTGCGACATAAGCGATTTACGTGAATAACTTCTGAACTACACATAGAGTTGATATTTTTTGTACTGATTTTTTTTACTGACTAGAGTATATAGGCTGCTGGGGAACCTACAAGGTGTCCATATATTCTATATACCTCAGTATTGTACTGACTAGAGTACATAGGCTGCTGGGGAACCTACAAGATGTCCATATATTCTATATACCTCAGTATTGTACTGACTGGAGTATATAGGCTGCTGGGGAACCTACAAGGTGGCCATACATTCTAAATACCTCAGTATTATACTGACTAGAGTACATAGGCTGCTGGGGAACCTACAAGGTGGCCATATATTCTATATATCCCAGTATTGTACTGACTAGTTTATATACGCTGCTGGGGAACCTACAAGGTGTCCATATATTCTATATACCCCAGTATTGTACTGACTAGAGTATATAGGCTGCTGGGGAACCTACAAGATGGCCATATATTCTATATACCCCAGTATTGTACTGACTAGTGTATATAGGCTGCTGGGGAACCTACAAGGTGGCCATATATTCTATATGCCCCAGTATCGTACTGACTAGAGTATATAGGCTGCTGGGGAACCTACAATGTGGCCATATATTCTATATACCCCAGTATTGTACTGACTAGAGTATATGGGCTGCTGGGGAACCTACAAGGCGGCCATATATTCTATATACCCCAGTATTGTACTGACTAGTGTATATAGGCTGCTGGGGAACCTACAAGGTGGCCATATATTCTATATGCCCCAGTATCGTACTGACTAGAGTATATAGGCTGCTGGGGAACCTACAATGTGGCCATATATTCTATATACCCCAGTATTGTACTGACTAGAGTATATACGCTGCTGGGGAACCTACAAGGTGTCCATATATTCTATATACCCCAGTATTGTACTGACTAGAGTATATAGGCTGCTGGGGAACCTACAAGATGGCCATATATTCTATATACCCCAGTATTGTACTGACTAGTGTATATAGGCTGCTGGGGAACCTACAAGGTGTCCATATATTCTATATACCCCAGTATTGTACTGACGAGTGTATATAGGCTGCTGGGGAACCTACAAGGTGTCCATATATTCTATATACCTCAGTATTGTACTGACTAGTGTATATAGGCTGCTGGGGAACCTACAAGGTGTCCATATATTCTATATACCTCAGTATTGTACTGACTAGTGTATATAGGCTGCTGGGGAATCTACAAGGTGTCCATATATTCTATATACCTCAGTATTATACTGACTAGGTTTTGTAGGCTGCTGGGGAACCTACAAGGTGGCCATCTACTATACAATTGTCTAAGGGTGACTTCCGTCTTTCTGTCTGTCTGTCTTTCTTTCTGTTTTTCTGTCTGTCTGTCTGTCTTGGAAATCCCAAGTCGCTGGTTGGTCGCGGCAAAATGGCCATGACCAATCAGCAATGGGCACAGTCCGGAGGGCAAAATGGTCATTCCTTACGAGACCGCAATGCACTCTTGGGACCGGAGTGTCGTGAGGAGCACCGGTAAAGGCCTCGGCTGGATCTGGGGGGCCGACGGAGGGTGAGTATATAACAATTTTTTATTTCAATTCTTTTTTTAACAGGAATATGGTGCCCACATTGCTCTATACTACGTGGGCTGTGTTAGATGCTGCGTGGGCTGTGTTATATACTACATCTCTGTGCTATATACTATGTGGGCTGGGCTATATACTACGTGGCTGTGGTATATATTACGTGGCTGGGCAATATACTACATCGCTGTGTTCTATGCTACGTGGCCTGTGTTATATACTGCATGGGCTGTTTTATATACTACGTCTCTGTGCTATATACTAAGTGGCTGTGCTATATACTACATGGCTGTGCAATATATTATGTGGCTGTGCAATATATTACGTGGCTGGGCAATATACTACGTGTCTGTGCTATATACTACGTGGCTGCTATATACATACATACATACATACATACATACATACATACATACATACATACATACATACAGTTAGGGCCAGAAATATTTGGACAGTGACACAAGTTTTGTTATTTTAGCTGTTTACAAAAACATGTTCAGAAATACAATTATATATATAATATGGGCTGAAAGTGCACACTCCCAGCTGCAATATGATAGTTTCCACATCCAAATCGGAGAAAGGGTTTAGGAATCATAGCTCTGTAATGCATAGCGTCCTCTTTTTCAAGGGACCAAAAGTAATTGGACAATGGACTCTAAGGGCTGCAATTAACTCTGAAGGCATCTCCCTCGTTAACCTGTAATCAATGAAGTAGTTAAAAGGTCAGGGGTGGATTCCAGGTGTGTGGTTTTGCATTTGGAAGCTGTTGCTGTGAGCAGACAACATGCGGTCAAAGGAACTCTCAATTGAGGTGAAGCAGAACATCCTGAGGCTGAAAAAAAAGAAAAAATCCATCAGAGAGATAGCAGACATGCTTGGAGTAGCAAAATCAACAGTTGGGTACATTCTGAGAAAAAAGGAATTGACTGGTGAGCTTGGGAACTCAAAAAGGCCTGGGCGTCCACGGATGACAACAGTGGTGGATGATCGTCGCATACTTAATTTGGTGAAGAAGAACCCATTCACAACATCAACTGAAGTCCAGAACACTCTCAGTGAAGTAGGTGTATCTGTCTCTAAGTCAACAGTAAAGAGAAGACTCCATGACAGTAAATACAAAGGGTTCACATCTAGATGCAAACCATTCATCAATACCAAAAATAGACAGGCCAGAGTTAAATTTGCAGAAAAACACCTCAAGAAGCCAGCTCAGTTCTGGAAAAGTATTCTATGGACAGATGAGACAAAGATCAACCTGTACCAGAATGATGGGAAGAAAAAAGTTTGGAGAAGAGAGGGAACGGCACATGATCCAAGGCACACCACATCCTCTGTAAAACATGGTGGAGGCAACGTGATGGCATGGGCATGCATGGCTTTCAATGGCACTGGGTCACTTGTGTTTATTGATGACATAAGAGCAGACAAGAGTAGCCGGATGAATTCTGAAGTGTACCGGGATATACTTTCAGCCCAGATTCAGCCAAATGCTGCAAAGTTGATTGGACGGCGCTTCATAGTACAGATGGACAATGACCCCAAGCATACAGCCAAAGCTACCCAGGAGTTCATGAGTGCCAAAAAGTGGAACATTCTGCAATGGCCAAGTCAATCTCCAGATCTAAACCCAATTGAGCATGCATTTCACTTGCTCAAATCCAGACTTAAGACGGAAAGACCCACAAACAAGCAAGACCTGAAGGCTGCGGCTGTAAAGGCCTGGCAAAGCATTAAGAAGGAGGAAACCCAGCGTTTGGTGATGTCCATGGGTTCCAGACTTAAGGCAGTGATTGCCTCCAAAGGATTTGCAACAAAATATTGAAAATAAAAATATTTTGTTTGGGTTATGTTTATTTGTCCAATTACTTTTGACCTCCTAAAATGTGGAGTGTTTGTAAAGAAATGTGTACAATTCCTACATTTTCTATCAGATATTTTTGTTCAACCCTTCAAATTAAACGTTACAATCTGCACTTGAATTCTGTTGTAGAGGTTTCATTTCAAATCCAATGTGGTGGCATGCAGAGCCCAACTCGCGAAAATTGTGTCACTGTCCAAATATTTCTGGCCCTAACTGTACATACATACATACATACATACATATTCTAGAATACCCGATGCGTTAGAATCGGGACACCATCTAGTATATTCTATATACCTCAGTATTGTACTGACTAGTGTATATAGGCTGCTGGGGTACCTACAAGATGTCCATATATTCTATATACCTCAGTATTGTACTGACTAGAGTATATTGGCTGCTGGGGAGCCTACAAGGTGTCCATACATTCTATATACCTCAGTATTGTACTGACTAGTGTATATAGGCTGCTGAGGAACCTACAGGGTGTCCATATATTCTATATACCCCAGTATTGTACTGACTAGAGTATATAGGCTGCTGGGGAACCTACAAGGTGTCCATATATTCTATATACTGTACCTCAGTATTATACTGACTAGTGTATATAGGCTGCTGGGGAACCTACAAGGTGTCCATATATTCTATATACTGTACCTCAGTATTATACTGACTAGTGTATATAGGCTGCTGGGGAACCTACAGGGTGTCCATATATTCTATATACTGTATATGGAATACACTACCCAGGTTAATACGATTAATCCCCAATCCACACAGTTTTAAGCGTGCCCTAAAAACTCATTTGTTCAGATAGGCCACACCGGGATCATTAGATTAATGTGTTGAGGCGGTAGGCCAATCGTAAAAGAAAAAAAAAAAAAAAGTTCCTCGTATCATGTTCTCATACACTTTATGCAGTTAATAGCCCTCTGTGTCTGTACGGTTACATACTTAGGCAGTTAACTGGTTCATGCAGCTTTACATGAACACCCGAGCCTTACACTATGGCTAGTCCGAATAACTAAAGCAATTGCTTAGGCTACGTTCACATTAGCGTTGTGCGCCGCTGCGTCGGAGACGCAACGCACAACGCATGCAAAAACGCACCAAAACGCACGCAAAAACGCTGCGTTTTGCGACGCATGCGTCGTTTTTTGCCGAAATTCGGACGCAAGAAAAATGCAACTTGTTGGTCCGACGCTTGCGGCAAAAAAGACGCATGCGTCGCACAACGCAACAAACAAAAACGCATGCGTCCCCCATGTTAAATATAGGCGCGCATGACGCATGCGTCGCCGCTGCGTCGCCCGACGCAAACCCGACGCAAACTAGCATAACGCTAGTGTGAACGTAGCCTAACATCCACCTCTCGTGTCTCCCTTTTCCTCATAGTTTGTAAGCTTGCGAGCAGGGCCCTAATTCCTCTTGGTTTCTATTTTGAACTGTGATTTCTGTTATGCTGTAATGTCTATTGTCTGTACAAGTCCCCTCTATAATTTGTAAAGCGCTGTGGAATATGTTGGCGCTATATAAATAAAATTATTATTATTATTTATTATTATACCCCAGTATTGTACTGACTAGTGTATATAGGCTGCTGGGGAACCTACAAGGTGTCCATATATTCTATATACCCCAGTATTGTACTGACTAGAGTATATAGGCTGCTGGGGAACCTACAAGGTGGCCATACATTCTATATACCTCAGTATTGTACTGACTAGTGTATATAGGCTACTGGGGAACCTACAAGGTGGCCATACATTCTATATACCTCAGTATTGTACTGACTAATGTATATAGGCTGCTGGAGAAGCTACAAGGTGGCCATATATTCTATATACCTCAGTATTGTACTGACTAGTGTATATAGGCTGCTGGGGAACCTACAATGTGGCCATATATTCTACATACCCCAGTATTGTACTGACTAGTGTATACAGGCTGCTGGGGAACCTACAAGGTGTCCAGATATTCTATATACCCCAGTATTGTACTGACTAGTGTATATAGGCTGCTGGGGAACCTACAAGGTGGCCATATATTGTATATACCCCAGTATTGTACTGACTAGTGTATATAGGCTGCTGGGGAACCTACAATGTGGCCATATATTCTATATACCCCAGTATTGTACTGACTAGTGTATACAGGCTGCTGGGGAACCTACAAGGTGTCCAGATATTCTATATACCCCAGTATTGTACTGACTAGTGTATATAGGCTGCTGGGGAACCTACAAGGTGGCCATATATTCTATATACCCCAGTATTGTACTGACTAGATTATATAGGCTGCTGGGGAACCTACAAGGTGGCCATACATTCTATATACCTCAGTATTGTACTGACTAGAGTATATAGGCTGCTGAGGAACCTACAAGGTGGCCATACATTCTATATACCTCAATATTGTACTGACTAGAGTATATAGGCTGCTGGGGAACCTACAAGGTGGCCATACATTCTACATACCCCAGTATTGTACTGACTAGTGTATATAGGCTGCTGGGGAACCTACAAGGTGTCCAGATATTCTATATACCCCAGTATTGTACTGACTAGTGTATATAGGCTGCTGGGGAACCTACAAGGTGGCATTCTATATACCCCAGTATTGTACTGAATAGTGTATATAGGTTGCTGGAGAACCTACAAGGTGGCCATACATTCTATATACCCCAGTATTGTACTGACTAGTGTATATAGGCTGCTGGGGAACCTACAAGGTGGCCAGACATTCTATATACCCCAGTATTGTACTGACTAATGTATATAGGCTGCTGGGAAACCTACAGGGTGTCCATATATTCTATATACCTCAGTATTGTACTGACTAGTGTATACAGGCTGCTGGGGAACCTACAAGGTGTCCAGATATTCTATATACCCCAGTATTCTACTGACTAGTGTATATAGGCTGCTGGGGAACCTACAAGGTGGCCATATATTCTATATACCCCAGTATTGTACTGACTAGAGTATATAGGCTGCTGGGGAACCTACAAGGTGTCCATATATTCTATATACCTCAGTATTGTACTGACTAGATTATATAGGCTGCTGGGGAACCTACAAGGTGGCCATACATTCTATATACCTCAGTATTGTACTGACTAGAGTATATAGGCTGCTGAGGAACCTACAAGGTGGCCATACATTCTATATACCTCAATATTGTACTGACTAGAGTATATAGGCTGCTGGGGAACCTACAAGGTGGCCATACATTCTACATACCCCAGTATTGTACTGACTAGTGTAAATAGGCTGCTGGGGAACCTACAAGGTGTCCAGATATTCTATATACCCCAGTATTGTACTGACTAGTGTATATAGGCTGCTGGGGAACCTACAAGGTGGCATTCTATATACCCCAGTATTGTACTGAATAGTGTATATAGGCTGCTGGAGAACCTACAAGGTGGCCATACATTCTATATACCCCAGTATTGTACTGACTAGTGTATATAGGCTGCTGGGGAACCTACAAGGTGGCCAGACATTCTATATACCCCAGTATTGTACTGACTAATGTATATAGGCTGCTGGGAAACCTACAGGGTGTCCATATATTCTATATACCTCAGTATTGTACTGAATAGAGTATATAGGCTGCTGGGGAACCTACAAGGTGGCCAGACATTCTATATACCCCAGTATTGTACTGACTAATGTATATAGGCTGCTGGGAAACCTACAGGGTGTCCATATATTCTATATACCTCAGTATTGTACTGAATAGAGTATATAGGCTGCTGGGGAACCTACAAGGTGGCCATATATTCTATATACCCCAGTATTGTACTGACTAGTGTATATAGGCTGCTGGGGAACCTACAAGGTGGCCATATATTGTATATACCCCAGTATTGTACTGACTAGAGTATATAGGCTGCTGGGGAACCTACAAGGTGGCCATATATTGTATATACCCCAGTATTGTACTGACTAGAGTATATAGGCTGCTGGGGAACCTACAAGGTGGCCATACATTCTACATACCCCAGTATTGTACTGACTAGTGTATATAGGCTGCTGGGGAACCTACAAGGTGTCCAGATATTCTATATACCCCAGTATTGTACTGACTAGTGTATATAGGCTGCTGGGGAACCTACAAGGTGGCATTCTATATACCCCAGTATTGTACTGAATAGTGTATATAGGCTGCTGGGGAACCTACAAGGTGGCCATACATTCTACATACCCCAGTATTGTACTGACTAATGTATATAGGCTGCTGGGGAACCTACAAGGTGGCCATATATTGTATATAGCCCAGTATTGTACTGACTAGAGTATATAGGCTGCTGGGGAACCTACAAGGTGGCCATATATTGTATATACCCCAGTATTGTACTGACTAGTGTATATAGGCTGCTGGGGAACCTACAAGGTGGCCATACATTCTATATACCCCAGTATTGTACTGAATAGTGTATATAGGCTGCTGGAGAACCTACAAGGTGGCCATACATTCTATATACCCCAGTATTGTACTGACTAGTGTATATAGGCTGCTGGGGAACCTACAAGGTGTCCATATATTCTATATACCTCAGTATTGTACTGACTAGATTATATAGGCTGCTGGGGAACCTACAAGGTGGCCATACATTCTATATACCTCAGTATTGTACTGACTAGAGTATATAGGCTGCTGGGGAACCTACAAGGTGGCCATACATTCTACATACCCCAGTATTGTACTGACTAGTGTATATAGGCTGCTGGGGAACCTACAAGGTGTCCAGATATTCTATATACCCCAGTATTGTACTGATTAGTGTATATAGGCTGCTGGGGAACCTACAAGGTGGCCATACATTCTATATACCCCAGTATTGTACTGAATAGTGTATATAGGCTGCTGGAGAACCTACAAGGTGGCCATACATTCTATATACCCCAGTATTGTACTGACTAGTGTATATAGGCTGCTGGGGAACCTACAAGGTGGCCATACATTCTATATACCTCAGTATTGTACTGACTAGTGTATATATGCTGCTGGAGAACCTACAAGGTGTCCATATATTCTATATACCTCAGTATTATACTGACTAGAGTATATAGGCTGCTGGAGAACCTACAAGGTGTCCATATATTCTATATACCTCAGTATTGTACTGACTAATGTATATAGGCTGCTGGGAAACCTACAGGGTGTCCACATATTCTATATACCTCAGTATTGTACTGACTAATGTATATAGGCTGCTGGGAAACCTACAGGGTGTCCATATATTCTATATACCCCAGTATTGTACTGACTAGAGTATATAGGCTGCTGGGGAACCTACAAGGTGGCCATATATTGTATATACCCCAGTATTGTACTGAATAGTGTATATAGGCTGCTGGAGAACCTACAAGGTGGCCATACATTCTATATACCCCAGTATTGTACTGACTAGTGTATATAGGCTGCTGGGGAACCTACAAGGTGGCCATACATTCTATATACCTCAGTATTGTACTGACTAGTGTATATAGGCTGCTGGAGAACCTACAAGGTGTCCATATATTCTATATACCTCAGTATTATACTGACTAGAGTATATAGGCTGCTGGAGAACCTACAAGGTGTCCATATATTCTATATACCTCAGTATTGTACTGACTAATGTATATAGGCTGCTGGGAAACCTACAGGGTGTCCACATATTCTATATACCTCAGTATTGTACTGACTAATGTATATAGGCTGCTGGGAAACCTACAGGGTGTCCATATATTCTATATACCCCAGTATTGTACTGACTAGAGTACATAGGCTGCTGGGGAACCTACAAGGTGGCCATATATTGTATATACCCCAGTATTGTACTGACTACAGTATATAGGCTGCTGGGGAACCTACAAGGTGTCCATATATTCTATATACCCCAGTATTGTACTGACTAGAGTACATAGGCTGCTGGGGAACCTACAAGGTGGCCATATATTCTATATACCTCAGTATTATACTGACTAATGTATATAGGCTGCTGGGAAACCTACAGGGTGTCCATATATTCTATATACCCCAGTATTGTACTGACTAGTGCATATAGGCTGCTGGGGAACGTACAAGGTGTCCATATATTCTATATACCCCAGTATTGTACTGACTAGAGTATATAGGCTGCTGGGGAACCTACAAGGTGGCCATATATTCTATATACCTCAGTATTATACTGACTAGAGTATATAGCAGAGGTGTCAAACTGCATTCCTCAAGGGCCGCAAACAGGTCAAGTTTTCAGGATTTCCTTAGCATTGCACAAGGTGCTGAAATCATTCTGTGCAGGTGATTAAATTATCACCTGTGCAATACAAGGAAATCCTGAAAACATGACCTGTTTGCGGCCCTCGAGGAATGCAGTTTGACACCTCTGGTATATACAGAAGCACATGAAGAGAAGGACAGCACCACAGCAATTGTGAAAAAACAGCTCCCGTATTTATTCTGCCATCTGCAACGTTTCGGTCCATGGACCTTTTTCAAGCATAGTGAAAAGACAATACAACCACCATTATATACCCTTAGGCCAAACCCATTAATTAACAAACAACCAATGGTGTGACTCCATACACCTGGAAAAAATACATCATAGTGCAACATACATATACACATATAAAAAAACAGTCCCACATTGCCAGCCCCCTATATATACTAGCCGCTAACATAGTCCAACTACCTCTGATCTCTCGCCGCTATTGTATCACACTCATAAATCCCCAATAAGTCCCCAAAGTCCACAATGTAAACAAATATCACTCGCACCAATCCGGGTACTGCATCCACGATCGTCATGGCATTGTGGGCATGTTCAGAACAGGAGCAGTCCAATCAGCTCCTAAATCTTAGATCATGTGGTCGACATATGCCCAGCATGCAGTGCTCCTCACCGCACTAGTTCATAGGCTGCTGGTCCACATGTGAGTAGTAAACAAACACCACCCACTCTTGTCCAATGGTGCACATTGTACTGCACATGTCCGTGACATTATCCCTGTCCGTAGCTCATATGCGCATGTCGCAGTCCCGGACTCCAGCACAATCAGCACACTGAGTCCATATAGTCGGCAACTGCGCATGACAGAGGAATTCTCCATAGATCTCTTCATGACAGATGGCTCCAGTGAGCGGTCCCATAGCGCTATAATGACGGAATCCAGCATAGTCAGCACACTGAATCTATTTAATCGGCAACTGCACCGGACAAAGTAATGCTCCATAGACTTCTTCATGATAGATGGCTCCAGTGAGCGGTCACATAGCGCTACAATCAGCGCGCAAAATACATCCAGGCTCATAGCTAGGTATAGTATTTTTTCCACTCCAGGTCCATAGTATACAACAGTATACAATATGACATTTCTCCACTGGACGCCTTATATATTTATCCCCAATATCGACTATTCCTATATTATGTGATCCGTCATTTTAAATATTTACATCTTTTCATATGGGCCTGTAATGAGAGACGACATATACAGAAAAAAACGACCATCATGATAACCTAAACTCAGTCCGTATCAAACTCCTTGCAAGGACATACATAGATCACAAACACCTTTGGTACCAGGGATTCCCAGCCAGTCTCCCATGCTGGTACTTGCCCAGCCTCAAGCTGCTTAGCATTTGCGATCTGATGAGAGCAGGCACATTAACTCCATAGACATATATATTTTTTTATCCTGGAAAAAATACATCCAAGCATAAAAAGGGGAAAAGAAGGGGAAAAAAAAAAATCACAATTTATAAAAAACGGATTAAGGTAGATATCAGGCGAACAGCCACATTCTATTCAGATCAAATTGATCAAGAGGCTACATTTGTATATATAGGACAGATCTAAAAGGCAACTGTTAATGAGACCACCCCTAACAAGAATAAACAGTATATAATAGAATTAAAAACAATAATACACCGATAAGGTACCACAAAGGCCCAAAAGGACCTTACAGGAGACAACTTTGTTGATAATCAATATTTAAACCTTTTGGAGAAAGAGTATCAAGCTCATAGATCCATTTCAATTCTTTTCTCTTCAGAAGGGAAACCCGATCGCCACCCCGTCTTGGCATAGGTACATCATCTATGACTCGGTATCTTAGCTGATTAACCGAGTGCCCAAACTCATGGAAGTGCCTAGGTACTGGAAGGTCAATCAAATTTGTTCTAATAGTACTTTTATGCTTTGAAATTCTCGCTTTGACCTCCATTGTGGTCTCCCCTACATAGTAGAGACCACACGGGCAGCTAAGGATGTAGACCACAAAACTACTTCTGCATGTATACCGTTTCCGTATCATATACTTTTTTCCAGTGTGGGGATGATAAAAACATGCCCCTTTAATTAAATTATTGCAGCTTGCACATCCGAGACAGGGAAAATTACCCAGGCTCGGACGGCTTAAAGTAGTCTGTGGATCCCTCCTTGAGCTGCCCACATCAGTCACCACCAGCTCGTCCTTCAGATTTCTATTTCCCCTATATGAGAATAGTGGGGGCGACTGAAACTCACTCACATTGTCATGTCCCCTCCCCAGAAGTGACCAGTGCCTTCGAATCACATCCGAGATCTGGCCACTCAAACCATTAAATGCTGTCACTAGGGTTGAGCGAAACGGGTCGTTCATTTTCAAAAGTCGCCGACTTTTGGCAAAGTCGGGTTTCATGAAACCCAATCCGACCCCTGTGCGGGGTCGGCCATGCGATACGCGACTTTCGCGCCAAAGTCGCGTTTCAATGACGCGAAAAGCGCCATTTCTCAGCCAATGAAGGTAAACGCAGAGTGTGGGCAGCGTGATGACATAGGTCCTGGTCCCCACCATCTTAAAGAAGGGCATTGCAGTGATTGGCTTGCTGTCTGCGGCGTCACAGGGGCTATAAAGAGGCGTTCCCGCCGACCGCCATGTTACTGCTGCTGATCTGAGCTTAGGGAGAGGTTGCTGCCGCTTCGTCAGAAGCAGGGATAGCGTTAGGCAGGGTCCATTAACCACCAAACCGCTTGTGCTGTAGCGATTTCCACTGCCCAACACTACCTTCGGTGTGCAGGGACAGTGGAAGCTACTTTTTTTTTTTTTTTTCCCTCAGCGCTGTAGCTCATTGGGCTGCCCTAGAAGGCTCCCTGATAGCTGCATTGCTGTGTGTACGCCGCTGTGCAAACCAACTACTTTTTTCAAAGCACAAATCCTCTTGTTCCTTCCTTTCTGCACAGCTATCTTTTTTGTTTGTCCACACTTTTTATTTAATTTGTGCATCAGTCCACTCCTTATTGCTGCCTGCCATACCTGGCTGAGATTACTGCAGGGAGATAGTAATTGTTGGACACTCCCTGTTTTTTTTTTTTTTGTGGGAGATTAAGATTGACATTTCTGCTAGAGTGCCATCCCTGTGTGTGCCATCTCTCACTCAGTGGGCCATAGAAAGCCTATTTATTTTTTTGCTTGATTTGGGTTATAAAATCTACCTGAAAAAATCACTACATCAATCAGTGGGAGAAAAATATTGGCCTCAGGGCTTGTGTGCCACTCTTGACTCCTGTGTGTGCCATCTCTCAGTCAGTGGGCCATAGAAAGCCTATTTATTTTTTTGCTTGATTTGGGTTCTAAAATCTACCTGAAAAAAATCAATAAATCAATCAGTGGGAGATTAATATTGGCCTTTGGGCTTGTGTGCCAGTCCTAAGCGTGCCATCTCTCTCTCTCAGATAGTGGGCCATAGAAAGCCTATTTATTATTTTTTTTATTGGGTTTATAAATTTTCCCTGGAACAAAAAAAAAAAAGTGGGAGATTAATATTGGCCTCTGGGCTTGTGTGCCAGTCCTGAGCGTGCCATCTCTCTCACAAATAGTGGGCCATAGAAAGCCTATTTATTTTTTATTTTTTTTTGGTTTTATAAATTCTCCCTGAAAAAAAAAAAAGGGAGATTAATATTGGCCTTTGGGCTTGTGTGCCAGTCCTAAGCGTGCCATCTCTCTCTCTCAGATAGTGGGCCATAGAAAGCCTATTTATTTATTTTTTTATTGGGTTTATAAATTTTCCCTGAAAAAAAATAAAAAGTGGGAGATTAATATTGGCCTCTGGGCTTGTGTGCCAGTCCTGAGCGTGCCATCTCTCTCACAAATAGTGGGCCATAGAAAGCCTATTTATGTTTTTGGTTGATTTGGGTTCTAAATTCTACCTGAAAAAAATCAATAAATCAATCAGTGGGAGATAAATATTGGCCTCTGGGCTTGTGTGCCACTCCTGACTCCTGTGTGCGCCATCTCTCACTCAGTGGGCCATAGAAAGCCTTTTTTTGTTTTATTTGTTTTCTAAATTCTCCCTGAAAAAATCATTTTATTTTATTTGGTTTCTAAATTCTTCCTGAAAAAATGCTGACTCAGCCTCTAGCTCTTTTGCCTCCTCTCGTGAAACTGGTAAATGTCAAAGCAGCGCGTCGTTAGTGGATGTTCACGGTCAGGGACAAGTCGCTTCCTTGTCCTCTTCAGCAAAAACAACAACAGAGAAGAATGCAGCAGGCGACACAACGGGTTACTCCATGGAGCTCTTTACACATACCGTCCCTGGCTTAGAAAGTGAAGCAGTTAACAGTCCATGCCCATTACAAGTTGAATCTGACATGGAGTGCACTGATGCACAGCCACAGCCAGACTACTATGCTGGTCCTTTGACTCAGACCACAACATTGCCCTCGCAGGGTAATGATCAAGAATCAGACCCTGATGAGACTATGTTGCCCCATCACGAACGCTATACCACCGACCGACACGGTGACACAGACGAAGTTGCACACGAGCTACAAGAAGAGGTAATAGATGACCCAGTTCTTGACCCCGATTGGCAGCCATTGGGGGAACAGGGTGCAGGCGGCAGCAGTTCTGAAGCGGAGGAGGAGGGGCCGCAGCAGGCATCAACATCGCAACAGGTTCCATCTGCCGGGCCCGTATCTTGCCCAAAACGCGTGGCAAAGCCAAAACCTGTTGGAGGACAGCGTGGCCATCCGGTTAAAGCTCAGTCTGCAATGCCTGAAAAGGTATCCGATGCTAGAAAGAGTGCAGTCTGGCATTTTTTTAAACAACATCCAATTGATCAGCGCAAAGTCATCTGTCAAAAATGTTCAACTACCTTAAGCAGAGGACAGAATCTGAAAAGTCTCAATACAAGCTGCATGCATAGACATTTAACCACCATGCATTTGCAAGCCTGGACTAACTACCAAACGTCCCTTAAGGTTGTAGCACCCTCGGCCAATGAAGCTAGTCAGCAACGCAACATCCCTTCCGGCAGTGTAGGGCCATCATTTTCCGCACCACCTGCAGTATCTGTGCAGGTTTCTTTGCCAGGCCAAAGCAGTCAGGGTCAGGGAATCACCAGTTTCGTAGTAGGAAACACTGCATCTAGGGCACCGGCGGCAACAATACCATCTCCCACCGTCTCTCAGTCTGCCATGTCCACCGGCACCCCCGCTAGTTCCACGATCTCCAGCTCTCCAGTCCAGCTCACCCTACATGAGACTATGGTTAGAAAAAGGAAGTACTTAGCCTCGCATCCGCGTACACAGGGTTTGAACGCACACATAGCTAGACTAATCTCGTTAGAGATGATGCCCTACCGGTTAGTTGAAAGTGAAGCTTTCAAAGCCCTGATGGACTACGCTGTACCACGCTACGAGCTACCCAGTCGACACTTTTTTTCCAGAAAAGCCATCCCAGCCCTCCACCAGCATGTTAAAGAGCGCATCGTCCATGCACTCAGGCAATCTGTGAGCACAAAGGTGCACCTGACAACAGATGCATGGACCAGTAGGCATGGCCAGGGACGTTACGTGTCCATCACGGCACACTGGGTGAATGTTGTGGATGCAGGGTCCACAGGGGACAGCAAGTTTGGGACAGTTCTGCCTAGCTCACGGTCTAGGAAACAGTTGGCTGTAGCCGTTCGCACCCCCTCCTCCTCCTCCTGCAGAAGCGAGAGCTCGTCCACAGACCGCAGTCGCACAACCACTCCATCCGCAGCTGCCACTGTTGCACACCAGGTCTCCCATTATGGGGCAGCTACTGGCAACCGTCAGCAGGCTGTATTGGCTATGAAGTGTTTGGGCGACAACAGACACACCGCGGAAGTTCTGTCCGAGTTCTTGCAGAAAGAAACGCAGTCGTGGCTGGGCACTGTAGATCTTGAGGCAGGCAAGGTAGTGAGTGATAACGGAAGGAATTTCATGGCTGCCATCTCCCTTTCCCAACTGAAACACATTCCTTGCCTGGCTCACACCTTAAACCTGGTGGTGCAGTGCTTCCTGGAAAGTTATCCGGGGTTATCCGACCTGCTCCTCAAAGTGCGTGGACTTTGCTCACATATCCGCCGTTCGCCCGTACACTCCACCCGTATGCAGACCTATCAGCGTTCTTTGAACCTTCCCCAGCATCGCCTAATCATAGACGTTGCAACAAGGTGGAACTCAACACTGCACATGCTTCAGAGACTGTGCGAACAGAGGCGGGCTGTTATGTTTTTGTGGGAGGATACACATACACGGGCAGGCAGTAGGATGGCAGACATGGAGTTGTCAGGTGTGCAGTGGTCGAAGGTACAAGACATGTGTCAAGTCCTTCAGTGTTTTGAGGAATGCACACGGCTGGTTAGTGCAGACAACGCCATAATAAGCATGAGCATCCCCCTAATGCGTCTGCTGATGCAAAGTTTGACGCACATAAAGGATCAGGCGTCTGCAGCTGAGGAAGAGGAAAGCCTTGATGACAGTCAGCCATTGTCTGGCCAGGGCAGTGTACAGGACGAGTTAGCGGGCGAAGAGGAGGAGGAGGACGAGGAGGATGATGGGGATGATTATATTTTTAATGAGGAAGCTTTTCCGGGGCCACTGGAAATTGGTGGCGCGGCAAGGCCGGGTTCTGGTTTTTGGAGGGACACAAGTGACGTGGATTTGCCTGAAACTGCCCCTCAACCAAGCACAACCGCAGATTTGAGAACTGGAACTTTGGCCCACATGGCGGATTATGCCTTACGTATCCTCAAAAGGGACACACGCATAACTAAAATGATGAACGATGACGATTACTGGTTGGCCTGCCTCCTTGATCCTCGCTATAAAGGCAAATTGCAAAATATAATGCCACATGAGAACTTGGAACTAATATTAGCAACCAATCAACTCTTGTTGACCGTTTGCTTCTGGCATTCCCTGCACACAGCGCCCGTGATCGTTCTCACACGAGCTGCAGGGGCCAGCAGACCAGAGGAGTTAGAGGGGCAGAAATCAGAAGTGGCGTTGGCCAGAGGGGTTTTCTGACCAGGTTGTGGAGTGATTTTGCTATGACCGCAGACAGGACAGGTACTGCAGCATCAATTCAAAGTGACAGGAGACAACATTTGTCCAGTATGGTTACAAACTATTTTTCATCCCTTATCGATGTTCTCCCTCAACCATCATTCCCATTTGATTACTGGGCATCAAAATTAGACACCTGGCCAGAATTGGCAGAATATGCATTGCAGGAGCTTGCTTGCCCGGCAGCTAGTGTCCTATCAGAAAGAGTATTCAGTGCTGCAGGTTCAATACTAACAGAAAAAAGGACTCGTCTGGCTACCCAAAATGTAGATGATCTAACCTTCATTAAAATGAACCACAACTCGATTTCGAAATCTTTTGCCCCACCTTGCCCGGCTGACACCTAGCTTTCCTATGAAAAGGTCTTGCCTGTGGACTATTCTGAATGCCTTTTCCAATCTCGTAATTTTCTGCACCTGATTGTCCAGCATACGACATGTTTACACCTCACTAAATGGCCAAACTCCCCACACGGGGCCGTGGTATCGACACTTGGCGACAGCACCCGTGAGAGTGCTGTTTGTCTGAAGAGGTGGGTGTGCCCGCTTTTGGTCGACGGCACTGCCACTGGGTCCCTCCTAGTACAATAAAGTGTCTCTGGCGGTGGTGGTGCGCACCCAACGTCAGACACACCGTTGTAATATGAGGGGCCCTGGGCCTGTACCGCCGGCCACAAGACAGTTTCCCCCCACCCCAGCTCAAACAGTGCTCTACCACTTGCAAAATTATCTCACAGCTCCACCAATGTTTAGTCTATGCGCTGACATCCTTCAATGCCTGCCACTGACAATACCATTGTATTGACATTTTTGTTATGTTAGGCCTTCGAAGCCTGTCTGCGGTCACTCCTTCCACTAGGCCTCCACTGACCACACCACTGCTGCCCGTGTACCCCTGGAACCAATTTAAAATTGCCTACAGCCATGTGTTATTATTTAAGGCCTTCGATGCCTGTCTGCGGTCACTCCTTACAATATGCCTCCACTGACCACACCACTGCTGCCCGTGTACCCCTGGAACCAATTTAAAATTGCCTACAGCCAGCCCAATTTTTTTATTTTAGGCCTTCGATGCCTGTCTGCGGTCACTCCTTCCACTAGGCCTCCACTGACCACACCACTGCTGCCCGTGTACCCCTGGAACCAATTTAAAATTGCCTACAGCCATGTGTTATTATTTTAGGCCTTCGATGCCTGTCTGCGGTCACTCCTTACAATATGCCTCCACTGACTACACCACTGCTGCCCGTGTACCCCTGGAACCAATTTAAAATTGCCTACAGCCAGCCCAATTTTTTTATTTTAGGCCTTCGATGCCTGTCTGCGGTCACTCCTTCCACTAAGCCTCCACTGACCACACCACTGCTGCCCGTGTACCCCTGGAACCAATTTAAAATTGCCTACAGCCATGTGTTATTATTTTAGGCCTTCGATGCCTGTCTGCGGTCACTCCTTACAATATGCCTCCACTGACCACACCACTGCTGCCCGTGTACCCCTGGAACCAATGTAAAATTGCCTACAGCCATGTGTTATTATTTTAGGCCTTCGATGCCTGTCTGCGGTCACTCCTTACAATATGCCTCCACTGACCACACCACTGCTGCCCGTGTACCCCTGGAACCAATTTAAAATTGCCTACAGCCATGTGTTATTATTTTAGGCCTTCGATGCCTGTCTGCGGTCACTCCTTCCACTAGGCCTCCACTGACCACACCACTGCTGATCGTGTACCCCTGGAACCAATTTAAAATTGCCTACAGCCATGTGTTATTATTTTAGGCCTTCGATGCCTGTCTGCGGTCACTCCTTCCACTAGGCCTCCACTGACCACACCACTGCTGCCCGTGTACCCCTGGAACCAATTTAAAATTGCCTACAGCCATGTGTTATTATTTTAGGCCTTCGATGCCTGTCTGCGGTCACTCCTTACAATATGCCTCCACTGACCACACCACTGCTGCCCGTGTACCCCTGGAACCAATTTAAAATTGCCTACAGCCAGCCCAATATTTTTATTTTAGGCCTTCGATGCCTGTCTGCGGTCACTCCTTCCACTAAGCCTCCACTGACCACACCACTGCTGCCCGTGTACCCCTGGAACCAATTTAAAATTGCCTACAGCCATGTGTTATTATTTTAGGCCTTCGATGCCTGTCTGCGGTCACTCCTTCCACTAGGCCTCCACTGACCACACCACTGCTGCCCGTGTACCCCTGGAACCAATTTAAAATTGCCTACAGCCATGTGTTATTATTTTAGGCCTTCGATGCCTGTCTGCGGTCACTCCTTACAATATGCCTCCACTGACCACACCACTGCTGCCCGTGTACCCCTGGAACCAATGTAAAATTGCCTACAGCCATGTGTTATTATTTTAGGCCTTCGATGCCTGTCTGCGGTCACTCCTTACAATATGCCTCCACTGACCACACCACTGCTGCCCGTGTACCCCTGGAACCAATTTAAAATTGCCTACAGCCATGTGTTATTATTTTAGGCCTTCGATGCCTGTCTGCGGTCACTCCTTCCACTAGGCCTCCACTGACCACACCACTGCTGCCCATGTACCCCTGGAACCAATTTAAAATTGCCTACAGCCATGTGTTATTATTTTAGGCCTTCGATGCCTGTCTGCAGTCACTCCTTCCACTAGGCCTCCACTGACCACACCACTGCTGACCGTGTACCCCTGGAACCAATTTAAAATTGCCTACAGCCATGTGTTATTATTTTAGGCCTTCGATGCCTGTCTGCGGTCACTCCTTCCACTAGGCCTCCACTGACCACACCACTGCTGCCCGTGTACCCCTGGAACCAATTTAAAATTGCCTACAGCCAGCCCAATTTTTTTATTTTAGGCCTTCGATGCCTGTCTGCGGTCACTCCTTCCACTAGGCCTCCACTGACCACACCACTGCTGCCCGTGTACCCCTGGAACCAATTTAAAATTGCCTACAGCCAGCCCAATTTTTTTATTTTAGGCCTTCGATGCCTGTCTGCGGTCACTCCTTCCACTAGGCCTCCACTGACCACACCACTGCTGCCCGTGTACCCCTGGAACCAATTTAAAATTGCCTACAGCCATGTGTTATTATTTTAGGCCTTCGATGCTTGTCTGCGGTCACTCCTTCCACTAGGCCTCCACTGACCACACCACTGCTGCCCGTGTACCCCTGGAACCAATTTTACAGTGTCTACAGCCTAATTTTGTTATGTTAGGCCTACTACGCCTGTCTGCGGTCCCTCCTTCCAATACTCGTCCACTGACCACACCACTGCTGCCCGTGGACCCCTGGAACCTATTTTTAATTGCATAGAGCATCCTTTTTTTAATAGTAGGCGTACAAAGTCTGTCTGCGGTCCACTATTGAAATTGTCCTCCACTGCCCAGAGCACTGCTGCTTGTGTACCCCTGTAACTTTTTTAAGCTGCAGTGAGCCACATTTTTGGTTTAAGGCCTACTACCTGTGTCTGTCTGCGCCACTCAATTCAGCTGTGTTCCTTTGAAAAAAGCTGAGCGTCAATAGTCTTGTTTTCAGCCTCTAGGAATTTTAAAACTGCATTGGGGGTACAACTTTGGTAGGGCCTACTAACGGTGTCTGCCTCCCCAAGGTGTGCCCCAGGTTTCCTCGCCATTGCTTCGATCTTAATGCTCTCGTTTAGTAGTTGTTGGAAACTACACTGCATTAGGCCTACAAATTGGGTATGGGGTGTAGAGAGATGGTGTGTTCCACTCCAAGGTGTTCCCCAGGTTTCCTCGCCAATGCTTCGATCTTCATGCTCTCGTTTAGTAGTTGTTGGAAACTACACTGCATTAGGCCTACAAATTGGGTATGGGGTGTAGAGAGATGGTGTGTTCCACTCCAAGGTGTTCTCCAGGTTGCCTTTCCTGAGCTTCGATCTTCCGGCTCTCGTTTAGTAGTTGTTGGAAACTACGCTGCATTAGGCCTACAAATTGGGTATGGGGTGTAGAGAGATGGTGTGTTCCACTCCAAGGTGTTCCCCAGGTTTCCTCGCCAATGCTTCGATCTTCATGCTCTCGTTTAGTAGTTGTTGGAAACTACACTGCATTAGGCCTACAAATTGGGTATGGGGTGTAGAGAGATGGTGTGTTCCACTCCAAGGTGTTCTCCAGGTTGCCTTTCCTGAGCTTCGATCTTCCGGCTCTCGTTTAGTAGTTGTTGGAAACTACACTGCATTAGGCCTACAAATTGGGTATGGGGTGTAGAGAGATGGTGTGTTCCACTCCAAGGTGTTCTCCAGGTTGCCTTTCCTGAGCTTCGATCTTCCGGCTCTCGTTTAGTAATTCTTGGAAACTACACTGCATTAGGCCTACAAATTGGGTATGGGGTGTAGAGAGATGGTGTGTTCCACTCCAAGGTGTTCTCCAGGTTGCCTTTCCTGAGCTTCGATCTTCCGGCTCTCGTTTAGTAGTTGTTGGAAACTACACTGCATTAGGCCTACAAATTGGGTATGGGGTGTAGAGAGATGGTGTGTTCCACTCCAAGGTGTTCTCCAGGTTGCCTTTCCTGAGCTTTGATCTTCCGGCTCTCGTTTAGTAGTTGTTGGAAACTACGCTGCATTAGGCCTACAAATTGGGTATGGGGTGTAGAGAGATGGTGTGTTCCACTCCAAGGTGTTCTCCAGGTTGCCTTTCCTGAACTTCTATCTTCAGGCTCTCATTAAATTGTGGTTAAACGGAACAACTGCATTTGGCGTACTAGTTGGTTTGGGGCCTACTATCGGTGTCTGCCACTCCTTGCTGTTCTCCTCCACTGAACAAAGCTGTGCCGCCTGTTTACTACGGTTGCCAATTTTGAACTGCATTTCGACTACTTACTGATTTGGGCCTACTCTCTGTGTCAGCCTCTCATTCCAGTTGTCCTCCACTGCAATGCCCCCTGGTTAGTCCTGTGTTACCAATTTTGAACTGCATTTAGCCAACTTTATTCTTTGGGCCTATATCTGTGTTTCCTCCTCATCCTGCCCATTGCCCAGCCAGTGATAGATGAGTCTGCTGGTACATTGACCCATAACGCAAAATTCCCCGTGCACGCTACACAGCAAGATTGTGACCCTGCTGAAAGTCAGGTTCCTCTTCCCGCATACCATACCACCTTACACGGGGACAAAGAGGAAGGTGCAGATGAAAGTGCAGGTTCCTTCATCAGGTGGGGGGAGGAATACTAGTTGGCGACGTCACTGGCACAGGGCCTCTCATAGTACGCAAAAGTGTTGCTGCCGGTGGGAGGCGCCCCCGCCGTGTAAACACACCGCTGTACTTTGAGGGGCCCTGTGCCAGTGCCAACGAGTGGGCCCCCCCTGCTTGCTCAGGATCACAGCACTTGCAAAGTTGAAATACTTACCTCTCCCTGCTCCACTGCCGTGACGTGGTCCAGATTTACTGGGCCCACTAATTACTTGAACAGCCCTACCCCCCATAACTTTTCCAATTATTATAAGGTAAATTACGATTGACAAGCTTCTTTAACAAGAATGGATGTTTTTGCCATTAAAATGGGCAGTGTAGGTGTTTTCCTGGCCTCCACTCACTGCCGACTATGCTCCCCCATTGACTTGCATTGGGTTTCGTGTTTCGGGCGATACCCGACTTTTCGCGATAATCGGCCAATTCCACTCGACTCGACTTCTAAGATAGTCGGGTTTCGCGAAACACGGCTCGACTCTAAAAAGGTCAAGGTCGCTCAACCCTAGCTGTCACAAATGGTATCCTCTTATTAGATTCTATAGCAACCTTGGGAGTAAGCAGCTCATCTCTTCCTTTAGACAATGCTTTAATTTTGAATGTATCCAGGTCCTCCTTAGGATATCCTCTCGCCAGAAATTTTTGGCACATCTCATTAAACCTCAAATCTATAAGAGAGTCACTCGAGACAATCCTCCTGACTCTTAGGAGTTGGCTCCATGGGAGGGACTCCACCATTCTCCGTGGATATTCACTGGAAAAATGTAAAACATTATTCCTGTCTGTCTTTTTGACAAATAGGTCAGTATATAAAAACCCTTCACTCGCATGTATCCAGAAATTGCATCCTGGTCTGAGAGCACTCCATCGTGAAACCCAACCCAGGGTAGATATTATTCAAAAAAAGGTGGAATTGTACGAGCTCATCATAGTCACCATCCCAAACCAGGAAGATGTCGTCGATGTAGCGCCGCCAGCCCCTAACACGGCCCCAAAACTGCGACTTGTACACGTGTTCGCCCTCCAGGACAGCCATATAGATGTTAGCATACGTAGGGGCCACATTGGACCCCATGGCTGTCCCGCGGCGCTGCAGGAAGAAATCATCCCCAAAGAGAAAAAAGTTCCTCTCGAGAATGAACTCCAGCAGCGCCAGGGCGAACCGTGAACAGTCCGGGGCCATGTCGGAGCCGGCCAGCGCCACACCAACAGCAGACAACCCCCTGGCATGCTCGATGGAAGTGTATAAAGATGTAACATCAAATGACACCAACCATGTGGTATCCCCGACCTGCACACCCTCCAAGGACCTAATGAAATCACTAGTATCCTTCACATAGGAAGGTGTAGTAACCGCAAATTTTCTCAGTAAATGATCCAAAAAGATCGCCACTTTATTACACAGAGACCCCCTGCCCGACACAATCGGGCGGCCAGGGGGCCTCTGAAGATCCTTATGAATTTTTGGGAGGGTGTACAGGACAGGAACCACTGGGTGTTCAACTGTAAGATATTTGGCCAACTTAGCATCAATTAAGCCACTATTCAATGCTTCCTAATTTATTATATCCAATTCTGATTTAAACCTCTGGGTTGGGTTCACCTGTAGCCTCTCATAGACCTCTGTATCTGAAAGCTGCGCCCTTATCTCATCCAAATACTGAGCCGTGTCCATCACCACCAAGGCTCCGCCTTTATCGGCTGCCTTGATGGTGATGGATTTATTACATTTTAGAATCCCAATCTCCTTACGCTCTGCATATGTTAGGCTACGTTCACATTGGCGTTCCGCCAATGTGCGTCGCTGTTGCGCCGGCGACGCAGCGGCGACGCGCCCCTATGTTTAACATAGGGGACGCGTGCGTTTTTTGGGTGGCGTTTTTCGACACTTGCGTCGTTTTCGACGCTAGCGTCGGACGCAAGAAAATGCAACAAGTTGCATTTTCTGTGCGTCCGATTTTGGTCAAAAAACGACGCACGCGTCGCAAAACGCGCGCGTTTTTGCGTGCGTTTGCGCGCGTTTTTGCGTGCGTCGCCGACGCAGGGCGGCGCAAAGCTAGTGTGAACGTAGCCTTAAATTCGAGCGACTCGATCTCTTCCCCTTTTGTTTCAATTTAGCCAAATCAGCCTTTACTAATTTACAAAAGGTCTCCACAACAGGATCCTGTGTTGGAGGCACAAAATCACTTTTATTGTGGAGACCAAACATATCAAGGGAGAGATGTGTCTGTGGATTCAAGGGTACAGTCCTTTCTTTATCTGCAAAAAATACAGCCAACTTTAAACGTCTGAAAAACATATACAAATCATTATCAATGTTGAACCAATTAGCTCTACTTGTAGGGCAAAAAGAAAGCCCTCTAGAGAGCACCTTAGTGATCTATGTATGTCCTTGCAAGGAGTTTGATACGGACTGAGTTTAGGTTATCATGATGGTTGTTTTTTTCTGTATATGTCGTCTCTCATTACAGGCCCATATGAAAAGATGTAAATATTTAAAATGACGGATCACATAATATAGGAATAGTCGATATTGGGGATAAATATATAAGGCGCCCAGTGGAGAAATGTCATATTGTATACTGTTGTATACTATGGACCTGGAGTGGAAAAAATACTATACCTAGCTATGAGCCTGGATGTATTTTGCGCGCTGATTGTAGCGCTATGTGACCGCTCACTGGAGCCATCTATCATGAAGAAGTCTATGGAGCATTACTTTGTCCGGTGCAGTTGCCGATTAAATAGATTCAGTGTGCTGACTATGCTGGATTCCGTCATTATAGCGCTATGGGACCGCTCACTGGAGCCATCTGTCATGAAGAGATCTATGGAGAATTCCTCTGTCATGCGCAGTTGCCGACTATATGGACTCAGTGTGCTGATTGTGCTGGAGTCCGGGACTGCGACATGCGCATATGAGCTACGGACAGGGATAATGTCACGGACATGTGCAGTACAATGTGCACCATTGGACAAGAGTGGGCGGTGTTTGTTTACTACTGACATGTGGACCAGCAGCCTATGAACTAATGCGGTGAGGAGCGCTGCATGCTGGGCATATGTCGACCACATGATCTAAGATTTAGGAGCTGATTGGACTGCTCCTGTTCTGAACATGCCCACAATGCCATGACGATCGTGGATGCAGTACCCGGATTGGTGCGAGTGATATTTGTTTACATTGTGGACTTTGGGGACTTATTGGGGATTTATGAGTGTGATACAATAGCGGCGAGCGATCAGAGGTAGTTGGACTATGTTAGCGGCTAGTATATATAGGGGGCTGGCAATGTGGGACTGTTTTTTTATATGTGTATATGTATGTTGCACTATGATGTATTTTTTCCAGGTGTATGGAGTCACACCATTGGTTGTTTGTTAATTAATGGGTTTGGCCTAAGGGTATATAATGGTGGTTGTATTGTCTTTTCACTATGCTTGAAAAAGGTCCACGGACCGAAACGTTGCAGATGGCAGAATAAATACGGGAGCTGTTTTTTCACAATTGCTGTGGTGCTGTCCTTCTCTTCATGTGCTTCTGGATTTACCTACTGGGATGGATCCCCTGGTGAGGACGTGCACTCTGCTGTCCATAGAGACATTGCCATTATAGGGTGCGGCTTTACTATTAATATTTGATACCTCTGGTATATAGGCTGCTGGAGAACCTACAAGGTGGCCATACATTCTATATACCCCAGTATTGTACTGACTAGTGTATACAGGCTACTGGGGAACCTACAAGGTGTCCATATATTCTATATACCCCAGTATTGTACTGACTAATGTATATAGGCTGCTGGGAAACCTACAGGGTGTCCATATATTCTATATACCTCAGTATTGTACTGACTAGAGCAGAGGTCCCCAACTCCAGTCCTCAAGGCCCACCAACAGGTCATGTTTTCAGGATTTCCTTTGCATTGCACAGGTGATGCAATTATTACCTGGGCAAGACTAAGGAAATCCTGAAAACATGACATGTTGGTGGGCCTTGAGGACTGGAGTTGGGGACCTCTGGACTAGAGTATATAGGCTGCTGGAGAACCTACAAGGTGTCCATATATTCTATATACCCCAGTATTGTACTGACTAGAGTATATAGGCTGCTGGGGAACCTACAAGGTGTCCTTATATTCTATATACCTCAATATTGTACTGACTAATGTATATTAGCTGCTGGGAAACCTACAGGGTGTCCATATATTCTATATACCCCAGTATTGTACTGACTAGTGTATATAGGCTGCTGGGGAACCTACAAGGTGTCCATATATTCTATATACCCCAGTATTGTACTGACTAGAGTATATAGGCTGCTGGGGAACCTACAGGGTGTCCATATATTCTATATACTCCAGTATTGTACTGACTAGAGCATATAGGCTGCTGGGGAACCTACAAGGTGGCCATATATTCTATATACCTCAGTATTATACTGACTAGAGTATATAGCAGAGGTGTCAAACTGCATTTCTCAAGGGCCGCAAACAGGTCAAGTTTTCAGGATTTCCTTAGCATTGCACAAGGTGCTGAAATCATTCTGTGCAGGTGATTAAATTATCACCTGTGCAATACAAGGAAATCCTGAAAACATGACCTGTTTGCGGCCCTCGAGGAATGCAGTTTGACACCTCTGGTATATAGGCTGCTGGGGAACCTACAAGATGGCCATATATTCTATATACCTCAGTATTGTACTGACTAGAGTATATAGGCTGCTGGGGAACCTACAGGGTGTCCATATATTCTATATACCCCAGTATTTTACTGACTAGTGTATATAGGCTGCTGGGGAACCTACAAGGTGGCCATATATTCTATATACCCCAGTATTTTACTGACTAGTGTATATAGGCTGCTGGGGAACCTACAAGGTGTCCTTATCTACTATGTCGGGATCACACTCAGTCGGAGCAGCCTTTGGAAGTGGGGAATCACCAGAAATAAATACACAAGACACGTCTTGTATAGTGTATCACTGGGAAGTCTCTGAAGCACGCCTGCCTTCAGAGTGCTATCCCTTCTTTATATAGCTGTTTCAGTAGGTTTAGTGGTTATACAAGTTTTGCATGTTTAAACAAAGAGACAAAACAGGAAAGAAAGAAAAGAAAAGAAAACAGTTTCGTGGGCGGCAGTTTCACAACAAACAGTACAAAGGCAATTCCACAGACAGGAAAAACAGGATTTCATACTATAGCTAAAATGTCCTTGAATGGACAGGTCAATATTTATCACAAATTCTTTTTTTTTTTTTTTTTGTTCATTGAGGTAATCATTTTTGTTCTGCTCTTCACAATCCCCCCTTTGACATATTCCATTCAAAACCTTGTCGATCATTTTAGTCATTCTTTTTGTGATATTACAAAAAAAAACTTTATATTCTCGCATCCATTACACAAAATTTATTTGTGCATACCGAGATACCCTTGAGTACAACCTTGAACAATACATATATAATTACAATAACCATAACTGTATGTATTAGGCTTTGCATAATCCCGGTAACCCACCCACCGATCCCTCTGAACCAATTGGCCGGGTTAAGAAAAGAAAAGGTATCTGACCACCAGCTATCCTTATTTTGGTCATTGTCTTTGTCATACTGATCCCTGAGTCGTTGTACGTCTTTTAATTTAAATCTCATACTCATAGTACTATTCGGGTCTATATAATGACAGCAGGTGGGTCCGATGATTTGACACATACCCCCTTGTGAGGCAGTTAGGTAATCCAATACCAGGGTATGTTGGTTAGTGACTATTATAAGCTGATTCTGTACAGCTATACTAGTATTTAATATGTCCAATATATCCCAAATCTGATCATCTAGATAATCCGTGGCTCTAACTAATTTATCCCACATCTGTGTTAACATAGGATGAATAAAAATGGTACTAGCAATTTTGTTGGGAATTCCCATTTGTACTATATGCGGCCTCCCCGAGGGACGTGGTGAGTTATCTGCAGCTCTTTTATACAGTGTGTGCTTTGGCACGGCTTGCATATTCACTTGTTTATTTGAAATTATGAAAGTAGCCGGGGTTAGGCGTCCTAATGTACAAGTACCCTTTATACCTACGGGAAGCCATTTATATGCTCCTTCTCCGCATATCCAAAATGTACCCTCAGGCAGATCCCACAAAGCTGAGTGCTGCAATACCAATCTGTGAGCCAAATCCACAAAACTAGATACATTCTGAAGCATACACCAAGAGGGTTTTTGTCCCAAGGGGCTACAGTACCCGGCTGCGGGATTACCACATACATGCATTCCGTTGACATACTCATTGGATTCATTACAAACCAGGTTCCCCGGCTTACTTGTACAACTGTTTGCATCACCTTGGGGGAACAACTCAGAATGTTCCCATTTTCTATTATGTATGTATCTTTCCAATACTGTAGGTTTGAAAGCATCAGAGGAAGGGGTGGTTGTACTGAAACTGAGCTGTAGATTTTCAGTGGGGACCTGTCCTAAATCAGTTAATCCAGTCTTATCCCTAGGTACCCATTTTCCTCCCTTGAATGCTAAATATTGTAAGTTGTCTATTTTTCCTGTAAGATTGCCCTGCCACCAAGGAAATTCTACCCATCCCACAATTGGTATGGCGATTGTAGTATTCCATAGTCTAGTATTGCCAGGTTGGTTGTTGGCCAGGTTGTCTGAACAATTAGGCCAAGCGAATATTTCTTCAGCTGACACGGGAACTGCTAGAAAAGGTATACTTGTGGCTGATACTGGTGAATGGGTACAGATCCAACAATCTGCCAGGGGTTGCGTATTATTTAACAAGTCATGCACTAATTTTCTATGATGTTGTACGAATCTATTGTTCAAAGGGGCTAGAGAATTCAGTCTTTCCCATGCCTCCGTTGAGGTTAACATTATTAACATCAATATCATGAGTCTTATACTGCTTTTTTGCAATGGCTTGCATGTATCCATGATGCCTTTCCTTCAAGCTTGACTGCTGTTGGAGTTGTTAACAGGACTTGGAAAGGTCCGTCAAATCTCGGTTCCAGAGTCTTTCTGGTGTGTCTTTTCACGTAGACTTGATCACCAGGTTCCAACTTGTGGCCTCCTTCGAGATTTTCTGGATCTGGAAGGGAAGCAAAAACTTGCGAATGCACTTTAGTTAAACGTTTTTGTAATTCTTGTACATAAGCAGTTAAAGTCTCAGTATTCAACATCAGTTGTTGTGGAAAATAACAACCCAAATTTGCTGCTCTACCAAAAAGAATCTCATGTGGTGACAGCTTAGCCTTCCCCCTTGGGGTGTTTCGGATGGAATACAGGGCAAGTGGTAGACACTCGGTCCAAGGCTTTCCTGTTTCTGCCATGGCCTTCTGGATTTTTAATTTTATTGTCCCATTTAATCTTTCCACTTTACCTGAACTCTGTGGATGATATGGAGTGTGAAACTGGTTTTCTACTCCCAACATTTTCATAACATTCTGGAATATTTCCCCAGTAAAATGGGTACCTCTATCTGACTCGATCACCTCAGGCATGCCGTAACGGGGTATCAGTTCATGTGCTATTTTAATGGCAGTAGTTTTTGCTGAGGCTTTACGAACTGGATAAGCCTCTGGCCACCCTGAGAACATGTCCACACACACAAGCACATATTCGTATCCATTGTACCTAGGAAGTTGGATGTAGTCGATCTGGAGTCTTTGAAAGGGATACAGTGGTCTTACATGATGCTTGGTTGGGGTTTTAATGGCCTGACCTGGATTGTGTGCCAGGCATATAGCGCATGCAGCACACATGTTCCGAGCAAAATTACCAAAACCTGGAGCCAACCACCTTTCTTTTACCTTGAGCGTCATACCATTTGCCGACACATGCGTGGGTAGGTGGAGGTCACTTGCCACTGCGGGGTACCAGGCTCTGGGTAAACACAACAAAGTTCCTTTTTTCCATAATCCTTGCTGATCTTCTGCCCCTTTTTTCTGCCACTGCCCTCGTTCTTCGTCGTCTACCTGTTTCTGAGCTTCCTTCAATCTTTCCTCATCATCTTCAGAGCTATCTAGTGTGTTGGCATGATGTAAGGGTTTACGTGCTGCCTGTTTTGCTGCCTTATCGGCTTTATCGTTACCCCTGGCTTCCTCGGTGTCGAGTCTCACATGTGCAGCTACCTTTATCACCGCTATTTCTTTAGTTTCTTGTGCTGCCTCCAGAATCTGTCTAATGAGGGAGGCATGTTTAACAGGTTGGCCTGAAGCAGTCATATAACCTCTGGCTCTCCATATTACGCCAAAATCGAAAATAATGCCATGTGCATATCTAGAATCAGTGTATATGTTTGCTGTCTGATCTTTGGCTATTTTTAGAGCTTCAACTAATGCTGTAAGTTCTGCTTCTTGTGCAGACTGATTAGCAGGGAGAGGTTCTGCTTTCAGCACTTCATGCTGAGTTACTACCGCATAACCTGTATGAAATTGTCCATTCATATCTGCATATCTACTGCCATCTATGAAAAGTTCAAATGTAGCATTACAGAGTGGCTTGTCACGTACATTACATAAGCCCTGAGTCTCTTGTTCCATTAATTGTACACAATCATGCATTGACTTTGATGGGTCAAAGGAGTTGGAGAGTGCAGTTGCAGTTTCCTCAGGTATGGTACCCCCCTCAGACTCTAAAGGGAGCAAAGACGCGAGATTAAGAGTCTGAATCCTGGCAAAGGAAATGTTGGGCGGCAGTAGTAGGGAACATTGGAGACGGAGGTGTCTGGCCATTGAAATATGTTTAGGTTGGACCTGGTTAAGAATGCCATGTACATCATGAGTGGTCTGAACTAGAAGTGGGTGATCAAGAACAATCTCAGAAGCTTTATCTAATAACAGTGAAATTGCGGCTACTACTCTTACACAAGAAGGTGCGGCTCTAGCTACAGGGTCCAGATGAGCTGATATGTATGCCACAGGTCTCTGTTTGTTTCCATGTTTTTGTGTGAGCACCCCTGTAGCATGTGAGGATATCTCAGCTGCCATCAATTGAAAAGGTTTAGTGTAGTCTGGGAGTCCCAAAGCCGGAGCTGATACCAGTGCTGTTTTCAAAGAGGAAAATGACTGTTTAGCCTCTTCACTGAGTGAATATGGTGTGTTGGCAATACAGTCATATAAAGGCTGCATGAGTTGACTTGCATGTATGATCCACTGTCTACAGTGTGAAACAATACCTAGGAAAGCACGCAGCTGTTTGTGATTCCTGGGTTCAAGCATGTTACGTATGGCTTCCGTACGTTGAGGTGTGAGGTGTCTGATGCCCTGTGATATGCAGTGACCTAAAAACACGACTGTTTGTTGACAAGCCTGGAGTTTCTGTCTATTTACTTTACAGCCTTCTTGCGCTAGGAAAATTAAGAAATTAACAGTTGAGGTAACTGCCGTCTGCTCATCAGGGCAACAAATAAGTAAGTCATCTACATACTGTAGAATGACTACTCCTGGTTCTGGGATGAATTTTTTTAGCACGGTCTGCATTGCTTCAGAGTACAAAGTTGGTGAGTGTACCATACCTTGTGGCAATCTTGTCCATGCTAATTGTTTACCCTTGAATGTAAAGGCAAACAAATGCCAACAGTTCTTATGTAGTGGCACAGAAAAAAATGCGTTTGATAAGTCAATTACCATAAAATATGCAGCAGTGCTGGGAATTTGAGACAGTAAAGGTACCGTCACACTTTAGCGACGCTGCAGCGATACCGACAACGATCCGGATCGCTGCAGCGTCGCTGTTTGGTCGCTGGGGAGCTGTCACACAGACAGCTCTCCAGCGACCAACGATCCCGAGGTCCCCGGTAACCAGGGTAAACATCGGGTAACTAAGCGCAGGGCCGCGCTTAGTAACCCGATGTTTACCCTGGTTACCAGCGTAAAAAAACAAACAGTACATACTTACATTCAGCTGTCTGTCCCTTGCCGTCTGCTCCTGCACTGACTGCTGGCCGTAAAGTGAAAGCAGAGCACAGCCACAGCGGTGACTCACCGCTGTGTGACTCACCGCTGTGCTGTGCTTTCACTTTCACTTTACGGCCAGCAGTCAGTGCAGGAGCAGACGGCAAGGGACAGACAGCTGAATGTAAGTATGTACTGTTTGTTTTTTTACGCTGGTAACCAGGGTAAACATCGGGTTACTAAACGCGGCCCTGCGCTTAGTTACCCGATGTTTACCCTGGTTACCAGCGAAGACATCGCTGAATCGGCGTCACACACGCCGATTCAGCGATGTCAGCGGGACCTCAACGATCAAAAAATGGCCCAGGCCATTCCGACACGACCAGCGATCTCACAGCAGGGGCCTGATCGCTGGTACGTGTCACACATAGCGAGATCGCTACTGAGATCGCTGTTGCGTCACAAAACTCAGCGATCTCGCTAGCGATCTCGCTGTGTGTGACGGGGGCTTAAGGTATGAGGATTCGGTACCACAGGGGTGACCGGTGCCAAAACCTTATTGATTTCCCGTAAGTCGTGCACCATGCGATATTTCACCATAGTTTCTTTGGAGGACACTTTCTTTTTAACAGGATATAAGGGTGTATTGGCGGGTGACCTGATTTCTACCAAAACACCTTGTAACACATAATCCTGAATTTGTTGAGAAATCGCCTGTTCTTGCTGGGCGCTGATGGGGTATTGCCTAAGCTGAGGTAATATGGTTCCCGGGGCAGTTTCTAACAGTATAGGAGCTACTGATAAAAATCCTACATCAGTGTCTCCTTTTGCCCATAGGCTGTCAGGAACCCGAGACAAGTCAATTTTTGCTTGTTGAGTGTAAATTTCGGGAAAATCCTCCATTGCTTGTATTCTAACATATGGTTCCAGAGTTTCTGCATCTTCAGGGATGGTCAGCATAACTGTGCCATCTTCTCTAAAATGGATGTTTGCATGCATTTTACTTAAGACATCAGTACCCAACAAGCAGGTAGGTGCACCTTTAGCAAATAAAAATTTGGATACAAAAGTTTTAGGGCCAAAGCTCACATTTAAAGGTTTTGTAAAGGGCAACGCCTGAATTTTACCATCATACCCTTCTGCATATGTAACCTTTGAGGATATATTGTCAGGATATGGTAAAAAGTCCTGATTTAAAATGGAGGATGTTGCTCCCGTATCTATCAGAAAAGGTACATTTTTACCCTCAACTTCAACTTGTATTATTGGTCTTCTAGAAGGAAGAGAGACCTGCATAACTTTCAGTCATTCTGAGCTGTCTGTTTGATCAGGCACTGGGTTATTTATCCTATTTTTGGGTACAAAGGTTCCTGAATCTATATCTGCTTTTCTCTTCCTACATTCCCTTTGGAAATGTCCTGGCTTCTTACAGTAATGACAAGTAAACTTTTGATTAGCAGAGCCAGTATTAGCCTGTGCAATTCTTACTGGCTTAGAATTTTCTCTTAAGTCCATTTCTATCCCTACAGCTTTCTGTCTAGCCAGGTGTGGGTCTTCCAAGGTTCTCCAATCAGGGGTTGCGGCCTTAAGCTTTTCCTTCACTTTTGGAGACAATCCATCTATAAAGGTTTTTGTAACTAACCTCATCATTCCTGGAGCGGTTAGATCCATGCCTTCATCTCTGAAATTATTTTCTACACTTAGATAATATTCGTCTACTGATTGTCCAGATTTCTGAGCCACCACTCCCGTTGTTCCTCTCTGCCTCTGTCTCTCCCTCATGAAAACCATTAAGTGATCTACAAATTGTGTACCTGATTCTATCGTTTGTAAGGCACCATCTCCTGCTTGGGGCCTATGTACCTGTAGATTCGCTAATAGCTCCTGGAAGAGTCCAGGAGTCATTTTCATTCTACATAATTCTTCTCCATCTGCCCAAACTCCAGCGTGAGTCTGCATAATTTGCTGTATATATTGTGCAAATCTAACTGGACACTGGGTGGGATCTGGTGCGTTATGCAAGAGAGACATGCCTTCAGCGGGGGACCAAGGGAAATATTGTCGAGTTTGGTGATATCTAGTTCCCATTACTCCGTCAGCACCAGGTTCCCTAAAGGGTCTTGGTACTACCCTAACAGGGGCAAGTACAGCGCCATGTCTAGGTGTACCACAGGCTAGGCAATCATTTCTCCAGTCTGGATTTTGTTGTCCACAGTGCGGACATACCCATCCTCCTGGTCCGGCTAAACTTTGAGGTGGTGTTTGGAGAAAAGATGGGGCATGTGGGTTAAGGTATGGGGGTGGGGTATTTTTAGATTCCACATTTTGTTTTTCTCCACAGCCTGTGGGTCTAATACACCACTTTTTACTCTGTTGATTATATGTCCATCCCTCATTTTCTGCTACCCTAGAGACATCAATCAATGCTTGGATCTGATCTATCCATTTCTTGTCTCTGATTATGCCTTTTTTCCTTTCCTGAATTCCTTCCCATAGTTTTTTACTAAAAGCTTCTGCCCTAGTAACTCCAAACTTACTAAAAATCTTTTTCAGCCCCTTAGTGGCATCTTCACCACTTCTCTCCTTTATGATAGTATAGATATCTAATTCTTCTGGTTCCGACTTTGTTTGCTTATTCCCCATTTTCTTATCCTGAGCTTTCTTGCCCTAGGTGGCGTTTGGGTATGAGAATACCTCGTTACCTTCTTCCTAAGGAGCTAGGATGTCTTTTTCTTGCCCTAGGTGGCGTTTGGGTATGAGAATACCTCGTTACCTTCTTCCTAAGGAGCTAGGATGTTTAAACTGTGTTGATGTAAGAAAATCCTGATTCCTACACCTATAGCAAACAACACAAATGCAACCAGACAGAAAAAGAACATACAACGTATCTTGTCCCAGGCTAATTTATCTGTCCTGGGCTTATACTATCACATACAACGTATTCTTGTCCCAGGCTAATTTATCTGTCCTGGGCTCATACTATCATACACTTATCCGTCACCAGGTTTTTGTCAAAGACAGGATCAGAGATTGAACATAGGCGCGGAGGTCTCCCCGAAAGGACGCAACCACGTTGCCCAGTGGGACAGTCACTTCTTCTGTTTCAACCCCCTGGGCGGCTTATAGGGCTATTCCCAACTTCCACACACCTTCTATTCACATTCACTCTCATTCAATGCCGTACTCCGTGAGGTGATCAATTCCTAAATAGTTCAAGAACCCGAGCTATAGGTATCCTCCTCTACTAGAACTACCCGCTAAAGAACACGACACAGAAAATCTTACGGACAGTGCAGGGCAGATATAAGAGATATAACAGTGTCTCTTACCTGGCCAGGTTTTTGTTCATCTGCCGTCCATTATCCCAGATTCTCTTTTCGTTCGTATTCTGCCGGTGTTCTTGAAGGAATACACAGACCTCGGGTCCCTGTTCAGGCGCCAGGAAATGTCGGGATCACACTCAGTCGGAGCAGCCTTTGGAAGTGGGGAATCACCAGAAATAAATACACAAGACACGTCTTGTATAGTGTATCACTGGGAAGTCTCTGAAGCACGCCTGCCTTCAGAGTGCTATCCCTTCTTTATATAGCTGTTTCAGTAGGTTTAGTGGTTATACAAGTTTTGCATGTTTAAACAAAGAGACAAAACAGGAAAGAAAGAAAAGAAAAGAAAACAGTTTCGTGGGCGGCAGTTTCACAACAAACAGTACAAAGGCAATTCCACAGACAGGAAAAACAGGATTTCATACTATAGCTAAAATGTCCTTGAATGGACAGGTCAATATTTATCACAAATTCTTTTTTTATTCATTTTTGTTCATTGAGGTAATCATTTTTGTTCTGCTCTTCACAACTATATAAAGCTGAATGTGTGTATGTGTGTGTGTATGTGTGTGTGTGTGTATGTCCGGGATTGGCATCTGCACCGTCGCAGCTACAGCCACAAAATTTTGCACAGTCACACGTCTGGACCCTGAGAGCGTCATAGGCTATATTGTGAGGCGAAATTTTAACCCCGCGCGTTCCAATTCACCAAACAATTTTGCCCCTATCTACATAATGGGGAAAAAAGTGAAAGGAAAAGTGTTGGAAGCGTCGCAGCTACAGCAACAAAATTTTGCACAGTCACACGTCTGGACCCTGAGAGCGTCATAGGCTACGTTGTGAGGTGAAATTTTAACCCCGCGCTTTCCAATTCACCAAACAATTATGCCACTATCTACATAATGGGGAAAAAAGTGAAAGGAAAAGTGTTGGAAGCGTCGCAGCTACAGCAACAAAATTTTGCACAGTCACACGTCTGGACCCTGAGAGCGTCATAGGCTACGTTGTGAGGTGAAATTTTAACCCTGCGCTTTCCAATTCACCAAACTATTTTTCCCCTATCTACATAATGGGGAAAAGTGAAAGGAAAAGTGTTGGAGGCAAATTGACAGCTGCCAGATGTGAACAAGGGGGACTTAAAGAATGAGAGCGATGGCGCAAAAGAGTATATACCGTACAGTTGCTAAGGTGGGGCCCCGACATGAGATACTCACCACACATGGGGATATGAACACACACACAAAATGCGCCACACACTACCACTTGCTTGAACACATATACCACCCTCAGCACACATTTCACCACACATACACCAACCTCGCCACAAAAGTCGAAACACAAAAGTCGCCGCTCAAAACTCACCACGCGCAAAACTCGCCACATGCAAAAAACTAGGCTCACGCAAAACTCGCCACAAGTGCAAAACTCACCTCATGGAAAACTCGCCACACACAAAACTTGCACACGCGGAAAAATTGCCACATGCACAAAATTTGCAACACATGCAAAAGTTGCCTCACACAAAACTTGCACATACTCAAAAGGCACCAGACATAAAACTCACCACGTGCAAAACTCGCCATGCGCAAAACTTGCTGCACACAACTTGCTACACTAACCTGTCACATGCAACTCGACACACAAAAAGTTGCTACACGCATGTTGCCACACACAACTCAACACACACAACTTGACAGACGAAACTCGCCCTAAAACACACACAAGTCTGGTATTAGCCTTCAAAAATAAAAATCTGATTAACCCCTTCATGACCGGGGGATTTTTCGTTTTTCCGTGTTCGTTTTTCGCTCCCCTCCTTCCCAGAGCCATAACTTTTTTATTTTTCCGTCAATTTGGCCATGTGAGGGCTTATTTTTTGCGGGACGAGTTGTACTTTTGAACGACATCATTGGTTTTAGCATGTCGTGTACTAGAAAACGGGAAAAAAATTCCAAGTGCGGTGAAATTGCAAAAAAAGTGCAATCCCACATTGGTTTTTTGTTTAACTTTTTTGCTAGGTTCACTAAATGCTAAAAATGACCTGCCATTATGATTCTCCAGGTCAGTACGAGTTCATAGACACCTAACATGACTAGTTATTTTTTATCTAAGTGGTGAAAAAAAATTCCAAACTTTGCTAGAAAAAAAAACGCCATTTTCCGATACTCGTAGCGTCTCCATTTTTCGTGATCTGGGGTCGTTTGAGGGCTTATTTTTTGCGTGCCGAGATGACGTTTTTAATGATAGCATTTTGGTGCAGATACGTTCTTTTGATCGCCCGTTATTGCATTTTAATGCAATGTCGCGGCCACCCAAAAAACGTAATTCTGGCGTTTCGAATTTTTTTCCCGCTACGCTGTTTAGCGATCAGGTTAATACTTTTTTTTAATTGATAGATTGGGCGATTCTGAGCGCGGCGATACCAAATATGCGTAGATTTGATATTTTTTTATTGATTTATTTTGATTGGGGCGAAAGGGGGGTGATTTAAACTTTTATGTTTTTTTTATTTTTTTCACATTTTTTAAAACTTTTTTTCTTAACTTTTGCCATGCTTCAATAGCCTCCATGGGAGGCTAGAAGCTGGCACAGCACGATCGGCTCTGCTACATAGCAGCGATCTGCTGATCGCTGCTATGTAGCAGAAATGGAGGTGTGCTGTGAGCGCCGACCACAGGGTGGCGCTCACAGCCACCGCTCATCAGTAACCATAGAGGTCTCTGGGACCTCTATGGCTACAATATACAAGCTTCGCCGACCCCCGATCATGTGACGGGGGTCGGCGATGACGTCATTTCCGGCCGCCCGGCCGGAAGCGGTAGTTAAATGCCGCTGTCTGCGTTTGACAGCGGCATTTAACTAGTTAATAGGTGCGGGCAGATCGCGATTCTGCCCGCACCTATTGCGGGCACATGTCAGCTGTTCAAAACAGCTGACATGTCCCGGCTTTGATGCGGGCTCAACGCGGAGCCCTGCATCAAAGCAGGGGAGCCGGCATCGGACGGTATAGTACGTCCGATGCCGGTAAGGGGTTAATAAGCAGTCAAACTACAAGAGCAACAAATGTACCATATAGGAAATACAGCAGCTGTAAGTCACATGACCTGTCTATTATGTGTATGTGTGAGCTAATATATACTGCCAGGGGGAGGGCTTCCTGTTGGCTGGGGATTTATCAGGCTGCCAATTTATCTTACAAATACTGAGGTAAAAATACTGAGCAAATAACGTGTTAACGAGGTCTAATACAGGAGATCACATAGGTATATACTATATACAGGGGAGATGACACACAGATATATACTATATACAGGAGAGATGACACACAGGTATATACTATATAGAGGAGGAGATGACATACAGGTACATACAATATACAGGAGGAGATGACATATAGGTATATACTATATACAGGAGGAGATGACACACAGGTATATACTATATACAGGAGCAGATTACCTACAGGTATATACTATATACAGGAGGAGATGACATACAGGTATATACTATATATAGAAGATGACATACAGGTATATACTATATACAGGAGGAGATGACACAGATATATACTATATACAGGAGGAGATGACATACAGGTATATACTATATATAGGAGATGACATACAGGTATATACTATATATAGGAGGAGATGACATACAGGTATATACTATATATAGGAGGAGATGACATACAGGTATATACTATATACAGGGGAGATGACACACAGCAGGTATATACTATATACAGGGGAGATGACATACAGGTATATACTATATACAGGAGATGACATACAGGTGTAAACTATATATAAGGGAGATGACAAACATGTATATACTGAGGTGAAAATGAGAGGTGTGAGTGCAAAATGAGAGGAGTGAGGGAAAATAGTGTAGTGATCGGAAAATGACAGATGTGAGGTTGAAATAACAAGTGTTAGGCGGGAATGAGAGGAGTGAGGGAGAAAATGAGAGATGTGAGGGGGAAAATTAAAGATGTGATTGGGAAAATGAGAGGCGTAATGGGAAAATAAGAGAAGTGACGTGCTATAACTAACCACGGATATTTACTATGCCCAGGCAACGCCGGGCTCTTCAGCTAGTCTACTATATAAAGCTGAATGTGTGTGTGTGTGTATGTGTGTGTGTATGTCCGGGATTGGCATCTGCACCGTCGCAGCTACAGCCACAAAACTTTGCACAGTCACACGTCTGGACCCCGAGAGCGTCATAGGCTATGTTGTGAGGCGAAATTTTAACCCCGCGCGTTCCAATTCACCAAACAATTTTGCCCCTATCTACATAATGGGGAAAAAAGTGAAAGGAAAAGTGTTGGAGGCGTCGCAGCTACAGCAACAAAATTTTGCACTGTCACACGTCTGGACCCTGAGAGCGTCATAGGCTACGTTGTGAGGTGAAATTTTAACCCTGCGCTTTCCAATTCACCAAACAATTTTGCCCCTATCTACATAATGGGGGAAAAAGTGAAATGAAAAGTGTTGGAGGCGTCGCAGCTACAGCCACAAAATTTTGCACAGTCACACGTCTGGACCCTGAGAGCGTCATAGGCTATGTTGTGAGGTGAAATTTTAACCCCGCGCTTTCCAATTCACCAAACTATTTTTCCCTTATCTACATAATGGGGAAAAGTGAAAGGAAAAGTGTTGGAGGCAAATTGACAGCTGCCAGATGTGAACAAGGGGGACTTAAAGAATGAGAGCGATGGCGCCAAAGAGTATATACCGATCAGTTGCTAAGGTGGGGCCCCGACATGAGATACTCACCACACATGGGGATATGAAAACACAAAATGTGCCACACACTACCACGTGCTTGAACACACATACCACCCTCAGCACACATTTCACCACACATACACCAACCTTGCCACATAAAAGTCGAAACACAAAAGTCTCCGCTCAAAACTCACCACGCGCAAAACTCGCCACATGCAAAAACTAGGCTCACGCAAAACTCGCCACAAGTGCAAAACTCACCTCATGGAAAACTCGCCACACGCAAAACTTGCACACGCGGAAAAATTGCCACATGCACAAAATTTGCAACACATGCAAAAGTTGCCTCACACAAAACTTGCACATACTCAAAAGGCACCAGACATAAAACTCACCACGCACAAAACTCGCCATGCGCAAAACTTGCTGCACACAACTTGCTACACTAACCTGTCACATGCAACTCGACACACAAAAAGTTGCTACACGCATGTTGCCACACAAAACTCATCTCACAAAAGTCGCTACATGCATGTCGCCACACACAACTCAACACACACAACTTGACAGACGAAACTCGCCCTAAAACACACACAAGTCTGGTATTAGCCTTCAAAAATAAAAATCTGATTAATAAGCAGACAAACTACAAGAGCAACAAATGTACCATATAGGAAATACAGCAGCTGTCAGTCACATGACCTGTCTATTATGTGTATGTGTGAGCTAATATATACTGCCAGGGGGAGGGCTTCCTGTTGGCTGGGGATTTATCAGGCTGCCAATTTAGCTTACAAATACTGAGGTAAAAATACTGAGCAAATAACGTGTTAACGAGGTCTAATACAGGAGATCACACAGGTATATACTATATACAGGGGAGATGACACACAGATATATACTATATACAGGAGAGATGACACAGGTATATACTATATAGAGGAGGAGATGACATACAGGTACATACTATATACAGGAGATGACATACAGGTATATACTATATACAGGAGCAGATTACCTACAGGTATATACTATATACAGGAGGAGATGACATACAGGTATATGCTATATATAGAAGATGACATACAGGTATATACTATATACAGGAGGAGATGACACACAGATTTATACTATATACAGGGGAGATGACACACAGGTATATACTATATACAGGAGATGACATACAGGTATATACTATATATAGAAGGAGATGACATACAGGTATATACTATATATAGGAGGAGATGACATACAGGTATATACTATATATAGGAGGAGATGACATACAGGTATATACTATATATAGGAGGAGATGACATACAGGTATATACTATATATAGGAGGAGATGACATACAGGTATATACTATATACAGGGGAGATGACACACAGCAGGTATATACTATATACAGGGGAGATGACATACAGATGTATACTATATATAAGGGAGATGACAAACATGTATATACTGAGGTGAAAATGAGAGGTGTGAGGTGAAAATGAAAAGGTGTGAGTGCAAAATGAGAGGTGTGAGGGGGAAAATTAAAGATGTGATTGGGAAAATGAGAGGCGTGATGGGAAAATAAGAGAAGTGACGTGCTATAACTAACCACAGATATTTACTATGCCCAGGCAACGCCGGGCTCTTCAGCTAGTCTAATATATAAAGCTGAATGTGTGTGTATGTGTGTATGTCCGGGATTGGCATCTGCACCGTCGCAGCTACAGCCACAAAATTTTGCACAGTCACACGTCTGGACCCCGAGAGCGTCATAGGCTATGTTGTGAGGCGAAATTTTAACCCCGCACGTTCCAATTCACCAAACAATTTTGCCCCTATCTACATAATGGGGAAAAAAGTGAAAGGAAAAGTGTTGGAGGCGTCGCAGCTACAGCAACAAAATTTTGCACAGTCACACATCTGGACCCTGAGAGCGTCATAGGCTATGTTGTGAGGCGAAATTTTAATCCCGCTCTTTCCAATTCACCAAACAATTTTGCCCCTATCTACATAATGGGGAAAAGTGAAAGGAAAAGTGTTGGAGGCAAATTGACAGCTGCCAGATGTGAACAATGGGGACTTAAAGAATGAGAGTGATGGCGCCAAAGCGTATATACCGTACAGTTGCTAAGGTGGGGCCCCGACATGGGATACTCACCACACACGGGGATATGAACACACACAATATGCGCCACACACTACCACGTGCTTCAACACATATACCACCCTCAGCACACATTTCACCACACATACACCAACCTCGCCACATAAAAGTCGAAACACAAAAGTCACCGCTCAAAACTCTCCACGCGCAAAACTCGCCACATGCAAAAACTAGGCTCACGCAAAAGTCGCCACAAGTGCAAAACTCACCTCATGGAAAACTCGCCACACGCAAAACTTGCACACGTGGAAAAATTGCCACATGCACAAAAGTTGCAGCACATGCAAAAGTTGCCTCACACACAACTTGCACATACTCAAAAGGCACCACACATAAAACTCGCCATGTGCAAAACTCGCCATGCGCAAAACTTGCTGCACACAACTTGGTACACTAACCTGTCACATGCAACTCGACACACAAAAAGTTGCTACACGCATGTTGCCACACAAAACTCATCTCACAAAAGTCGCTACATGCATGTCGCCACACGCAACTCCACACACAACTTGACAAACGAAACTCGCCCTAAAACACACACAAGTCTGGTATTATCCTTCAAAAATAAAAATTAGATTAATAAGCAGACAAACTGCAAGAGCAACAAATGTACCATATAGGAAATATGGCAGCTGTCAGTCACATGACCTGTCTATTATGTGTATGTGTGAGCTAATATATACTGCCAGGGGGGGGGGCTTCCTGTTGGCTGGGGATTTATCAGGCTGCCAATTTAGCTTACAAATACTGAGGTAAAAATACTGAGCAAATAACGTGTGAACGAGGTCTAATACAGGAGGAGATGACACACAGGCATATACTATATACAGGGGAGATGACACACGTATATACTATATAGAGGAGATGACATACAGGTACATACTATATACAGGAGGAGATGACACAGGTATATACTATATACAGGAGCAGATGACCTACAGGTATATACTATATACAGGAGGAGATGACATACAGGTAGGTATATGCTATATATAGAAGATGACATACAGGTATATACTATATACAGGAGGAGATGACACACAGATATATACTATATACAGGGGAGATGACACACAGGTATATATATATATATACAGGAGGAGATGACATACAGGTATATATTATATATAGAAGGAGATGACATACAGGTATATACTATATACAGGGGAGATGAGACAGCAGGTATATTATATATACAGGGGAGATGACATATAGGTATATACTATATACAGGAGATGACATACAGGTGTATACTATATATAAGGGAGATGACAAACATGTATATACTGAGGTGAAAATGAAAAGGTGTGAGTGCAAAATGAGAGGAGTGAGGGAAAATAGTGGAGTGATCGGAAAATGACAGATGTGAGGTCGAAAGAGGAGTGAGGGAAAATAGTGGAGTGATTGGAAAATGACAGATGTGAGGTCGAAATGACAAGTGTTAGGGGGGAATGAGAGGAGTGAGGGAGAAAATGAGAGATATGAGGGAGAAAATGAAAGATCTGATTGGGAAAATGAGAGGCGTGATGGGAAAATAAGAGATGTGAGGTGCTATAACTAACCACAGATATTTACTATGCCCAGGCAACGCCGGGCTCTTCAGCTAGTATTCTATATACCTCAGTATTGTACTGACTAGAGTATATAGGCTGCTGCGGAACCTACAAGGTGGCCATACATTCTATATACCTCAGTATTGTACTGACTAGAGTATATAGGCTGCTGGAAAACCTACAAGATGGCCATATATTCTATATACCTCAGTATTGTACTGACTAGAGTATATAGGCTGCTGGAGAACCTACAAGGTGTCCATATATTCTATATACCTCAGTATTGTACTGACTAGAGTATATAGGCTGCTGGAGAACCTACAAGGTGTCCATATATTCTATATACCTCAGTATTGTACTGACTAGAGTATATAGGCTGCTGGAGAACCTACAAGGTGTCCATATATTCTATATACCTCAGTATTGTACTGACTAGAGTATATAGGCTGCTGGGAAACCTACAAGGTGTCCATATATTCTATATACCTCAGTATTGTACTGACTAGTGTATATATGCTGCTGGGAAACCTACAGAGTGTCCATATATTCTATATACCTCAGTACTGTACTGACTAGAGTATATAGGTTGCTGGGAAACCTACAGGGTGTCCATATATTCTATATACCCCAGGATTGTACTGACTAGAGTATATAGGCTGCTGGGGAACCTACAAGGTGGCCATATATTCTATATACCCCAGTATTGTACTGACTAGAGTATATAGGCTGCTGGGGAACCTACAAGGTGTCCATATATTCTATATACCCCAGTATTGATTCAAGATTCAAAGAAGCTTTATTGGCAGGACCAAATACACATCAGTTTTGCCAAAGCAAGTGTATAAAGGCAATAGGGATAGGGACTGTGGGGATGTTGGGTAGGAGCTGTAGGGAAGGTGGATGGGGGCAGATCCATTGTGGGGGTTATAGTCCATGGCATAGGGGAGGTGGATGGGGGCAGATCCATTGTGGAGGCTATAGTCCATGGCATAGGGGAGGTGGATGGGGCAGATCCAGGGTGGGGGCTATAGTCCATGGCATAGGGGAGGTGGATGGGGCAGGTCCATTGTGGGGGCTATAGTCCATGGCATAGGGGAGGTGGATGGGGCAGGTCCAGGTTGGGGGCTATAGTCCATGGCATAGGGGAGGTGGATGGGGCAGGTCCAGGTTGGCGGCTATAGTCCATTGCATAGGGGAGGTGGATGGGGCAGATCCATTGTGGGGGCTATAGTCCATGGCATAGGGGAGGTGGATGGGGCAGATCCAGGGTGGGGGCTATAGTCCATGGCATCATAGTTCTCTTTCTCGCAGTCTATGACATTCGCTCACATACCGCGCTGCTATCTCCACTGCTCTCTCTTCTTCTCCCAGCAGGATATATGTTTTCTCTTCCTCCTTCATGGTGATGAAGTCTGGGAAGAGATGTGAGAGTCTCCTGAAGTGAGTGTCCCTCACTGCTGAGTATTTGGAGCAGTGTAGCAGGAAGTGGGTTTCGTCCTCTATGGCCTCCTGGTCACAGTGTTGGCACAGTCTTTCCTCCCTGGGCTTGTAGCTCTGCCTGTGTCGGCCACATTCGATGGCCAGACTGTGGGCACTGAATCTATATCGGCTCAGGATCTGGCGGTCTCTGGGGTCCGGGAGTTTCTCCAGATATGGGGCCAGTCTGTAGTCTCTCTGTAGGCTCCGGTAAATGGTCAGTTTCTGTGAGCTGATGATATCATTCTTCCAGTCACTGACATACCTCTCCTGGCCTTCGTCTGCCATCTTCCTAATTCCAGCTTTTGTCAGGTTGTTGTGATTGGTGTTCTGGTCCGGTTGGGTTTGGCTGGGCTGTTCCGAGGGTTCTGGTTTTTCTGTTTCACCTACATGTATCAGGGCTTTATGGTGATGGGAGCTTGGATTGCTCCTATGCAGGTGAGCCCGGAATGACAGCGCCCTCTTTAGAACTGTTAGGTGTAAAGGGAATCTGCCCAGCTCGGCCCGACAAGCACTGTTGGAGGTGCTCCGATGGACCTGGAGAAGGTGCTTGCAGAATTCCAGGTGGAATATTTCTGTTGGGCTGGAATCCCACTTTGACCAGTCTGGGTAGGTGTGAGGACCCCAGACTTCGCTGCCATACAGGAGGATTGGGGCGGTGATGGAGTCGAAGATTTTTAGCCAGACCCTCACTGGTGGCTTCAGATGGTAGAGTGTCCTTCGGATGGCATAGAAGGTTTTGCAGGCCTTGTCTTTCAGGGTCTCTATGGCTTGTTTGAAGCTCCCTGACCGGTGAATCTCTAGGCCCAGGTAGGTATATATGTCCGTTCCTGTGAGGTCGCAGTTGTTGAGGACGAATGATGGGTGTTGGTCTGATCTTCTCTTTCTCCTCTGGAACACCATGGTGTTGGTTTTCTTTAGGTTGACCGGTAGAGCCCAGGTGGAGCTGAATTTCTCTAGGATTTTCAGGTTGTCCTGGAGGCCTTTCTCGGTTGGTGACAGCAGCAGCAGGTCATCTGCGTACAGCAGGAATTTCACCTGGGCGTCGTGGAGGGTGAGTCCTGGAGCTGAGGAGGATTCCAGGGCGGTAGCCAGCTCGTTGATGTAGATGTTGAAGAGCGTTGGACTTAGGCTGCAGCCTTGTCTGACTCCGCGGCTCTGCTGGAAATAAGCCGTTCTTTTGCCGTTCACACTCACGCTGCAGCGGTTCTCGGTGTAGGAGCTTTTGATGACATCGTAGGTCTTTCCTCCTATTCCACTCTCCAGCAGTTTCAGGAATAAGCCCGGGTGCCACACTGAATCAAAGGCCTTTTTAAAGTCCACAAAGCAGGCGTATATCTTCCCATTCTTTGTATTGTAGACGTGTTTCTGAATGAGGCTGTGCAGAGTATAGATGTGGTCAGTGGTGCGGTGGTTCGGCATGAACCCTGCTTGGCTCTTGCTGAGGACGTTGTGCTCGGTGAGGATCCTCTTGTTCAGGATACTGTTGAACAGTTTTCCCAGGTTGCTGCTGACGCATATGCCTCTGCAGTTGGCTGGGGATGGGTGTGATGAGGCCTTGGTTCCAGGTACGAGGGAAGTAGCCGGCACTCAGTACAATACTGAAGAGTTTAACCATTGCAGCCTGTATTTCTGGTGGGCTGTACTTCAGCATTTCTGGTAGGATTCCATCCAGGCCACCGGCTTTTCTACATCTTATGGAGGAGAGTCTCTCGGTTACTTCCTGTAGTGTTATAGGTGTATCCACCGGGTTTTGGAAGTTTTTGATTTTTTCCTCCATTGCTTTTAGTTTCGCCATTATGTTTTCCTGTTCTTGGCTTGGTATTGTACTGACTAGAGTATATAGGCTGCTGGGGAACCTACAGGGTGTCCATATATTCTATATACCCCAGTATTGTACTGACTAGAGTATATAGGCTGCTGGGAAACCTACAGGGTGTTCATATATTCTATATACCTCAGTATTGTACTGACTAGTGTATATAGGCTGCTGGGGAACCTACAGGGTGGTCATATATTCTATATACCCCAGTATTGTACTGACTAGAGTATATAGGCTGCTGGGAAACCTACAGGGTGTCCATATATTCTATATACCCCAGTATTGTACTGACTAGAGTATATAGGCTGCTGGGAAACCTACAGGGTGTTCATATATTCTATATACCTCAGTATTGTACTGACTAGTGTATATAGGCTGCTGGGGAACCTACAGGGTGGTCATATATTCTATATACCCCAGTATTGTACTGACTAGAGTATATAGGCTGCTGGGAAACCTACAGGGTGTCCATATATTCTATATACCTCAGTATTGTACTGACTAGTGTATATAGGTTGCTGGGAAACCTACAGGGTGTCCATATATTCTATATACCCCAGTATTGTACTGACTAGAGTATATAGGCTGCTGGAGAACCTACAAGGTGTCCATATATTCTATATACCCCAGTATTGTACTGACTAATGTATATAGGCTGATGGGGAACCTACAAGGTGTCCATATAATCTATATACCTCAGTATTATACTGACTAGAGTATATAGGCTGCTGGAGAACCTACAAGGTGGTCATATATTATATATATGTCAGTATTGTACTGACTAGTGTATATAGGCTGCTGGAGAACCTACACGGTGGTCATATATTCTATATACCCCAGTATTGTACTGACTAGAGTATATAGGCTGCTGGAGAACCTACAAGGTGGTCATATATTCTATATACCCCAGTATTGTACTGACTAGAGTATATAGGCTGCTGGGGAACCTACAAGGTGGCCATATATTCTATATACCTCAGCATCGTACTGACTAGAGTATATAGGCTGATGGGGAACCTACAAGGTGGCCATATATTCTATATACCTCAGCATCGTACTGACTAGAGTATATAGGCTGCTGGGGAACCTACAAGGTGGCCATATATTCTATATACCTCAGCATCGTACTGACTAGAGTATATATGCTGCTGGGAAACCTACAAGGTGTCCATATATTCTATATACCTCAGTATTATACTGACTAGAGTATATAGGCTGCTGGAGAACCTACAAGGTGTCCATATATTGTATATACCTCAGTATTGTACTGACTAGAGTATATAGGCTGCTGGAGAACCTACAAGGTGTCCATATATTCTATATACCTCAGTATTATACTGACTAGAGTATATAGGCTGCTGGAGAACCTACAAGGTGGCCATATATTCTATATACCCCAGTATTGTACTGACTAGAGTATATAGGCTGCTGGGGAACCTACAAGGTGGCCATATATTCTATATACCTCAGTATTGTACTGACTAGTGTATATAGGTTGCTGGGGAACCTACATGGTGGCCATATATTCTATATACCTCAGCATCGTACTGACTAGAGTATATAGGCTGATGGGGAACCTACAAGGTGGCCATATATTCTATATACCTCAGCATCGTACTGACTAGAGTATATAGGCTGCTGGGGAACCTACAAGGTGGCCATATATTCTATATACCCCAGTATCGTACTGACTAGAGTATATAGGCTGATGGGGAACCTACAAGGTGGCCATATATTCTATATACCCCAGTATTGTACTGACTAGAGTATATAGGCTGCTGGAGAACCTACAAGGTGGCCATATATTCTATATACCCCAGTATTGTACTGACTAGAGTATATAGGCTGCTGGGGAACCTACAAGGTGGCCATACATTCTATATACCCCAGTATTGTACTGACTAGAGTATATAGGCTGCTGGGGAACCTACAAGGTGTCCATATATTCTATATACCTCAGTATTGTACTGACTAGAGTATATAGGCTGATGGGGAACCTACAAGGTGGCCATATATTCTATATACCTCAGTATTATACTGACTAGAGTATATAGGCTGCTGGAGAACCTACAAGGTGGCCATATATTCTATATACCTCAGTATTATACTGACTAGAGTATATAGGCTGATGGGGAACCTACAAGGTGGCCATATATTCTATATACCCCAGTATTGTACTGACTAGAGTATATAGGCTGCTGGAGAACCTACAAGGTGGCCATACATTCTATATACCCCAGTATTGTACTGACTAGAGTATATAGGCTGCTGGGGAACCTACAAGGTGGCCATATATTCTATATACCTCAGTATTGTACTGACTAGAGTATATAGGCTGATGGGGAACCTACAAGGTGGCCATACAGTTAGGGCCAGAAATATTTGGACAGTGACACAATTTTCGTGAGTTGGGCTCTGCATGCCCCCACATTGGATTTGAAATGAAACCTCTACAACAGAATTCAAGTGCAGATTGTAACGTTTAATTTGAAGGGTTGAACAAAAATATCTGATAGAAAATGTAGGAATTGTACACATTTCTTTACAAACACTCCACATTTTAGGAGGTCAAAAGTAATTGGACAAATAAACATAACCCAAACAAAATATTTTTATTTTCAATATTTTGTTGCAAATCCTTTGGAGGCAATCACTGCCTTAAGTCTGGAACCCATGGACATCACCAAACGCTGGGTTTCCCCCTTCTTAATGCTTTGCCAGGCCTTTACAGCCGCAGCCTTCAGGTCTTGCTTGTTTGTGGGTCTTTCCGTCTTAAGTCTGGATTTGAGCAAGTGAAATGCATGCGCAATTGGGTTTAGATCTGGAGATTGACTTGGCCATTGCAGAATGTGCCACTTTTTGGCACTCATGAACTCCTGGGTAGCTTTGGCTGTATGCTTGGGGTCATTGTCCATCTGTACTATGAAGCGCCGTCCAATCAACTTTGCAGCATTTGGCTGAATCTGGGCTGAAAGTATATCCCGGTACACTTCAGAATTCATCCGGCTACTCTTGTCTGCTCTTATGTCATCAATAAACACAAGTGACCCAGTGCCATTGAAAGCCATGCATGCCCATGCCATCACGTTGCCTCCACCATGTTTTACAGAGGATGTGGTGTGCCTTGGATCATGTGCCGTTCCCTTTCTTCTCCAAACTTTTTTCTTCCCATCATTCTGGTACAGGTTGATCTTTGTCTCATCTGTCCATAGAATACTTTTCCAGAACTGAGCTGGCTTCTTGAGGTGTTTTTCTGCAAATTTAACTCTGGCCTGTCTATTTTTGGTATTGATGAATGGTTTGCATCTAGATGTGAACCCTTTGTATTTACTGTCATGGAGTCTTCTCTTTACTGTTGACTTAGAGACAGATACACCTACTTCACTGAGAGTGTTCTGGACTTCAGTTGATGTTGTGAATGGGTTCTTCTTCACCAAATTAAGTATGCGGCGATCATCCACCACTGTTGTCATCCGTGGACGCCCAGGCCTTTTTGAGTTCCCAAGCTCACCAGTCAATTCCTTTTTTCTCAGAATGTACCCAACTGTTGATTTTGCTACGCCAAGCATGTCTGCTATCTCTCTGATGGATTTTTTCTTTTTTTTCAGCCTCAGGATGTTCTGCTTCACCTCAATTGAGAGTTCCTTTGACCGCATGTTGTCTGCTCACAGCAACAGCTTCCAAATGCAAAACCACACACCTGGAATCCACCCCTGACCTTTTAACTACTTCATTGATTACAGGTTAACGAGGGAGACGCCTTCAGAGTTAATTGCAGCCCTTAGAGTCCATTGTCCAATTACTTTTGGTCCCTTGAAAAAGAGGACGCTATGCATTACAGAGCTATGATTCCTAAACCCTTTCTCCGATTTGGATGTGGAAACTATCATATTGCAGCTGGGAGTGTGCACTTTCAGCCCATATTATATATATAATTGTATTTCTGAACATGTTTTTGTAAACAGCTAAAATAACAAAACTTGTGTCACTGTCCAAATATTTCTGGCCCTAACTGTATATTCTATATACCTCAGTATTATACTGACTAGAGTATATAGGCTGATGGGGAACCTACAAGGTGGCCATATAATCTATATACCTCAGTATTATACTGACTAGAGTATATAGGCTGCTGGAAAACCTACAATGTGGCCATATAATCTATATACCTCAGTATTATACTGACTAGAGTATATAGGCTGCTGGGAAACCTACAAGGTGGCCATATATTCTATATACCTCAGTATTATACTGACTAGAGTATATAGGCTGCTGGAGAACCTACAAGGTGGCCATATATTCTATATACCTCAGTATTATATTGACTAGAGTATATAGGCTGATGGGGAACCTACAAGGTGGCCATATATTCTATATACCTCAGTATTATACTGACTAGAGTATATAGGCTGCTGGAGAACCTACAAGGTGGCCATATATTCTATATACCTCAGTATTATATTGACTAGAGTATATAGGCTGATGGGGAACCTACAAGGTGGCCATATATTCTATATACCTCAGTATTGTACTGACTAGAGTATATAGGCTGCTGGAGAACCTACAAGGTGGACATATATTCTATATACCTCAGTATTATACTGACTAGAGTATATAGGCTGCTGGGGAACCTACAAGGTGACCATATATTCTATATACTTCAGTATTGTACTGACTAGAGTATATAGGCTGCTGGAGAACCTACAAGGTGGACATATATTCTATATACCTCAGTATTATACTGACTAGAGTATATAGGCTGCTGGAGAACCTACAAGGTGGCCATATATTCTATATACCTCAGTATTATACTGACTAGAGTATATAGGCTGCTGGGGAGCCTACAAGGTGTCCATATATTCTATATACCTCAGTATTATACTGACTAGAGTATATAGGCTGCTGGAGAACCTACAAGGTGGCCATATATTCTATATACCTCAGTATTGTACTGACTAGAGTATATAGGCTGCTGGAGAACCTACAAGGTGGCCATATATTCTATATACCCCAGTATTATATTGACTAGAGTATATAGGCTGATGGGGAACCTACAAGGTGGCCATATATTCTATATACCTCAGTATTATACTGACTAGAGTATATAGGCTGCTGGAGAACCTACAAGGTGGCCATATATTCTATATACCTCAGTATTGTACTGACTAGAGTATATAGGCTGCTGGGGAGCCTACAAGGTGGCCATATATTCTATATACCTCAGTATTGTACTGACTAGAGTATATAGGCTGCTGGGGAACCTACAAGGTGGCCATATATTCTATATACCTCAGTATTATACTGACTAGAGTATATAGGCTGCTGGGGAGCCTACAAGGTGGCCATATATTCTATATACCTCAGTATTGTACTGACTAGAGTATATAGGCTGCTGGGGAGCCTACAAGGTGGCCATATATTCTATATACCTCAGTATTGTACTGACTAAGCTGCTGGGGAACCTACAAGATGCGCCTCATACTAGGTAGGTCAGCAGGAACAGGGTTCAAAGAGCTGCTTCCAGTTGTATATATTTGTGCGCATGTCATTATGTTGGTGATGTAATAAAGTTTTGTGAAAAGGGGCGGTGCTTCCATAGTAGACCCCTCGCAGGCATCATGGCGGCCCTGAGTGCGGCAGCTTCGCGTCTCCTGGGAAGGAGCTTGTCGTTAGAGACGCGCAGTAAGGTGAGCTGCGGCAGTGTGCTGAGAGCACGGGAGACACTGCGGGCCGCGGGGCAGGACCAGCTCATGTAACGGGCCCCGGCGTTGTCCGTGGCGGAGGTAGCTGGAGTGGGGAGGGCGGGGCTAGGGGAAGATCACATCCTCTCTGACGTGCTATTGGCTGGCTGGGACACTGTCTCACTTTTTCATGCTAGTGATTGGTTGCAGACGTAGTCACGAGTGAGCTTGGTGTTGTCACCTTTGTGCTGTCTGAAAGGGCAAAGGGTGACCGCTGTGACACTGCAGAGCGGACAGTGACATGCTGCTGCTCACCGATGGCTGTTCTTAATGGAAGTGAAGGCTTAGTGTTGTGTGACTGTTTCTCTCTACACCAGCATGTCAGGGGGATTAGCCTAAGATTGTTCCTCCAGTCTCCCAGGCTTCATGATCCTTGCACTCTTGTGGATCAGTCATCAGAACATAGTGCAGTATTTAATGGGGTTGGCAGGTACAGGAAAAATGTCATTTCCAGGCATGGAGGTGCCCAAAATAAAGGGTGGAATCCCCCCTTCCAGGGCGCCCGTGTATCCGCCATAGGCCGCACTGGACCTGATGCCCACGCCGCTCCCTGATCACAGGGTCTCCAGGCGCGTGACCCTGCAGCGGTTCTGACCTCAGAGCCGGCATCGCTTCTGGCGCAGACCCCTAGAGCTGAGGCTCTGGAGATTCATGTATCCATGTGGTTTTCCTTTGTCCCTGAGGTGGATCTGTCATGAAAATGTAGTGCAATATATAAAGTGGGTAATCAGAATCTAGTGCCGTGTGTACGGTAGCCCTGGCATCAGAACATATTCTTGTGTTTAGAGGGACACTTTCAGCCCAAAGTGACAATGTAAACTAAAGCCATAGCCTTGTAAGTGTTGTCGCTAGTGATGAGCGAGTGTACTCGTTGCTCGGGTGTCCTCCGAGTATTTATGACTGCTCGGAGATCGTTTTTGTCGATGCCGCTACATGATTTACAGCCACTAGCCTGACTGAGTACATGTGGGGGCTGCCTGGTTTCTAGGGAATCCCCACATGTCATCAAGCTGTCTAGTAGTCGCAAATCATACAGTTGCGGCAAGGAAAACTAAATCTCAGAGCAGTCATAAATACTCGGAGACCACCCAACCGTGCTGGGGAATACCTGAGCAACCAGTATACTCGCTCATCACTAGTTATAGCCCTTAATAAATTACTTTTGTACTGTAAATAGTCTCTTCAGAGAGGAAGAGGACTAGAACTCTAGTGCCACCTATTGGAAGTAGCAATCTTAACAGTCAATATCAACCCTTTAACAAGCCTTGTCACATGACTTAGGATATGTGTCCACGTTCAGGATTACATCAGTATTTGGTCAGGATTTTACTCAGGTAAAATCCCGACCAAATCTGCACCTGAGGTCACTGGCAGGTCACCTGCGTTGTCCTTGCGTTGTTTCTGCAATGTAAGGACATGCTGCGTTCTTAAAAGACGTGCCGCATGGGCAATTTGGCGGGTCTGCCGCCTGCGTCTTTTAATGCATAGTGGAGACGGGATTTCATGAAATCCCCTCCACTATGCTGTAACATCTGAACGCTGCGTGTTTGACACTGCGGCTCTACGTAGCGTCAAACACGCAGCATTTCCTGAACGTGGAGACATACCCTTGGGATAAAAGCCAAACCAGAATCTCAATTTGCAGACACTGTGTTGCGGGGTACTGCCCCTCGTCAGTGCAAAGTGGAGATCTGGTTTGGCTGAGTGAGAGGCGTCTGACTGGGATCCAAGAAGTATAGTTTCTCCTTGCGGAGAGTGACATGTTAATCATGTCAAGATGAGGAGACTTAAAGCTGAAATGCTCCTCTGGGAAATATTTTTGTACCTCAGAAACTGAAGTTTAATCAGATACACTGTGGGGTCATTCCATGGTAGCTTACGTTACAACACTATACAGTAACTTATGTTATAGTGCACATAGAAAGTGGATCTGTCATCTGAATACAGTGCCGTATAGAAATGGATCTGTCATCAGAATAAAGTGCTGTATAGAAAGTGGATCTGTCATCAGAATATAGTGCCATATAGTTAGTGGATCTGTCATCAGAATATAGTGCCATATAGAAAGTGGATCTGTCATCAGAATATAGTGCTGTATAGAAAGTGGATCTGTCATCAGAACATAGTGCTGTATAGAAATGGATCTGTCATCAGAATATAGTGCTGTATAGAAAGTGGATCTGTCATCTGAATACAGTGCCGTATAGAAATGGATCTGTCATCAGAATAAAGTGCTGGATAGAAAGTGGATCTGTCATCAGAATATAGTGCCATATAGAAAGTGGATCTGTCATCAGAATATAGTGCTGTATAGAAAGTGGATCTGTCATCTGAATACAGTGCCGTATAGAAAGTGGATCTGTCATCAGAATATAGTGCTGGATAGAAAGTGGATCTGTCATAAGAATATAGTGCCATATAGAAAGTGGATCTGTCATCAGAATATAGTGCTGTATAGAAAGTGGATCTGTCATCAGAATATAGTGCTGTATAGAAAGTGGATCTGTCATCTGAATACAGTGCTGTATAGAAAGTGGACCTGTCATCTGAATATAGTGCCATAAAGAAACTGGATCTGTCATCAGAATATAGTGCTGTATAGAAAGTGGATCTGTCATCTGAATATAGTGCCATAAAGAAACTGGATCTGTCATCAGAATATAGTGCTGTATAGAAACTGGATCTGTCATCAGAATATAGTGCTGTATAGAAAGTGGATCTGTCATCAGAATATAGTGCTGTATAGAAAGTGGATCTGTCATCAGAATACAGTGCTGTATAGAAAGTAGATCTGTCATCAGAATATAGTGCTGTATAGAAAGTAGATCTGTCATCATAATATAGTGGCTTACATATACTGCATCTGTCATCAAAATATAGAACTTGATATACAGTGGATTTGTCATCAGAATATAGTGCCCTGATTGGTGCCCTGTGTAGGGTTGTTCTTTACGAATGACTCTCATTTTTATAATGCAACCATTTACATACAGTTAACTCTTAGTGATGCCCTAGAAGAGGGTTGGGTAACCTGTGGCCTTTCCTTCAGTCCTTGGGCACATTCCCGGGGACCAGAGTGTATCGTCCAGCAAGATCTTGCCTGTGGGCACTTTAATTACTCCTTGCATCACGCAGCGTTCACGACTGAATGCTGCGGCGCATGCAATAAAGGATTATGTCCTCATGATTGCTGCTGTCATCGTGACGATGTACTTTTTCCAACCAACAAAGGCGTCAGTGAGAGCCCCAGTGTCTCCTGTAATGTATATGTCCTAGGATAAGCCCCCGCCACTCTGTCACGTGTATGACCCTCAACACTCTTGTCACATGCATGCTCCCCGACCCTCCTGTCACCTGCATGCCCCTCTTGTAAGGTGTATACCACCCAACCCTCCTGTGAGGTGAGAGCCTCCTCGTCTTCAAAATTAATTGCAAAGAGTCTGTGTGACTAACATGTGACTTGTGTGTTTCCCACACAAAAGCAAAAATCAAATTACGATTAGAAAAATAGGTGCAGTTCATACTTTAGAGCACGTGTCAGTCTGGCCCGTGAACTGATACCATTTGGCCCGCGAGGAAAGCAGCCCTACCACCCCCATCCTGCAGTCTCGGAGACAAGCAAGTGCCCTGTGTACAGTGTAGGTAATGTTACTGGCCGCCACTTCTTCAGACTGTCCAAGTTCCAGCAGGTGACCAGAGGAGATGCTTCTGTATATGGCTGTGTGCACACGATGCGGATTTGCTGCGGATCCGCAGCGGATTTTTCCACGCAGAAACGCTGCAGATCCGCACTGTGATTTACAGTACCATGTAAATAAATGTAAAAAAAAAAGTTGTGCAGAAAAATCAGTGTGGAATTGCTGCGGATTTAAAAAAAAGTGCATGTCACTTCTTTTGTGCGGATCTGCAGCGTTTCTGCACCCCTCCATGATAGAAATGCGCAGTTGCAAAAACTGCATAAAATCCTCCCAAAATCTGCATCAATTCCGCACAAAATCCGCGGCAAATCCGCAGCTGCGGATTTTGTGCAGAAAATTCTGCACCACTTTTCCTACATGTGCACATAGCCTAAAACTTACGCACACTAGCAATTCGACAAAACTGAGATTATGTGCACACGTCAGGATTTTCTGCAGAATTTTCCTGAACAAAACCGGACTTTTTCTGCAGGAAATCCGCATGCATTTTTTTCACTTTTTTTTCCCGGAGCTTTCCCAATGCAATTAAATAGCGGTAAAAACGCGATTCGTTTTTACCACGATGCGTTTTTTTTTTTTTGCGGAAAAAAAGCAACATATGCACAAAAATTGCGGAATACATTATACAGTCATGGCCAAAAGTATTGACACCCCTGCAATTATCTCTCCACAGGTGTTCTATGGGATTCAGGTCTGGACTCATTGCTGGCCACCTTAGAAGTCTCCAGTGCTTTCTCTCAAACCATTTTCTATTGCTTTTTGAAGTGTGTTTTGGGTCATTGTCCTGCTGGAAGACCCATGACCTCTGAGGGAGACCCAGCTTTCTCACACTGGGCCCTACATTATGCTGCAAAATTTGTTGGTAGTCTTCAGACTTCATAACACCGTGCACACGGTCAAGCAGTCCAGTGCCAGAGGCAGCAAAGCAACCCCAAAACATCAGGGAACCTCCACCATGTTTGACTGTAGGGACCATGTTCTTTTCTTTGAATGTCTTTTTTTTTCTCCTGTAAACTCTATGTTGATGCCTTTGCCAAAAAAGCTCTGCTTTTATCTCATCTGACTAGAGAACATTCTTCCAAAACGTTTTAGGCTTTTTTAGGTAAGTTTTGGCAAACTCCAGCCTGGCTTTTTTATGTCTCGGGGTAAGAAGTGGGGTCTTCCTGGGTCTCCTACCATACAGTCCCTTTTCATTCAGATGCCCACAGATAGTACGGGTTGACACTGTTGTACCCTCGGACTGCAGGGCAGCTTGAACTTGTTTGGATGTTAGTTGAAGTTCTTTATCCAACATCCGCACAATCTTGCGTTGAAATCTCTTGTCAATTTTTCTTTTCCGTCCACATCTAGGGAGGTTAGCCACAGTGCCATGGGCTTTACACTTCTTGATGACACTGCACACGGTAGACACAGGAACATTCAGGTCTTTGGAGATGGACTTGTAGCCTTGAGATTGCTCATGCTTCCTCACAATTTGGTTTCTCAAGTCCTCAGTTCTTTGGTCTTCTTTCTTTTCTCCATGCTCAATGTGGTACACACAAGGACACAGGACAGAGGTTGAGTCAACTTTAATCCATGTCAACTGGCTGCAAGTGTGATTTAGTTATTGCCAACACCTGTTAGGTGCCACAGGTAAGTTACAGGTGCTGTTAATTACACAAATTAGAGAAGCATCACATGATTTTTCGAACAGTGCCAATACTTTTGTCCACCCCCTTTTTTATGTTTGGTGTGGAATTATATCCAATTTGGCTTTAGGACAATTCTTTTTGTGTTTTTTTTTCATTTAAGACAAATTAAATGGAGATAATAATACCAAAGAATTTGTGTTTGCAATCATTTTCAGGAAGAAAATGAGTATTATCTGACAGAATTGCAGGGGTGTCAATACTTTTGGCCATGACTGTAAATGATGGGATGCATACGTATGCATTTTTTAAGCTTTTATCGCGTTTTTATAGCGAAAAAAACGCAAAAAATCCTGAACGTGTGCACACAGCCTTACTTGTTTTCTTCAAGATCCTAAATTTAAATTTTATTTTAAAAGGCACCAGAGAAAGACACCCAGCATCACTACCTCCTTCCCTTACCTCCTGTCACCCATGCACACATGGTGTAGCAAAGCACTGTACAGTAGGAATGGGGTCCTGCATAACGTGGCTGAATCTAGTCCTCTTCTCTGTGAGGTCTGTCACCCCTGCAGCAAACAGTGAAGAGGTAGCGGCATTTCCCTGGTGTCATACCTGGCAGGCACCATTTCAGCTACACTGCAGTGCCACAGTCATCTTGAGATTCATTAAAGGAGTTGTCCGGTTTAAAATGACAAGTCATCAATGACTCCATGCGACTGCAGACTTGTGAATCCTCCCAGCGCACACTGCTCGCTGTGAGGATTTTCCACAGTCAGCGCTGGGAACAGCGGTCATGTGACCACAAGTATGCAATATGCAAACTCCTGGCCAAAGGCTAACTAGACTGTTTTCGGCCTTATACTATATACTAATATTGAGCATGCCAAAAGTGACCTAAAGTAGAGAATCCTTACATCGCTAAGTTCATGCACTGGGAGGATTCACAAGCATGCAGGCACATGGAGTGACTGCAGATTTGTCATTTTAGACCGCACAATCCCTTTAACCCCTTAACAACATATCACATACTTATATTTGTTGATAAGGAAAAATGTCCTCTATTGTAGACACTGTTTTAACAAATATCGAGGCTGGCCCGGGATTTTGGCCCTCTGTGTATTCGCGTCTGACATCAGAGTGCCCAATAGCCTTCCATAAGACAAGGCTTGTACACTTAGGAACATCTACGTGCACCATGTGACCAGGACACAATGTGCCAAGAAGTAGATGCCATTCATGCTACAACCACAAATACTTTGGACATGTTAACTATCCTGGTTATTCTGTGTGTAAGTAGTTACATTCCGGAAGGGAGGGGATTCCATGTGGGAAGGACACTTGTTTGCCTTTAACCCCTTCACCCAGGGCCATTTTTCCATTTTTTTTTTTTTTGTTTTTGCTTTTCCCTCTGCTTTTTCCAAGAGCCATACCTCTTGTATGTTTCTGTCAATATAGCCGTATGAGGGCTTTTTTTACAGGACTAGTTGGACGTTTGGTTGGTATAATTGACTTTACCATATGGGGGTTTATTTACCATCTCCACCATATGGTTAAACTGACCTGGTAATCGGATTCCCTAGGTCAGTACCAGTACACAGATACCAAACATGTATAAACTACATTTGTATAAAAAAAAGGTTTCTGCTTTGTCCCCATTTTCTGAGACCTGTAACGTTTTTGTTTTTCGGGGTCTGGGTGAGGACTTATTTTTTCAACCCTGAGCTGCTGTTTTTAGTGATACCAGTTTGGGGGTTCATGCAAGTTTTGATCACCTCATATTGCATTTTATTGCATTGTTCAGATTACCAATGGGACTCATTTAATTTAGCTTTTGATTGAATACACATTTCTGGACTCAGCAATACCAAATATGTGTATTGTTTATTGTTCTGTTTTCAGTGGGCAAAAGAAGGACAATGCAACCTTTTTGTGGTTTTTAATTTTTTTTTTTTTATTTAAAAAAAAAAAAATTTCCCCACTTTTTCCTTCATTTAATAGTCCCCTTAGGTGACTTGAAGTTGCGATTGTCTGATTGCCTGTGCTAAACATAACTGTAGTAACGATCTCGTATGAATGCCGGCATTCACAGAAGTATCGTAATGACAGGCTCTGGGGTCTTCAACACACCCTCGGTTGTCATGAGAACCCATCAGTGCCCCGCGATCACGTCCTTGGCACACTTATGCGAGCGTGGAATCAGCCTTTTATCCGATCTTGCCATTCACTACCTGTTAATAACTTATACGTCCAAAGGTGGAGACCGGACGCAGGGCTCGCGTGATATAACAACCTCATGAGTCCCAGGAGAGCGAGTGCCGACCCCTATCTTAGCAGCTCCTAGCACAATATGATGACCCTACAGTCCCCATACACAGTATAACTCCCCAGCACAGCCCCCTTGTGCAGTCCTATATGCTGTCAATTAAAACATAAATAAAGCCACTGATCTAAGACCGTTTTGGCTGCTCCGGTCTGCGCTGCCTGATGAGGCACAGCGTGCGCGATGTAGTGACGTCACCATGCATGCTGAAGTCTCGCAGAAGCACAGGCTCCATTATGTAAAGGGTTTGCTGACTGCTCGCTCTTCCATCATAGTTTTACCAATGTCTGTATCCCCAGAAAGTGAGGCGTCCGGCAGGGACAGACGCTTGGTTCATCATGCTACCGTATCCAGTCCTTTAGTTTTCCCGGTCCATAATCTGCAACAGAACCGTAAAGGGGCCACATGTGGCCCTCAGACTACACTTTGTTCAGGTCTGCTCTAGATCATTGTTGGCCTAATTTGTAAAATACACAATCGATCCTAAAGGTACCTTCACACATAACGATATTGTTAACGATATCGTTGCTATTTGTGACGTAGCAACGATATCGTTAATGAAATCGTTCTGTGTGACAGCGACCAACGATCAGGCCCCTGCTGGGAGATCGTTGGTCGCTGAATAAAGTCCAGAACTTTATTTCGTCGCTGGACTCCCTGGAGACATCGCTGGATCGGCGTGTGTGACACCGATCCAGCGATGTCTTCACTGGTAACCAGGGTAAACATCGGGTAACTAAGCGCAGGGCCGCACTTAGTAACCCGATGTTTACCCTGGATACCATGCTAAAAGTAAAAAAAAAAACAAACACTACATACTTACCTAACGCTGTCTGTCCTCCAGCGCTGTGCTCTGCACTCCTCCTGTACTGTCTGTGAGCCGGAAAGCAGAGCGGTGACGTCACCGCTCTGCTTTCCGGCTCACAGACAGTACAGGAGGAGAGCAGAGAAGCAGAGCGCAGCGCTGGAGGACAGACAGCGGTAGGTAAGTATCTAGTGTTTGTTTTTTTTAACTTTTAGCATGGTATCCAGGGTAAACATCGGGTTACTAAGCGCGGCCCTGCGCTTAGTTACCCGATGTTTACCCTGGTTAACGGCATCGTTGGTCGCTGGAGAGCGGTCTGTGTGACAGCTCTCCAGCGACCAAACAGCGACGCTGCAGCGATCCGGATCGTTGTCGGTATCGCTGCAGCGTCGCTTAATGTGAAGGGGCCTTAAGACTGCCATTACACCCTAAATCCTATGGCTAAAGGTACCGTCACACATAGCGACGCTGCAGCGATACCGACAACGATCCGGATCGCTGCAGCGTCGCTGTTTGGTCGCTGGAGAGCTGTCACACAGACAGCTCTCCAGCAACCAACGATCCCGAGGTCCCCGGTAACCAGGGTAAACATCGGGTAACTAAGCGCAGGGCCGCGCTTAGTAACCCGATGTTTACCCTGGTTACCATCCTAAAAAGTAAAAAAACAAACGCTACATACTTAACTTCCGCTGTCTGTCCTCGGCGCTCTGCTTCTCTGGTCTGGCTGTGAGCGCCGGGCAGCCAGAAAGCAGAGCGGTGACGTCACCGCTCTGCTTTCCGGCTGACCGACGCTCACAGCCAGAGCAGGAGGAGTGCAGAGCACAGCGCTGGAGGACAGACGGCTGTAGGTAAGTATGTAGTGTTTGTTTTTTTACTTTTAGGATGGTAACCAGGGTAAACATCGGGTTACTAAGCGCGGCCCTGCAAAGACATCGCTGAATCGGTGTCACACACGCCGATTCAGCGATGTCTACGGGGAGTCCAGCGACGAAATAAAGTTCTGGACTTTCTTCCCCGACCAGCGATCTCCCAGCAGGGGCCTGATCGCTGCTGCCTGTCACACTGGACGATATCGCTAGCGAGGACGCTGCAACGTCACGGATCGCTAGTGATATCGTCTAGTGTGACAGTACCTTTAGGCTAAGTACACACTGGGTGGTTTGGTGCTTTTTTATGCTAATTTTCAGCTGCTTTTTATAGTACCAGCAAAGTCAATGAGATTTCAGAAATCTCATGCACACATTGTTTTTTTTGTCATCAGTATTTTGTGCTTTGCTTGGTTTTTTGAACATAGAGCATTGGATCGCCCACACCAGGGCAGCGGGGTACTCGGACTCGGGTGTGGTCTTAAAGGGGATGTCACGGTGGCTGCGACCCGATCCTTGGCCCTGGGCACCCAATTAAAGGGAAAGGTCTTTAAAGGGGAATTGTAATGTCTATGTTCGTGACGCCACCTGTGGTGTTTGGTCAGTTGGGACCGACGCTGCTTAAGGCCGGTTTCACACGTCAGTGGCTTCGGTACGTGAGGTGACAGTTTCCTCACGTACCGGAGACACTGACTCACGTAAACACAGTGAAATCAATGTGTCTCTGCACATGTCAGCGTGTTTTCACGGACCGTGTGTCCGTGTGCAAAACACGGAGACATGTCAGTGTTCGTGGGAGCGCACGGATTACACGGACCCATTAAAGTCAATGGGTCCGTGCAAAACACGTACCGCACACGGACGCTGTCCGTGTGCAGTCCGTGTGCCGTGCAGGAGACAGCGCTACAGTAAGCGCTGTCCCCCCACATGGTGCTGAAGCCGCCATTCATATATATGAATGGCGGCTTCAGCACCAGATGCAGGGGACAGCGCTTATCTCTAGCGCTGTCTCCTGCACGCTCCGTATGGTACCCAGTTGGCACACGGGCGGAACACGTGTGCCGCACGTGTGCCACGCTGATGTGCCACATAAACGTCTCATTGGTATAGAACTCCTGGGAGGTGGTACGCATGCGTTGTCCATCGGTCTATACAGCGCCTATTACGGACCTGCATGCGTTCCACATGCGGTCCTTCTGGCGCATGTCACGAAGTGTTCTTTACACACGGAGTATTCTGATGGCCGCGTGCGCCGATGAGCCTTCACTGGACTTCCGCCCTGCGAGCCTTTCTTTCCCTTTTCTCACTGCCGGCATTTTCATTGGCTATGGCCCCATTTAAATAAACCCTCCGCCTCTGTAGTCACGCCCCCGAAAGAAGCTTAGGGCGAAACGCGCGTCGGGCACCGGAGGAGGACATCCACAAGACGGGCACTCACTGGGTAAGGTGTTTGTTGCATTAGTTTACAAGGACGGGTTCTCACCATGTTATTACCTTGGCACACACTCTGGTTCTCATCAGCTTATGGTCTTTGAGATGCTGTTTGGCACTGGTTATAGCTGTTCACTATGGGTATCCTATGGGTGTGATTAAGTGCTGTAGGCTAAATATACTTATACAACAGGATTGAGCCTCTGTCTGTGTTAAGGTGCAACTTTGCCTTGCCTGTTGATACTGATACTGATATTTTTCATACTTACTGATTTATATGTGCTATTCTGTATTGTGGATGTTCTCCTCTGATTTGGGGTTACTGTTTGTGTTTAAATATTTTGAGCGGTCTTGTGGATCTTTTATATGTTATTAATAAATGTTAAATTTTAATGATCTTATTATTGGTGAGCTTCATTGAGCTGACTACTGAATAGTGGCCGCTCTGGTGTCATATCTTTGTGTACCGAGCCTTGTCTGCTCTTTGTGCACAGACCCTTCCTTGTCTGCTCTTTGTGTAGAACAAACAGATGTGTTGTATGTCCAAATTGATTCTGCATTCTTCAACTTAAGGCTATGTGCACACGTTCAGGTTTTTTCGCGTTTTTTTCGCCGTAAAAACGCTATAAAAACTCACTAAAACGCATACATTATGCATCCTATCATTTAGAATGCATTCTGCATGTTTTATGCACATGATGCGTTTTTTCCACGAAAAAAAATGCATTGCGGTAAAAAAAAGCAGCATGTTCATTAATTTTGCAAACTTTCTGCATTTTTCCCGCTATTTAATGCATTTGGGAAAAAACGCACCAAAAACACGTCAAAAGGCATGAAAAAATGCATGCGGATTTCTGGCAGAAATGTCCGTTTTTTGTCAGGAAAATTTCTGCAAGAAATTCTGACGTGTGCACATACCCTAAAAAAAAGATTTCTTGTATCCTTCCATCACGAACCTACTAAAACACTAGCCCTAATCATTTCTCCGTAAAATGGAAGATGGTGTTCCACGTAAAAGACATGCTCTTCTGAAATCAATCATTAAGGCTATGTGCACACGTTCAGGATTTCTCGCAGAAAATTTCTGAGAATTCCGGACGTTTTCTGCAAGAAATCCGCATGCGTTTTTGCCGCGATTTTGACGCGTTTTTGCCGCGTTTTTTCCGGACACTTCCCAATGCATTTTGGAGTGGGAAATCTGCAAAAAAAGGAAAATTAATGAACATGCTGCGGTTTTTACCGCGATGCATTTTTTTCGTGGAAAAAAACGCATCATGTGCACAAAACATGCAGAATTCATTCTAAATGATGGGATGCTTATTGTATGCGTTTTTTTTGCGGTTTTATAGCATTTTTATCGGGAAAAAACGCAAAAAAAAACGCAACGTGTGCACACAGCCTAAAGCAGATCTGTCACCAGATTTTACAAATGCAAATGGCATACATTATTAAATAGATCTTAGACTTGATGAGGCTGGTGTACATACTTTGAAAATGCATGTCAGAAGGGCTGTATTGTCTATTTTGAAAACTTTTTTGCCTCATAAAATGAACTGGACTCAAAAGATACTCTTATTTTGTGTATTATATGGATATGTATTATATTATTTATTATATGGACATCTGTTTTTAAAGTAAATACAGGAGCCTCATCGGGTTAATAATGTGTCCAGTTTGTATGGTGATGAATCCGCTTTAACCCAGCGGCAAGGTTGATCTTTCTTTCTATGAGTTACAATATGGCCACGTTCACACTTCGATATTTGTAAAACCAGGAAAAGAAGAAGGAAGTGGTATGATGTAAATGCTTCAGCGTCTCTAAATTATTGACCCACTGCAGGTCTTGGCTTACAAAAGGCTTCTTCTGACTTTTGGCTGTGGAAAGGTAATGGAGCGTGTTACAGCATTAGTAAAGTGAGTGAGATTTCTGAGATCTCGCCCATCTGCTGCTAATTTTTTTCCTTGGAGCAAAAAATGTGCGCATTTTCCGCAGCTTTTTTCCTGCCACTATGCCTTATTTTCTGTCTGCAAATCCAAAATATGCACATATCCAAGTACTGTTGGCCAATACCAATTACATGAAGCCTGATATCTGCTGTGGTTGCTCTTTAAACTACCATTTTTTTGTGGAACAAGGTGTAGTACTCTCGCCCTCTTTTACCAAGCACAGTAGGCACTGCCATACATGTGGACGCTCTTCTCACTTACCCACTTGGTCCCTGTACCTGTCACTCTGGCATTATATCCGCTCCGGCCTACAGGTCCTCTCCTGTGCTGCAGCCATTCTGCGGGACTTGGTGGCCTGAACATTATGTCCCGCAGCCATTGCAGGCACATAGCCTGATCTTGTCACTAATATTTTCACTGCATTCCAGATTCCCCTAGGTACCATAGTCTCATAGCCTTTGTGCTCATGGGCACGGAGCTCTTTTTCTGTGTGTGTGTGCGCTGTCTTTCCTTATCTCAGGTGCTGCAGAATGTATTGCTGCTGTTAGTAAGCGTACTACAAGCTTTTATCCTGTGTGCAGTGTGAATACTGACTAATGGATGGCTGTGTTTGCTTCTATTCTATGAAAGGATAGAGCTGGTGTATGTATGGCTACTTGTCAGGTCATTACGGGTTAGTCACTAGTCAGACTGGGCGCTTGGATATATTAGACATTAAAGGGGTTGTTTCACGATAAGTGTCTCTTTAAAAATGGGTACTTATTACAAGAAAAATCTAATTGTACAGTTTACTGCTTGTTGACAAGGTCACTGGTGGTGGTGACCGCAGGAGGCGTCTGGTCTGCTGGACAAGTAGTGTGAGCTTCCAGGCTGTATATTCTAGTAGAGGCGCACAGATGTCAGACAGCTGGCAAGCAGGCCATCTTTAATGCCCTGGGCTTCTCACATGCTGCCGAGGCAAAGCTGGCAGCCCAAGGCGTGCTGGCACCACCAAACCACTGGTCCAAGCACAAAACCGGGGGGCTGGGGAGCAGTGCACTCCAGCACAAAGGAACGTCAAAACAATCTTTTAATGATGCACAGTTGAGTTTTTTTTATGTTTAAAACTATATGTTGTTTTTTTTAAGACAATTTTTTTTTGTGTAAATATTTTTATATAATTAACACTTATTGTGTGTTCTAGAAATGGGCAGCCATGTCCCCTGCACTTACTAGAACTTTCCACTTCACTGTTTATGGCAAGAAGAGTGCATCTGCTAAAGTCTCAGATTCGGTAAGTTTCCCACTAAATATGTTCCTGTAAATTCTATGTGATGAAATTACCAACATTGTTGTGTCAAGCGCTTTATATTCTTTTGTGGATCAGTATGATGATAAGAAAATCGTAAACTGCTAAAGTTGGTGCTGTATATTGCTCAGATACCCCATCACTTTGTGATGTACTCTAGCTCCTGGAAGGAAGGACGGAAGGGGTCTCTGCACGATGTCCCCAATAAGGTTTTATCTGCATAGTGGCAGCACTGACAGTGTTCTCGTTTTCTGCACAAGCTGTCCATGAATATTGCAGCATTTTACTTTTTTAGTACCTGGAAATAAAATCAAATTTAGACTGCAGTAAAAGATGACCTCAGAAGTGCATCAGCAAGTGTCCGTGTGTGCTGGGCTCTTGGCATGTGTGTGGGCTTCCATGGAGGTGTTTGTATTCTCCACAATTTCTTTGACCATTTTGTTTTCCAGGTTTCCACCCAGTACCCTGTAGTGGACCATGAGTTTGATGCGGTGGTGGTGGGCGCTGGTGGGGCAGGATTACGAGCCGCGTTTGGCTTATCTGAAGCAGGCTTCAATACCGCATGTATCACAAAGTTGTTTCCTACTAGATCCCACACAGTGGCTGCTCAGGTACGGGCTTCTGATTTGGTTTCTATTTTTGTGTCCGTATTGTAAAAGACAGAAAATAGTAACTTCAGCAGTTTTTATAATTTTCGCATGGATTTAGCATTTCTGACCACTGAGGCCTCTTTCACACTTCTGTTTTTACAATCTGCACAGGATCCGTCATTTCAACATTTTGACGGATCCTGTGCAGATTGTAAAAATAGATCATGTGCAGATTGTAAAAAACGGGTGCACTGGGCCTGTTTTTCTGGCGGACCCCTCGAGGCTATGTGCACCTGTTGTGTATGCGTATTCGCAGGGGTTTTCTGCTGCGAAAACGCATACACAACAAAACCCATGTTAAAAATAAAAAAGATCGCAATATTCTCACCTTCTGGCGTCCCGCGCAGTGTTACCGATGCTCGTGATGCTCCCGGCAGCTGCCGTCCCCAGTAATGCCTTGCGTTACAATGGTATTTTCTTTTGGGTGGGGCGTTTATACCGTTCTGCGTGTGGTAAAATTAATAAACCAGTTTTATTATTCGGGTCAGTATGATTACAATGATACCTCATTTATATCATTTTTTTATGTTTTAGCGCTTTTATACAATAAAAACGACCGTATATACTCGAGTATAAGCCGACCCGAGTATAAGCCAAGACCCCTAATTTTGCCACAAAAAACTGAGAAAACTTAATGACTTGAGTATAAGCCTAGGGTGGGAAATGCAGCATCTACTGGTAAATTTCAAAAATCAAAATAGATACCAATAAAAGTAAAATTGATTGAGACATCAGTAGGTTAAGTGTTTTTGAATATTGAATCAGGAGCCCCATATAATGCTCCATACAGTTCATGATAGGCCCCATAAGATGCTCCATACAAAATACGCCCCATATAATGCTTCATAAAGTTCATGATGGGCCCTATAAGATGCTCCATATTAAAATACCGTATGTCCCATATAATGATTCACAAAAGGTTAATGATGGCCCCTTAAGATGCTCTATAATAATAATAATAACCTTTATTTTTATATAGCGCTAACCTATTCCGTAGCGCTTTACAATTTGCACACATTATCATCGCTGTACCCGTTGGGGCTCACAATCTAAATTCCCTATCAGTATGTCTTTGGATTGTGGGAGGAAACTGGAGTACCCGGAGGAAACCCACGCAAACACTGAGAGAACATACAAACTCTTTATAGAATATTATGCCCCATATAATGCTGCACAAAGGTTGATGGCCCCATAAGATGCTCCATAGATTATGCCCCATACAATCCTGCATAAAGGTTGATGGCCCCATACAATTTTGCATAAAGGTTTATGGCCCCATAAGATGCTCCATAGATTATGCCCCATATGCTGTTGCTGCTGCGATGAAAAAGAAAAAAATGACATACTCAGGACACCGGCACTTGCGATATTCACCTGTCCCCGTTCCACCGCCGTGCGCCGCTCCGTCTTCCGGCTCTCTGAATGTTCAGGCAGAGGGCGGCGCGTACTAACTACGTCATCGCGCCCTCTGACCTGAACGTCGCAGCCAGAGGACGCAGAAGACTGAGCCCGGTGGTGGAACGCGGACAGGTGAATATCGCAATGCTCCCCCTCCCCCGTTATACTCACCCTCCCGGCGCGGTCCCTGCTTTTCCGTCGTCCCGGACCGGCAGCTTGTTCCTGTGTTCAACAGTCACTGGTACTGCACATTAAAGTAATGAATATGCACTCCACCCCTATGGGAGTGGAGTCGCGTCCATATTCATTACTTTAATGAGCGGTACCACGTGACCGCTGAACACCGGAAGAGCTGCAGGCGCTGGAGAAGCAGGAGGTACAAGCAGAGACGCGCCGGGAGCAGCTGCCGCACCCCCTCCCCCGCCGACCCCCTGGGACAGAGACTCGAGTATAAGCCAAGAGGGGCACTTTCAGCCTAAAAAAAATGGGCTGAAAATCTCGGCTTATGCTCGAGTGTATACGGTAAATAAAAAAATCTATCAAAATGAACAAATTAAAGTCAGATATTGCTTTTCAACCATGCTTCCACATAATTTAAAAAAATAAATAAAACTCATGAAATAGGCCTGGACAGAAATTATGGTATTCCTGAAAATAATGTGACAAATGGGACATGTTAAATCATGGTGTGTCCACTAACTAGCATCACAGGTGTCAGTGAGTGGGCCTGTATATAGGGCTGTAGATACTCACTGTGCTGTTTGGTGACATGGTGTGTATCACACTCAACATGGACCAGAGGAAGCGAAGGAAAGAGCTGTCTCAGCAGATTAGAAAGAAAATTATAGACACACAAAGGTAAAGGTAAAAGTTATAAGACCATCTCCAAGCAGCTTGATGCTCCTGTGACTAAAGTTGCTCATATTATTCAGAAATTCAAGATCCATGGGACTGTAACCAACCTTCCTGGACGTGTCCGCAGGATGACAAATCTAAAGAGACGGAATATGAATGGTAACAAAAGAGCCCAGAAAAACTTCTAAACAGATTAAAGGTGAACATCAACCTCAAGGAACATTAGTGTCAGATCGCACCATCTGTCATAGTATGAGCCAAAGAGGACTTCATGGGAGATGACCAAGGAGGACACCATTGTTGAAAAATAATCATAAAAAAGCCAGACTGGAACTTGCCAAACTACATGTTGACAAGCCACAAAGCTTCTGGCAGATGAGACAAAATGGAATTTTTTGGCAAGGTTCATCAGCTCTATGCTATATTCTTAGTTAAACACTGACTATCATTTATTTGTATATTTTATTGATTGTAAATTAAGGACTGGGATCCGTAATACGCAGCTTTATTAATGTTGTTTGTTCCGATCATTATAATTTATTGTTTTATTTAGGGTGGTATAAATGCAGCTTTGGGCAACATGGAAGATGATGATTGGAGGTGGCACTTTTATGACACCGTAAAAGGCTCTGATTGGTTGGGTGATCAAGATGCCATACATTACATGACTGAACAAGCACCAGCTTCCGTTATTGAGGTAACTACTGTCCACTTTGTTTATTTGATTATACACGACAAAATGACCTTGTATGATAGACTGGAAGTGGAATTGCATATGAAAGGATGTCATTTCCTAAAGATGTGGAGAAAAGGGTACGTTCACTTACATCAGATAAGCAGCACTTTTTCCCACAGCAGAAAATGACAGACCCAGAGGATTTGAAAACTACGTTGTGTCAAAATATACAGGTCCTTCTCAAAAAATTAGCATATAGTGTTAAATTTCATTATTTACCATAATGTAATGATTACAATTAAACTTTCATATATTATAGATTCATTATCCACCAACTGAAATTTTTCAGGTCTTTTATTGTTTTAATACTGATGATTTTGGCATACAACTCCTGATAACCCAAAAATCTGTCTCAATAAATTAGCATATCAAGAAAAGGTTCTCTAAACGACCTATTACCCTAATCTTCTGAATCAACTAATTAACTCTAAACACATGCAAAAGATACCTGAGGCTTTTATAAACTCCCTGCCTGGTTCATTACTCAAAACCCCCATCATGGGTAAGACTAGCGACCTGACAGATGTCAAGAAGGCCATCATTGACACCCTCAAGCAAGAGGGTAAGACTCAGAAAGAAATTTCTCAACAAATAGGCTGTTCCCAGAGTGCTGTATCAAGGCACCTCAATGGTAAGTCTGTTGGAAGGAAACAATGTGGCAGAAAACGCTGTACAACGAGAAGAGGAGACCGGACCCTGAGGAAGATTGTGGAGAAGGACCGATTCCAGACCTTGGGGACCTGAGGAAGCAGTGGACTGAGTCTGGTGTGGAAACATCCAGAGCCACCGTGCACAGGCGTGTGCAGGAAATGGGCTACAGGTGCCGCATTCCCCAGGTAAAGCCACTTTTGAACCATAAACAGCGGCAGAGGCGCCTGACCTGGGCAACAGAGAAGCAGCACTGGACTGTTGCTAAGTGGTCCCAAGTACTTTTTTCTGATGAAAGCAAATTTTGCATGTCATTCGGAAATCAAGGTGCCAGAGTCTGGAGGAAGACTGGGGAGAAGGAAATGCGGGGAGAAGGAAATGCCAAAATGCCTGAAGTCCAGTGTCAAGTACCCACAGTCAGTGATGGTGTGGGGTGCCATGTCAGCTGCTGGTGTTGGTCCACTGTGTTTCATCAAGGGCAGGGTCAATGCAGCTAGCTATCAGGAGATTTTGGAGCACTTCCTGCTTCCATCGGCTGAAATGCTTTATGGAGATGAAGATTTCATTTTTCAGCACGACCTGGCACCTGCTCACAGTGCCAAAACCACTGGTAAATGGTTTACTGACCATGGTATTACTGTGCTCAATTGGCCTGCCAACTCTCCTGACCTGAACCCCATAGAGAATCTGTGGGATATTGTGAAGAGAAAGTTGAGAGACGCAAGACCCAACACTCTGGATGAGCTTAAGGCCGCTATTGAAGCATCCTGGGCCTCCATAACATCTCAGCAGTGTCACCGGCTGATTGCCTCCATGCCACGCCGCATTGAAGCAGTCATTTCTGCCAAAGGATTCCCGACCAAGTATTGAGTGCATAACTGAACATTATTATTTGTTGTTTTTTTTTGTTTGTTATTAAAAAACACTTTTATTTGATTGGATGGGTGAAATATGCTAATTTATTGAGACAGGTTTTTTGGGTTATCAGGAGTTGTATGCCAAAATCATCAGTATTAAAACAATAAAAGACCTGACAAATTTCAGTTGGTGGATAATGAATCTATAATATATGAAAGTTTAATTGTAATCATTACATTATGGTAAATAATGAAATTTAACACTATATGCTAATTTTTTGAGAAGGACCTGTATTGTGGATTTTACCGTTTGCAGTGTAGAAGGGAAATGTGTGGCACGTCTGCAACTTTGCTGTAATGACATCTGAAGTGACTTTGTTCTGTGTGCACCCAAAGAGGAAATAGGAGTAGTGCAAGATAGATAGGCAAAAGAAGGAAAGTATATCCCTACTAGCAAGATACCAATGAGCTGTATTTAGTCCACCATTAATGATAAGCACACTACCCATGCCCATAAATCCTACACGAGGATAGGCAACACTCCATAACAAGTATGAAACATATAGATCCTATTGTAGTTATCCATATTTGGATCAAGAAGTGTTTCTGAACCACAATATTTAAAATAATAAATTTATTTATACAAAAACGATATATTTACAAGATGAATAAAATAGATTGGTGCCTCAGACCAAGCAAACAGAGGCCAGCATAATGTAAGACACAAAAATTCCTAAATGGTGAGATCTATCCACTGTGTCAAAATAGTCTCTTGGTAATGTTGGGGTACATGCATAATAAACAAAAATTTTGCTTATTCTCAAAAGATAATAATCCAGTATCTGCAACTGTATCCATCTGTGTTGCTAGTATAACAAATATGGGAGACATGGAAACATATCCGCAATTCCCAAACAAGTATTAGGGGCAGGGTTCTGCCATCGACAGAAAAACACACATAGCCCCTACAATTACGACATCCCTTCATATACCCACACACACTAAAAAAGCCAAGTACCCATTCCTCCACATATTACCTGGGTATGTGTCCACCAGACAATTCAGTGCCAAGTGACAGGCTGAGCCTCTGGACGCGGTTGCTTCTTCCTGGGGTGTGCACCCAAAAAGGAAATAGGCGTAGTGTAAGATGGATAGGCAAAAGAAGGAAAGTATATCCCTACTAGCAAGATACCAATGAGCTGTATTTAGTCCACCATTAATGTATATATGCAGTTCCCAAATGTATTATCACATAAATAAAAAAAAATACATAAAAATGAATTAATTTCAGAAGAGAGCCAGCATCAACAGAGCAAACAGGCATACAAAATGTATTTGGTATAAAAAAAATGATCCGTGACTGTATATGTAGAAGTTTATAATGGAAATAACCTGTATAGTTTCTAGGAAAAAAGATCTATACTCCATGAATGTATATGTAAAGTGTAAACTGCAGGTACAGCAAAATGGGAAAATGCAGTCATGAAATATGAAGTATAATGTATATTAGCAAGTGCTATAAATTAAATACATGATTACATGGATAAAGCCATAATGTATTCGGCTCCCTGGAACTTTTCAACATTTTCCCACATATCATGCTTCAAACATAAAGATACCAAATGTAAATTTTTGGTGAAGAATCAACAAGTGGAACACAATTGTGAAGTTGAACAAAATGTATTGGTTATTTTAAATTTGTGTGGAAAATCAAAAACTGAAAAGTAGAGCGTGCAATATTATTCGGCCCCTTTACTTTCAGTGCAGCAAACTCACTCCAGAAGTTAATTGTGGATCTCTGAATGATCCAATGTTGTGCTAAATGCCTAATGATGATAAATATAATCCACCTGTGTGTAATCAAGTCTCCGTATAAATGCACCTGCTCTGTGATGGTCTCAGAGTTCTGTTTGAAGCACAGAGAGCATCATGAAGACCAAGGAACACAACAGGCAGGTCCGTGATACTGTTGTGGAGAAGTGTAAAGCTGGATTTGGATACAAAATGATTTCCAAAACTTTAAACATGCCAAGGAGCACTGTGCAAGCGATCATATTGAAATGGAAGGAGAAGACTGATCAGAGATGCAGCCAAGAGGCCCATGATCACTCTGGATGAACTGCAGAGATCTACAGCTGAGGCGGGACAGTCTGTCCATAGGACAACAATCAGTCATACACTGCACAAATCTGGCCTTTATGGAAGAGTGGCAAGAAGAAAGCCATTTCTCAAAGATATCCATAAAAAGTGTTTAAAGGGAACCTGTCACCCCCAAAATCGAAGGTGAGCTAAGCCAAAGGCATCAGGGTCTTATCTACAGCATTCTGTAATGCTGTAGATAAGCCCCTGATGTATCCTGAAAGATGAGAAAAAGAGGTTAGATTATACTCACCTGGGTGGGCGGTGCGATCTGATGGGCGTCGCGGTCCGGTCTGGGGCCTTGCCATCTTCTGTTGAGGGTAGAGCAAAATACTGCAGTGCGCAGGCGCCGGGCCTCTCAGACCTTTCCTGGCGCCTGCACAATGCAGTACTTTGCTCTGCCCTCAACAGGGCAGACAAAGTACGCCTGTGCCGGAGGCGCAGCATGAATACAAGAAGAGGACGTCATCGTAAGAAGATAGGAGGCCTCGGACCGGACCGCAGCGGGACCGCCCCTGGGTGAGTATAATCTAACCTCTTTTTCTCATCTTTCAGGATACATTGGGGTCTTATCTACAGCATTACGAATGCTGTAGATAAGCCCCTGATGCCGGTGGGCTTAGCTCACCTTTGATTTTGGGGGTGACAGGTTCCCTTTAAAGTTTGCAATAAGCCACCTGGGAGACACGCCAAACATGTGGAAGAAGGTGCTCAGGTCAGATGAAACCAAAATCGAGCTTTTTAGCTACTATGCCAAACGATATGTTTTGCGTAAAGGCAACACAGCTCATCACCCTGAACATATCATCCCCACTGTCAAACATGGTGGTGGCAGCATCATGGTTTGGGCCTGCTTTTCTTCAGCAGGGACAGAGAAGATGGTTAAAATTGATGGGAAGATGGATGGAGCCAAATACAGGACCATTCTTGAAGAAAACCTGTTGGAGTCTGCAAAAACCTGAGACTGGGACGGAGATTTGTCTTCCAACAAGACAATGATCCCAAACATAAAGCAAAATCTACAGTGGAATGGTTCACAAATAATCTTATCCAGGTGTTAGAATGGCCAAGTCAAATTCCAGACCTCAATCCAATCGAGAATCTGTGGAAAGAGCTGAAAACTGCTGTTCACAAACGATCTCCATCAAACCTCACTGTGCTCGAGCTGTTTGCCAAGGAAGAATGGGCAAGAATTTCAGTCTCTCGATGTACAAAACTGATAGAGACATACCCCAAGCGACTTTCAGCTGTAATCGCAGCAAAAGGTGGCACAAAATTCCTTGATAGGGCGTTGATCCAGGTGGAGTTGGGAAGTAATTTTTTTTTCCCCAATGTGGAGCTTACTCTTTGCCACATGGTTTTTTTGCCTTCCTCTGGATCAACATGTTAGGTCATGTTAGGTTAGGCTATGGGTTGAACTAGATGGACTTAAAGTCTTCCCTCAACCATAATAACTATGTTACCATGTAACAAAGTATTAAGTTAAAGGGGGCAAATAATATTGCACACACCACTTTTCAGTTTTTGAATTTCCACAAAAGTTTAAAAATAACCAATGAATTTTGTTCAACTTCACAGTTGTGTTCCACTTGTTGTTGATTCTTCACCAAAAATTTACATTTGGTATCTTTATGCTTGAAGCATGATATGTGGGATGATTGAAAAGTTCCAGGGAGCCGAATACTTTCGCAAGGCACTGTATTTCACCTTGACGTGCTTTAACACTGCAGAGTACATGTCTGTAATCAGGGGGAGGGAGGCATGTTACCTGGTGGTAAGCATGCACGCCCACATGATATCAGAGACGCCATCTTGAAAATGGGATGATATGCCAGCATCATAAATAGTATACCAATCTATATAAATGTTGTCTCGCAATTAAACTGTTATTAAATACATGGCTGACAAATACAAAAAAATATATGTACATAAATATATGCAAAAGGCAAAAATATACATACCGTAATATAAATAAATCCTAAACTGTGCAGTTAAAATAAATATAAATATATACTGCTATCTGAAAAAAAACAAATGGTAGGAAGAACATTGTACTAACAATATACAACAGAACAATAATATACACAAGAATATACATTAATTAAAATGCTACAGGTAGAAGTGGTGAAGTATATTGGCAAAAAAGTGGTAAAATTAATATTTTATAAAAAAAAAATTTGCAAAAAAAAAAAAAATCAAGAACACAAAATAGTGCTCCTAAAGTGCATATGCAAAATATATTGTGAAAAATGGCCCTATTGTTTGTAGTTAAATATATCTGTCTGCTATAAAGACTAGTATACAAGTCTCTTGTGGTAATGCCACTCACTTGCCTGCTACCGAGGAACACACAGGAACACTTGAGGTTAAAGTCCAAAGCTGGTATATTCCTTCATAAACCAGAAAAAATGAAATAGTAACACAAAATGGCCCTTTCTGGCATAAGTGGAAGCAAACAGCACTTATAAAGTCCCTTCTCACACTTGAGCTCCAGACGGGAGACTTACTTGTCTCCAAACACACCAGAAAAAAACCTTAGCGGCTGGACATTTAACCTACTGAACTACACCCTTGAGGTGGAGATATGGTGAGTTTCCATGCCACCCATCTCTTATAACTACTCGCAAAAAGCCCAACCCCGCCGTGGCTGATTAACTCCACAGCACATAACCTGCTGGAGAGAAACGTCTGGGTTAGCAACCTTCGCGATGCATATCTCCCCTCACATACATTGCCATTCCCAATCCAATATTATATCCAAAATCAGGAGAGATTCTAGAGTCACAAGGTGCAAAGATAGATCATCCAATTCTTAATATCTACAAAGGCAACATGAAACCAATTATCATAATCTATTAATTCTGCTGATAAAGCAAAGATAGAGAATGGGTGTCCTCAATCCCCAATAGCAATGTCAAAAATGTAAAGGAATGATGCAAGGCTGGCAGTCAGTTTAGGTTTATTAGTATCTAATGTACGGTAGTTATCCATTTTGTTACATTCTGTGCTAAAATTTTCCTTAGGCCATGTTCACACGATCCTTTTTTTCATGCGGAATTGCCGCGATTTTCCCGCTGCGGGTTCGCAGCTGTTTTCCATGCAGGGTACATTACATTGTACCCTATGGAAAACAGGAACTGCTGTGCCCACAATGCGGCGGAAAAAAAAAAAAAAAAAAACGCGCTGAATAGCTGCGGGAAAAAAGAAGTACCATGTCACTTCTTTTTTCGGAGCCGCAGCGGTTCTGCACCCATTGACCTCCATTGTGAGGTCAAACCCGCAGTAAAACCCGCAGATGAAAAAAATATCTGCGGGTTTTACTGCGGTTTGTGGTGCCGAACCGCTGCAGCAGGAAGTGCGGGGAAGCGGGCGGAAGTGCGTGGGCGGAGTGTGGCTGCCCCCCCATGCTCCGATCCCGCCCCCCCGTGCTCCAATCCCACCGCCCCGTGCTCCGATGCCCCACCCCAGTGCTCCGATGCCCCCCCCCCCGTGCCCTAATCTCCCCCCCTTATACTTACCCGGCGTCCCGGTGTCCTTCCGGCCGTCTTCTCCCTGGGCGCCGCCATCTTGCAAAATGGCGGGCGCATGCGCAGTGCGCCCGCCGAATCTGCCCGCCGGCAGATTCGTTCCAAAGTGCATTTTGATCACTGAGATAGGTTATATCTCAGTGATCAAAATAAAAAAAAATAGTAAATGACACCCCCCCCCCCCCTTTGTCACCCCCATAGGTAGGGACAATAAAAAAAAAATTAAGAATTTTTTTTTTTTCCACTAAGGTTAGAATAGGGTTAGGGGTAGGGGTAGGGTTAGGGTTAGGGGTACGGTTAGGGGTAGGGTTAGGGTATTTTCAGCCATTTTAACTGCATAGAAAACTGCATAAAAAAAAGGATCAAAAAACGCATCAAAAAAGGACCAAAAAAGGACCTGCGTTTTCTGCCAAGAGCTGCAGTTTTTTAAAAAACAGTCCTGAAAAAAAAGGATGGAAATCAGGAACGTGTGAACATACCCTTAGACTGCTTCCTCTGGTGCCCAATAGAACTTTATCATTGCAACTGAAATGTGGAAAATGCCAGTTACAAATTTGATGTTCCTTAAAGTGTTTTGGAATATTTTTGAATTTCTCTATTTTCCGATTCATTCATTTTTGCTGCATTTTTAATGTCTTTTCCTGAATTCTCACGAGGTTAAGCCGGTGTAAATACGTTTACATGGACAAATTGCATTTGACCGACAATTAATATAGGGGACAATTTTTTATGTTTTTGAGCTAGAGGAATCAAAAAGATCAAATGGTCGGTCAATTTGTGGTCAAGTACCACAGGATCTACAGGGATAACAATCCTAGTTAGGACCGTGTGAACTAGAGAAGAACTGTGATGGTGGTGGAACATAGGGACTGCGGACTAACACATCGTGTAGCGCTTGAGAGTCTTTGCGTTATTGAGAGAGTGGATGGCATATTAGGCTACTTTCACACTAGCGTTTTCTGCAATCCGTCACAATGCGTCGTTTTGCAGAAAAAAACGCATCCTGCAAAAGTGCTTGCAGGATGCGTTTTTTCCCCATAGACTTGCATTGACGACGCATTTGCGACGGATTGCCACACGTCGCATCCGTCGAGCGACGGATGCGTCGTGCTTTGGCGGACCGTCGGGAGCAAAAAACGCTGCGGAATATGTTGGCGCTATATAAATAAAGATTATTATTATTATTATTACATGTAACGTTTTTTGCTCCTGACGGACCACTTTTTCCGACCGTGCATGCGCGGCCGGAACTCCGCCCCCACCTCCCCGCACCTTACAATGGGGCAGCGGATGCGCCGGAGAAATGCATCCCCTGCCTCCATTGTGCAATGCGTTAAACGCTAGCGTCGGAATCTCTCCCCGACGCATTGTGACGGGGAGATTCCGACGCTAGTGTGAAAGAAGCCTTAGCATGAAACATCAAAATTGGCCTGTATCATGTAAAGAAATGTATCATTTCTCTCCATTGTGTGTGGTATGATGTAATGAACCTCACCTGACTGATTTCTGCACGGCTGGCCACAGAAGTTGATCCCATGGGGTAGCTTGATCATAACCACGTCATGGGGCGGATGGTGCCTGGTGGATAACTCTGACTCCAGAGATTATTATGCATGAAGGGCGAGTTACCAGTGAGACTAGTAACTGACACAACAGGAGAAATGAAATTTATCTTCTTCCAAACACATTTTCTGCAGCTCCCTGAGCGCTGCTGTACTGTAACAATATTGGAGGCCCTGTCTGCCTGTGAGATGGAAGCTGGAGCTGAGAGGAACCTGCAGATGTGTCAGATATAATCACACATAGCTCACTGGGCAGAGAGCGGCCATTACACATCACACTGGTAACTCCGATTCATGTAAAATAAGCCCTGGAGGCAGAGTCATCTCCAGGCAGTGTTCTCCCCAGAACCTGGAAGAGATCATTTACATAAAGTAATAAAAAGAAGATTTATCCACAACAAGGTATCTAATATGACTCTCTGTTACCCGTATGCCCATATTCATAGTTTAGAGAGGTCAAAGGTGGTGACAGATTCCCTTTAAGAAAGGTATGTGTATATGCTAAGGCTGCCGTGAAAAGTATAAAGGGATTAAAAAAAATAAAATGTGTTTCTTGAGGAAGAAGTGACAGAAACACGTTGAATAAAAATAGCAATTTTTAAAAAAACACCCTTGGATTGACATCTTCATGAAACCAGCAGTGCGGGAGACATCCACAAAACGTTTGTTAATGGCAAGTATACTAAAATCTAGTGTAGATGGGTTGGGTACCCTCAGACTGCATGGTTTGCCTTTCCTACTGATTGTCCCTGTCGCCTCAGGCCCATTTCTTGGATTCCCCTTATTTTTGGTGGATTCAGACAGACACTCCTGTGTTATTGTTGGATTCCGTCTCTGCACTCATTGTAGAAAATGTCTGTGTAGTGCATATGATTAGTGGATATGCTTTTAGTATCTTCATTGTATACAGTTCTATCAGGGATACACTGCATAGGATTGTCTATGTAATATGATGTGTACTTCATCCTGTAATCTTTTAATAAACTTTATCTGTTTAAAAATAAGGTATATAATTAATGACAAAAATGTCTGTCCCCATCTTGGTAGCTTGAAAACTATGGAATGCCTTTCAGCAGAACAGAACAAGGGAAGATCTACCAGCGTGCTTTTGGAGGGCAAAGCCTGAAGTATGGTAAAGGAGGGCAGGCTCATCGCTGCTGCTGTGTAGCAGACAGAACTGGGCATTCATTGTTACACACTTTGTATGGAAGGGTAAGTCAAGGTCTTATTCTTTGTAATCTCTTCCCTACATAGGACATACAAAATGATGTATTTTAGTCATTATGGAGAATAGGAGAATCGATGGGATTCAGCTTGCATCAATGGGAGAATTCCCTGACTAGCCATGCTATCAAAAGCAGAGCCAGGAATGGCATCAGTTAATCCCTTCACAACATATGACATATATTAACGTCTTATCTTGTGTTTCTGCCTATGATTCCGGCTTTCACGTAGAGTCCGCATCTTTCCCGGCAGATCACATGGCTGATTAAATCAGCCATCATGGGTCTCAGTTATATGCTGCTGTCAGTCTCTGACAATGGCAGTACACATGAGCTGACCACGTCGAGGGCGTGACTATGGGCACGACGTAGAATGACATGCCCCTGGAGGCGCATGTGAAATGTCACTATCCGGGATTGACAGCAATGACAGGCAGGGGTCTGCTGAAGACCCCCATGCTTATCTTGACTATTCTGTGAAAGCCAGTCCATAGGAGATCTTGATTTTAAATATACATAGTAGTGCTCATGCACAAGCGATTGGATGATTGCAGCTTCGTCACCTAAAGGGACTATGAAATACAGTAAAAAGTAAACAAAAAAAACCACAAAACCCAAACATTCGGAAAAGTTCGATCTTTCAAAATATAAAGTAAATTAATTTGCTCAAAAGAAATTAAAACTCTACAATCATAGTTTTTTGGCCTCCTCAAAATTACATCAAAATGCAATAAGAAGCGATCAAAAAAATTGTCTACCCCAAAATGTTACCAGTAAAAATATCAGCTCAGGATGCAAAAAATAAGCCATCACTCAGCACTATATCCCTAAATGCCAAGTGTTACGGGTCTCGGAAAATTGCAACAAAAGCAAAGTTTTTTTTTTTTTTTTTTTTTTACAAATTTCTGATTTTTCACCAGTTAAATAAAAAAAAAACCAAACTATACATGTTTGGTAATCGTAGTGACCTGGAGAATCATGTTGCCAGGTCAGTTTTACCGTATAGTGAACGTAGTGAATAATAAAAACAAAAATTGTGACATTGCACTCTTTTTGCCAGTTTAAGGCTACGTTCACATTAGCGTTGTGCGGGGCAGTGTCGGGCGCAGCCGCGGCGACGCATGCGTCATGTGCCCCTATATTTAACATGGGGGGGCGCATGGACATGCGTTGTCTTGCGTTTTGTGACGCATTCGTCATTTTGGCGCAACTGTCAGGGCGCAGAGGACGCTGCATGATGCAGTTTTTTCTGCGCCAAAAATCATGCAAAAATGAACGCATGCGTCACAAAAAGCTGCATTGTGCATGCGTTTTTGCATGTGTTGTGCGTTGCGTTGCCGATGCTGCCCCGCACAACGCTAATGTGAACGTAGCCTAACATACTTGGAATTTTGTCTCCGCTTTCCAGTGCATCACATCATAAAATGAATAGTATCATTTAAAAGTATATTTTGTTCTGCAAAAAACTAGTAGTTGTACGGTTATGTGGACAGAAAAATAAAACAAGTTATGGCTCTTGAAAAAATGGGACAGGGAAAAAAAAATGAAAAATTGCCTGGGTGTGAAGAGGTTAAGCAGTGATTTGCATATGTCACATTCCTCATTCACGGAAGCAAATCGATTGTCCTATCTCTCCTCATTATCCATCAGCACTTGCTGCCATTAGTTGGTCCGTTCTGACTAGAGAATTGCAATGCTTTTCCTGTTTTAACCATTAAGAGGGCCACGTACTTTGGAGGATATTGTTAATTGATGCTATCCAGCGCGGTATACCTGATGTCTATGCTCAGTTTTTGACTACTGAGTGTGCATGCTGTGGCAGCTGTGCTCTGATCAGTGACACACATCAGTGATGAGAATCAGATGATGGCTGTATCATTCAGCTATCATCTGCCACTAAAAGATGCTAGTCAAGTGGAGCTCCTCCTGCGGCTGTTAACTGGTTGTATGCCAATGGAAGTCTTCACGTGTCATGGAAGTAGCACTGTTCTAACTGCTCGTGGCTGGTGTTCATAGGAGACTGATTTTTGCCATGCTACTGCAGTATTGTCATGTATAATACAAGCGATAAGGCGACCACAGGTTCAAGTTCCCTAATGGACCTATAAAATACAGCAAATAATTGTGTTCAAAATATGTAAAAAAAATATATATATAAATGATTCAAATCACATATGAGGTACCTTCACGTCCGTAAAAGTCCAATCTATCAAAAATGCTGTAATGAGAACAAAAAATCAAAAACCCCAGACTTGCTGTTTTTTGGCTTCATCAACACCTGAAAAAAATGCAATAAGAGTCAATCAAAACTTTGTATTCATTCCAAAATGATATTCATAAACATATCAACTCTGGGTTAAAAAAAAATAACCTCTCGCTCAGTTCTATTGACCGAAAATTGAAACTGTTATGGGACTCAAGCAAAATGTTTATTTATTTTTTTTTTTCAGAATCTGTATTTTTGTTTTCACCACTTAAAGAAAAAAAGGAAACAAACAAGTGAAAAAAAAATCATACTGACCTGGAGAAGCATATTGCTTGGTCATTCATTTTTTTACCAGTTTCACCACAATTGAATTTTTTTTCCCCCGCTTTACAGTACATCACATGATAAAATGTATGATTTCTTTTAAAAGTACAACTCATCCCGCAAAAAAAACAAGCCCTCATACAGCTATGTTGACAAAATAATGAAAAAGTTATGGTTCTTGGAAGAACAGCTTGAAAAAAAAACAACTCAAAAAAAGAAAATTGCCTTGTTGGGAAGTAAACAGCAACAAAGATAATATAAATACCTATTATATTTGCATGATGTATGTCATTATTCACCGATTAAATATGTACATCTTACCAAAAAAATGTAATAGACACTGGAATGATCAATAAAATATTTTTTTATTAATACATAAATATAAAAACGGCATATTATCAGTGAAGATAAAATACATAGAGGGGACTAAATCAAACATGGGAAAATCACAGGAAAGGACGTACAGAAAGTGGGTCTAATAATCAAATGGTATTGTCCTCAACACATATAAAATAGTACAATGCAGATGTAGCACCAGGGTTGGTCTATGAATAAATGTTAAATTACAGTACAAGTTCAGCTGGATAAATAGAATAAATAGCCATATACGGAACACCCCATTGGAGAGTGCAGTTATACCAGTGGTGCACCCTTGCCGCTAGCTGGGACTGGCAACCGATCGGAAGAGAACCATCGGCCTGGCATCCAGAAGCCCAGAGTGGTGTGCTTCTGAAGATCACTCATGAGAGACCCCCTTTTGGGCCAAAACAGGCAGCAGTGGTAAAGGACTAAAAAGATATGTTGAAACTGAGTGTTTAGTTTCTGATGTTTTCTTTGATGATATTTTTTTCGTTTGTTTAGATTTAATGTTTTTAATTCTTCAGTCTCTCAGATACGACACCAGCTATTTCGTAGAATATTTTGCCTTGGACCTCCTAATGGAAAATGGAGAATGTCGTGGTGTTATTGCGTTATGTATGGAAGATGGATCCATACATCGATTCAAGGCTAAGAACACCGTTATAGCTACAGGGTAATATACTTTATTTCTGATAATGACCAGCAGATGGGAAGTTTTGGAATGGCTCTATTTTTCTATAATGTCATATGAAGCCAATTCTTTTTTTGCATTTGGAGAGAGCCCAAGGAAATATGGAGAGAATATACAAACTCCATACAGATGTTGTCCTTGATCGGATTCAGGTCTAGGAAACAACTCTGCAAAGTAACAAAGCTATCTGTTCTGCTACTGTGCTACTATAGGGTTTAAAGGTTTTCTCTGGGAATAGAAACAGAGTGCAATTTTAAATAAATTCCTAAATCTCTTTTATTACACTCATTTTGGCTTGGGAAGTAATCACTATAGTACAACAAAATGGCTGCCATCTTCTTACACTGATAGAAACCCGACATATAATATTAATAAGGTAGGTGCCTGTTAGTATGTCCAGTAGGAACCCCTCCCTTCATGTGTAGGAAGATGTGCTCCGTGGATCTTCTGATCTAATATAGAAGTTACTGGAGGTGCTGAAGTAAGAAAAGACTGCTCACACTGCTGTCCATCCTATCTCTGTGATCGAACAGTGGACATACCATGGTGCTTAGGTAAGAGCCTGCTCACATTGCTGTCCATCCTATCTCTCTGATCTATTATTGGAGATGCCAGAGGTGCTGAGGTAAAATGAAGCTGCTCACACTACGGTCCATCCTGTCTCTCTGATCTAACACTGAAGATACTGGAGGTGCCGAGATAAAGAGGCCGCTCACACTGCTGTCCATCCTGTCTATCTGACCATGGAGATACTGGAGGTGCCGAGATAAAGAGGCCGCTCACACTGCTGTCCATCCTGTCTATCTGACCATGGAGATACTGGAGGTGCTGAGGTAAGAAGAGGCCGCTCACCCTGCTGTTCATCCTGTCTATCTGACCATGGAGATACCGGAGGTGCTGAGGTAAAAAGAGGCCGCTCACACTGCTGTCCATCCTATCTCACTGACCATGGAGATACTGGAGGTGCTGAGGTAAAAAGAGGCCGCTCACACTGCTGTCCATCCTGTCTATCTGATCTAACACTGAAGATACTGGAGGTGCCGAGATAAAAAGAGGCCGCTCACACTGCTGTCCATTTTATCTCTCTGACACTGGAGATGCTAGAGGTGCTGAGGTAAGAAGAGGCCGCTCACACTGCTGTTCATCCTGTCTATCTGACCATGGAGATACTGGAGGTGCTGAGGTAAGAAGGGGCCGCTCACACTGCTGTTCATCCTGTCTATCTGACCATGGAGATACCGGAGGTGCTGAGGTAAGAAGAGGCCGCTCACACTGCTGTTCATCCTGTCTATCTGACCATGGAGATACTGGAGGTGCTGAGGTAAAAAGAGGCCGCTCACACTGCTGTCCATCCTGTCTCTGATCTAACACTGAAGATACTGGAGGTGCCAAGATAAAAAGAGGCCGCTCACACTGCTGTCCATCCTATCTCTCTGACACTGGAGATACTGGAGGTGCTGAGCTAAGAAGAGGCCGCTCACACTGCTGTCCATCCTATCTCTCTGACACTGGAGATACTGGAGGTGCTGAGGTAAGAAGAGGCCGCTCACACTGCTGTTCATCCTGTCTATCTGACCATGGAGATACTGGAGGTGCTGAGGTAAAAAGAGGCCGCTCACACTGCTGTCCATCCTATCTCTCTGACACTGGAGATACTGGAGGTGCTGAGGTAAAAAGAGGCCGATCACACAGCTGTTCGTCCTATCTCTCTGACACTGGAGATACTGGAGGTGCTGAGGTAAAAAGAGGCCGCTCACACTGCTGTTCGTCCTATCTTTCTGATTTAACACTAGAGATACCAGAGGTGCTGAAGTAAGAAGAGGCCGCTCACTACTGTCCATCCTGTCTCTCTGATCTATCACTGGAGATACTAGAGGTGCTGAGGTATAAAGAGGCTGCTCACACTGCTGTTTGTCCTGTCTGACTTATCTAATATTGGAGACACCAGTGGTGCTGAGGTAAGAGGCTACTCGCACTCCTCTCCATCCTCTATCTGTCCGAACACTGGAGATACCAGAGGCGGTGAGGTAAAAAGTGTCCGCTTACACTGCTGTTCACCACGTCTTTTTGATAGAATATTGGATATGCCAGGTAATTGTAAAATTCTGCCAGAGCTACAATGGAATCTTTTAGATGAAAGCGTATTCATGTGTGTGAATGGTCCTTTATTCAGTCGCCATGACAGCACAACGAGAGAGGGGATCCGCCCTTCAGGGACAGGAAACCTACAGACATAAAAAGGGCGGTACCTCTCTCCCACGTCAGTTTGGTTTCCTGTCCCTGACAGCGGAACCTCTTTCAGACAGGCCCTGAGAAGAGGGTTGAAGTTAAGAAGACTCCCCACTCCTGGTGGCCCGGTACAGGTAGCGGGGGTCCCCTACCTCGGCCCGTCCAGGAGGCAGGAAGCACCACACGGCAGGGGCACTGCGCGGTGTAGGTGGCAGCAGGAGGAAGCAGCCTCTGACATAGGCTAGCTTCTCGGGCGTCCGCAGCGCAGAGGTACCTATGAAGAGGTGCTTGGCTACTTGGGGTCCCGGGAGTCACGCTGTTCCGGGCAGGGACGCGGCATTGGTCCGGAGGGGGTCTGCTGGCGTCCTGGTCCGCGTGTCGGCTTGGCGCCGCCGCCGCGTCCTGAAGGGGGCGTGTCCGGATGACGCGGCGAGCGGCGCGGCCGGATGACGCGGCTGGGCATGCGCAGTAGCGTCATCTCCGGCTAATGGCGGCGCCCAGCTGCGGGAACGGTCGGGGCTTCGGGGGAGGGGTAGCGCAGCGCAGCGGCGGACGGTTAATGACCACCTGGGATTCCCTGCTGGCCCCCATCTGGGGGCGGTACCTTGGGGGTATTTAAGGCGGCAAGGTGGGATGATCAGAGTTTCTCACCCATTTCATAATGGAGTCGCCAGAAGGAACTATCAGCCAGCAGCAGGAGCCGCAGCAGCAGTCAGATAAGCCTCGTAGAAGCTCCCAGCGTCGGTCTAGTGGCAGTAGCCGCGCTGGTGGAGCTAAGGAGGCACGGATCTCTATACCAAAGTCCTCAAGCCGTAAGGATTTGCCGGCTACGAAGGACCCCCCCATCTACGGTACCACTCATTACTGGACGGGGTAAGTGAGCTTCGTGAAAGTCCACTTAGTGATGATTGTGTTCCCCTTGTCTTTTTTCCTCTATCAGGGGAGGAAAAGTTTGTCCAAAGCCAAACATAGGCAGTGTGCCGAATGTGCAGAGCCGCTTCCAGATGGGCATTCGAAAAAATTATGTAAAATATGTATTCAACGTCTACTGGAGGAGGAGGCGCCTGATCTGACCTCTACAATAAGAGAGATGGTGAGACAGGAAATTAAAGGTGCCGAGAGATCCAAGTCTCGGGGAGCAGAAGCTAAAAGATCATCCCCTTTATCTGAGGTAGATTCGGACTCGGGTGAGCTGAGCTCAGGGTCTCTTCCGTCTACTTCCTCCTCTGAGGATCAGGAGTCTACTCGAGCCTGTTTGTCCCTAGATAGGGTTAACCATCTGGTCAAAGCAGTTAACAGCACAATGGGGATAGAAGATACCCAGTCGGAATGTTCCATTCAGGATGTTATGTTCAGGGGTATTGAGCGAAAATCCCGAAGAGCCTTTCCAGTGATTGACAAAATCAAGTCGTTAATCTCAAAAGAATGGAAGAAACCAGAAAGGAAGGGGTCGCTTCCGCCAGCCTTTAAAAGAAGGTCTCCCTACCTCACCTCTCCAAACAAACCTACTTCAACACCCTCATCACCTCCCTGTCCAATAACCCTAAACGTCTCTTTGACACGTTCCAGTCCCTACTCAACCCAAGAGCGCAGGCCCCAACCACGGATCTCCGTGCTGACGATCTGGCCAATTACTTCAAAGAAAAAATTGACCATATTCGACAGGAAATCATCTCCCAATCTCTTCATACCATGCACTGTCCTCCCTCCCCCACTGCATCTAGTTCACTCTCTGACTTTGAACCAGTTACAGAAGAAGAAGTAAGCAGGCTCCTTGCATCTTCTCGCCCGACCACTTGCACCAGTGACCCCATTCCGTCACATTTCCTCCAGTCCCTTTCCCCGGCTGTCACCTCTCACCTAACAAAAATATTCAACCTTTCCCTCACTTCCGGTATTTTTCCCTCCTCATTTAAGCATGCCATCATACATCCATTACTTAAAAAACCATCCCTCGACCAAAACTGTGCCGCTAATTATAGACCTGTCTCTAATCTTCCCTTCATCTCTAAACTCCTCGAACGCCTGGTCCACTCCCGTCTTACCCGCTATCTCTCAGATAACTCTCTTCTCGACCCTCTTCAATCTGGTTTCCGCTCTTTACACTCTACTGAAACTGCCCTCACTAAAGTCTCTAATGACCTACTAACAGCTAAATCTAATGGTCACTACTCCATGCTAATTCTCTTGGATCTCTCTGCAGCATTTGATACTGTGGATCATCAGCTCCTCCTCACTATGCTCCGCTCCATCGGCCTCAAGGACACCGTTCTCTCCTGGTTCTCCTCCTATCTCTCTGACCGATCCTTCACTGTATGTTTCGCTGGTTCCTCCTCCTCTCACCTTCCCCTTACTGTTGGGGTTCCTCAAGGATCAGTCCTAGGCCCCCTCCTCTTCTCGTTGTATACTGCCCCTATTGGACAAACAATCAGTAGATTTGGCTTCCAGTACCATCTCTATGCTGACGACACCCAACTATACACTTCTTCTCCTGATCTCACGCCTGCCTTATTAGAAAACACCAGTGATTGTCTTACCGCTGTCTCTAGCATCATGTCCTCCCTCTATCTGAAACTAAACCTGTCAAAAACTGAACTCCTCGTGTTCTCTCCCTCTACTAACCTACCTTTGCCTGACATTGCCATCTCCGTTTGCGGTTCCACCATTACTCCAAAGCAACATGCCCGCTGCCTTGGGGTCATCCTTGATTCTGACCTTTCATTCACCCCCCACATCCGATCACTGGCTCGCTCTTCTTACCTGCATCTCAAAAACATTTCTAGAATTCGCCCTTTTCTTACTTTCGACTCTGCAAAAACTCTTACTGTTTCACTTATTCATTCTCGTCTGGACTATTGTAACTCTCTACTAATCGGCCTCCCTCTTACCAAACTCTCCCCGCTCCAATCTGTCCTGAATGCTGCTGCCAGGATCATATTCCTCACCAACCGTTACACCGATGCCTCTACCTTGTGCCAGTCATTACACTGGTTACCCATCCACTCCAGAATCCAGTACAAAACTACTACCCTCATCCACAAAGCACTCCATGGCTCAGCACCACCCTACATCTCCTCCCTGGTATCAGTCTACCACCCTACCCGTGCCCTCCGCTCCGCTAATGACCTCAGGTTAGCATCCTCAATAATCAGAACCTCCCACTCCCGTCTCCAAGACTTTACACGTGCTGCGCCGATTCTTTGGAATGCACTACCTAGGATAATACGATTAATCCCCAATCCCCACAGTTTTAAGCGTGCCCTAAAAACTCATTTGTTCAGACTGGCCTACCGCCTCAATGCATTAACCTAACGATCCCTGTGTGGCCTATATTTAAAAAAAAAAAAAAAAAAAAAATTAATTAACTGGTTCATGCAGCTTTACATGAACACCCAAGCCTTACACTATGGCTGGTCCGAATAACTATAGCAATTGTTACCATCCACCTCTCGTGTCTCCCCTTTTCCTCATAGTTTGTAAGCTTACGAGCAGGGCCCTCACTCCTCCTGGTATCTGTTTTGAACTGTATTTCTGTTATGCTGTAATGTCTATTGTATGTACAAGTCCCCTCTATAATTTGTAAAGCGCTGCGGAATATGTTGGCGCTATATAAATAAAAATTATTATTATTATTATTATTATTATTATTATCCCTTTTGAGGAAGCGGCTTCGTCCTCATGGGATAAAGTCCCGAAGCTGGATGCAGCAGTCGCTAAGGCATGCAAAAAAACGTCTCTCCCCTTTGACGACTTGGGGAATTTGAAAGACGCGTTAGATAGGAAAGCCGACATCTTCCTTAAAGGAGCTTGGGAGACTTCAGCGGGGTCCTTGAGGCCAGCTATAGCAGCCACTTGTACCGCTCGATCCTTGATGGTATGGTTGGGTCACCTCGAAGATCAGCTCAGAGATAAAGTCCCTAGGTCGGAAATATTGTCTTCCATGCCCATAATCCAGGATGCCGCAGCCTTCCTTTCAGATGCTTCAGCAGATTCGGTCAGGTTGGCCGCCAGGTCCTCGGCATTATCCAATGCAGCCAGGAGAGCGCTATGGATAAAATGCTGGCCAGGGGACTTACAAGCCAGAACAAAATTATGTAGCATTCCTTGTGAAGGAGCTCACTTGTTCGGACCGGTCCTAGACGAGCTATTGGAAAAAGCAGGGGATAATAAAAAACGCTTTCCCTTCCTAGGAAGACCCTTCTACAGACGGGACTATAATAGAGGATGGTCCAACCGCAGAAGACCATATAGAGACTCCAACAGAGAATCTACTAGATATGACAACAGCAGAAGGAGGGGTAGAGGATTTATGTTTAATCCTTCACGAGAGGTTAAGAAACCACAATGACTAGCGGACCAGGTGGGGGGTAGGCTTTCGGCCTTCTACCCAGCCTGGGTGCGGATTACAAACAATCCATGGATTCTAGGCATTGTAGAGAAAGGCCTAACCTTTGACTTCCACCATACTCCTCGGGACAAATTTATGTTAACACCTGTTCGTTCCTCCTCTACAGAGCAGTTGGCGCTGGAGTCTGAGGTCCGGGAGCTCCAACAGAAGAATGTTCTAGTCAAAGTCCCTGCAGGCGAGGAAGGTAGGGGGTTTTATTCCCCTCTGTTCCTGGTCAAAAAACCTGATGGTTCATATCGCACCATTATTAATTTAAAAGGCCTGAATAATTTTCTGTTGATACCCTCCTTCAAAATGGAGTCGGTCAAGACAGCAATAAAATTACTCTTTCACCACTGTTTTATGGTTGTCTTAGATCTCAAATACGCCTATTACCATGTACCAATTCATATTGATCATCAGAGATTTCTTAGGGTGACGGTTTCACTAGCTGGCACAGTAGAACACTTTCAATATCAGGCACTTCCATTCGGAGTCGCAGTTGCACCCAGGGTGTTCACAAAAATCATGGTGGAGGTTATGGCGCACTTGCATGAGCAGGATATATTAATAGTCCCTTACCTGGATGATTTGCTAATTGTGGGTCATTCTGAGTCGCATTGCACAGACCAACTACAGAAAGTCATGGATGCGTTACACAAATTGGGCTGGATGGTCAATATAAAAAAATCGCGCCTTCAGCCCCGAAAAGTACAAGAATTCCTGGGATATGTTATAGACTCTAGTCAGCAGGAATGTCGCCTGCCGGACACAAAAGTTGCTAAGATTAAGCAGTTGGTCACCAGGGCAATAAATAATCCCTTAGTATCGGTCAGGAGTGCGATGTCAATCTTGGGTTCTCTTACGTCCTGCATCCCGGCAGTTCTCTGGGCACCGTTCCACACGAGGGCTTTACAGTGGGACGTGTTACACAATTCCCGTCGTCTAAGAGCTCACCTCGACAGTAAATTCACACTTTCTGCGGAGACTGTACATTCGCTTGGTTGGTGGACTCACACTTCGAATCTACACAGGGGGGTCCCTTGGATAAATCACATATCTAGAGTGTTGACTACGGACGCTAGCCCCAAGGGGTGGGGGGCTCACTTAGGGGAGGATTGGGTTCAGGGACTATGGTCTCAGTCTGAACAGGACTCTTCCTCCAACTTGAAAGAACTGTTGGCAGTAAAACATGCCTTAAATAGATTCCTTGTACCCCTACAGGGTCGACACGTCAGGCTTTTGTCAGACAATCGGGTAACTGTGGCCTACATTAATCGTCAAGGTGGCACGCGATCCAGTACATTGATGGAGGTCGCAAATCATATCTTTCAGGTGGCCGAAGTACATCTTCTCTCCCTGACGGCGCTTCATATAAAAGGAAGTATCAACACCAAAGCCGACTATCTAAGCCGCAACATGCTCAGACAGGGAGAGTGGTCGTTAAATCCAGCCATTTTCAGTCAGATCATTCAGTTATGGGGTTGTCCGGAGATAGACCTTTTTGCCAACAGAGAGAACAAAAAATTACACCAATTCTGCTCCCTAAATCCAAAAGACAACCCATACGCTGTGGACGCTCTGCTGATATCTTGGCACTTCAGGCTCGCGTATGCTTTTCCCCCTCTAAATCTGATTCCCCTAGTTCTGAGGAAGATTCGGGAGGACAAGGCCCGGGTAATCTTGATAGCTCCATTTTGGCCCAAGAGGGCTTGGTTTCCTTGGCTGAGGAAGATGTCTGTCTGCCAACCATGGATTCTTCCAGAGCTACCAGATCTGCTCTCCCAGGGACCAATCCTCCATCCTCAAGTAGCCAACTTACACCTAGCGGCATGGAACTTGAGAGGTCCTTACTGAGGGGGAAAGGGTTCTCTCAGAATCTGGTAAATACTCTCCTTAAAAGTAGGAAACCCTCTACAACGGGCATTTATGTGAGGGTATGGAGAAAATTTTTATCATTTTCAGGGGCTCAAATTGACCAAGAACCATGTATTAACCAGATTCTTGAATTTTTACAAAAAGGCCTGGAAATGGGCTTGGCCACAAGTACTCTTAGAGTTCAGGTGTCAGCGCTAGGAGCGTTATATAATCTTAATTTAGCCAGTAATCACTGGATTTCTAGATTCTTTAAAGCAGTCACCAGGTCTAGACCAATTATTAAACAAAGGTTAGTCCCATGGGACCTAAATTTAGTACTCTCAGCCCTAACGCTAGCCCCATTCGAGCCCATTGATACTATTCCTGTGAACATCCTGTCAATCAAAACAGCCCTGTTGGTTGCTCTCACATCTGCTAGAAGGGTTAGTGATCTGCAGGCACTCTCCAGACATCCACCATACATGCAGGTTAGGGAGGATAGGGTCATATTGAAACCCGATCCCCTATATCTGCCTAAAGTTGCGTCTAAATTTCACAGGGTTCAGGAGGTAGTCCTACCCTCCTTTTGCTCCAACCCTGCTAACGATAAAGAGCGTAAATTCCATTGCTTAGATGTGAGGAGATGCCTCCTTAGATATATTGCAGTTTCAGATTCCTGGAAAAAAGATAACTCTTTATTTGTAGCCTATCAAGGGGTAAGGAAGGGTCTTAGAGTATCTAAAAACACTCTAGCCAGATGGATTAGGGAGGCGATCTCTCTCGCTTATACCACAGGTGGCAACGAAGTTCCAGATGGTATAAAGGCACACTCCACGCGGGCCATGGCATCTTCCTGGGCGGAGAGGTCAGAAGTGTCAATCGAAGACATATGTAAGGCGGCCACATGGTCTTCCCCTTCTACCTTTCTTAGACACTACAGATTAGATCTGGGTAGTTCCTCAGACCTTACGTTTGGGAGAAGAGTGCTAGAAGCTATTATCCCCCCCTAAATCTTTCGTCTCTGAAAGTCTCTCGTTGTGCTGTCATGGCGACTGAATAAATACGTACGCTACTCACCCGGTAGCAGTGTTTTTTCAGGAGCCATGACAGCACCCTTAAATTCCCTACCCTATAATTTTGGATGTTTCAACACCCTGTTGGTTTTTGCGTTATATTCCATGTTCACTGGCATAATAAAATGTGTTTATATACATGCTGCATCTGTGTTACTAACCAAGGTGGTCCTCTCATGCTCTGGAAACAACTGACGTGGGAGAGAGGTACCGCCCTTTTTATGTTTGTAGGTTTCCTGTCCCTGAAGGGCGGATCCCCTCTCTCGTTGTGCTGTCATGGCTCCTGAAAAAACACTGCTACCAGGTGAGTAGCGTACGTATTTCACGGTCCAGACCTAATTCCCACTGAGAATCTATGACACGACTTGAAGATTGCTGTTCACAGATGTCTCCATTCAATCTCACTGAGAAAGAGCTAGATATCAAAGAATATCACACCGACCTTTTTAGAAAACACCAGTGATTGTCTTACCGCTGTCTCTAACATCATGTCCTCCCTCTATCTGAAACTAAACCTGTCAAAAACTGAACTCCTCGTGTTCTCTCCCTCTACTAACCTACCTTTGCCTGACATTGCCATCTCCGTGTGCGGTTCCACCATTACTCCAAAGCAACATGCCCGCTGCCTTGGGGTCATCCTTGATTCTGACCTTTCATTCACCCCCTACATCCGATCATTGGCTCGCTCTTCTTACCTGCATCTCAAAAACATTTCTAGAATTCGCCCTTTTCTTACTTTCGACTCTGCAAAAACTCTTACTGTTTCACTTATTCATTCTCGTCTGGACTATTGTAACTCTCTACTAATCGGCCTCCCTCTTGCAAAACTCTCCCCGCTCCAATCTGTCCTGAATGCTGCAGCCAGGATCATATTCCTCACCAACCGTTACACCGATGCCTCTACCCTGTGCCAGTCATTACACTGGCTACCCATCCACTCCAGAATCCAGTACAAAACTACTACCCTTATCCACAAAGCACTCCATGGCTCAGCACCACCCTACATCTCCTCCCTGGTATCAGTCTACCACCCTACCCGTGCCCTCCGCTCCGCTAATGACCTCAGGTTAGCATCCTCAATAATCAGAACCTCCCACTCCCGTTTCCAAGACTTTACACGTGCTGCGCCGATTCTTTGGAATTCACTACCTAGGTTAATACGATTAATCCCCAATCCCCACAGTTTTAAGCGTACCCTAAAAACTCATTTGTTCAGACTGGCCTACCGCCTCAATGCATTAACCTAACGATCCCTGTGTGGCCTATTTATAAAAAAAAAAAAAGGTTCCTCGCATCATGTTCTCATACACTTTATGCAGTATTAGCCCTCTGTGTCTGTACTGCTACATACTTAGAGCCTTACACATACCCCTAAATCTAACAGACGCTAAATATATATTGTATTGCGTCCACATAGTTAGCATAGTTTGCACATGTTCTACGCTAGATATACAAAGAAAATCATATAGAAGAAATGCGTATAAAGAACAAATACTTTATTTGAAACAAATATAAAACCAAAATATACACTGAAAACCATAGAAAGGCATACAAATTTTAAAAAAGTCTGGTAGCCAACAGAGTGCCCAAAAAGTGAGCCAAGTAAATACATGCGGCACCCCTCCTGGACAAACAGCAATACTAGTAACTAATAGTCCACATAACAATGTGACCGTACAACTGGCATACATCCATATAGTAAGTTTTAAAGAGCAAACCATAGAGTAAACTATCGGCCAAAATGGCACATCTAAATGCTCCTACTTAATAATGTCCATAATCATAAGGGTAATATGTGCCAGTATACTCACACGAAGTTGTCAGGGGCGACGAAGGCACGCCGCTGAAACGCGCGTAGGGGCTGTGGCACCATCTCCTGGACACCAGCAAGAACTGACAACTTCGTGTGAGTATACTGGCACATATTACCCTTATGATTATGGACATTATTAAGTAGGAGCATTTAGATGTGCCATTTTGGCCGATAGTTTACTCTATGGTTTGCTCTTTAAAACTTACTATATGGATGTATGCCAGTTGTACGGTCACATTGTTATGTGGACTATTAGTTACTAGTATTGCTGTTTGTCCAGGAGGGGTGCCGCATGTATTTACTTGGCTCACTTTTTGGGCACTCTGTTGGCTACCAGACTTTTTTAAAATTTGTATGCCTTTCTATGGTTTTCAGTGTATATTTTGGTTTTATATTTGTTTCAAATAAAGTATTTGTTCTTTATACGCATTTCTTCTATATGATTTTCTTTGCTACATACTTAGGCAGATAACTGGTTCATGCAGCTTTACATGAACACCTGAGCCTTACACTATGGCTGGTCCGAATAACTAAAGCAATTGTTATCATCCACCTCTCGTGTCTCCCCTTTTCCTCATAGTTTGTAAGCTTGCGAGCAGGGCCCTCACTCCTCCTGGTATCTGTATTGAACTATATTTCTGTTATGCTGTAATGTCTATTGTCTGTACAATTCCCGTCTATAATTTGTAAAGCGCTGCGGAATATGTTGGCGCTATATAAATAAAAATTATTATTATTATTATTATTATAAAGAAGAATGGACAAAACTGTCAGTCTGTACATGTGCAAAGCTGGTAGAGACGTACCCCAAAAGACGTACAGCAGTAATTACAGCGAAAGGTGGTCCTACAAAGTATTGTCTCAGGAGGGCTGAATACAAATGCACTTCACAATTTTCAGATTTATATTTTTAGAATATTAAGAAAGCCAAGTATCATTTCAATTACGCTTTACAAATATTTGTTACTTTGTGTTGGTAAGTCACATAAATTCCAAAAAAATGCATTTAAGTTTGTGGTTGTAACGTGAGAAAATGTGAAAAGGTTCACAGGTCCAAATACTTCAAAGCACTGTATATTTAGAGCCATATTCTTTAATAAGCTATGATATTTTACTTACCAAGTGCCAGCATTTAACTTATTTTAGAAAAAAAGGAAACTGTTTTGTTATTCTTAACAAATTTTAATAAGGATTTTTGAAAAAAAGATTTGATTCCAGAATCCATCTTTCCCAAAAGATCTAAAGCAGACTACACTGATGTGTTTCAGGCTCTTGGGTCCTTAGTCATAACAATGTCTGCTATATTTTTACTGGATGCCAGAATCACATTTTCATTTTGCGACACGGAAGTTTCCTCTAAACGTCGGTGAATTGGACATAAACAGTGTCTAAGTGTGCTGATTGTTTGCGTTTTACCAGGGTCTTATGTTTGCTGGCAGAGGTGTGGAATATCTGCCAGATCTTGCCTTTTGATTTCGCACGACACACTATTTACAGACTCATTACTACTTTTTTCCGTGGCCAATAGATGCTCAAGATATTCCTCAAGAAAGTTAAAACAAAACTTTTAGTTGGAGCTTTTAGTTGAACTTCATCAAGAAGGTTCTCATGTGTTGGTGGTTTTCATCCCCATCTCCGTTCTGATGTTTTGTCATGTTTGCTCTGACTTCGTTGTTGCTGTTCTTGAGACATGCTTGTTTATTTCTCTCTGAGAGCCCTTTTTAGTCAGTTAATGAGCAGTTTTTGGGGCCGTGGTGCCTAGTAGACACTTTATTTCCAAATGTGGTTTATAAAAAAAAAAAAAAAGTGTAGATATCGCTTTTAAATATATCCATTTTACTCTTTTAACTCCTAGTGGTTACGGACGCACTTTTTTTAGCTGCACCTCCGCACACACATGCACTGGTGATGGCAATGCCATGGTGACACGAGCTGGGCTACCCTGCCAAGACTTGGAATTTGTACAGTTTCATCCAACAGGTATAGTCACTCTTATACTTTTATTTTGCATATTTCTTCTCATTGTACAAAATATTGTCACGGTTTTATCAAAACTCTTTTAGGTGTGTGTGTTTCTCTGTGTGTGTGTTTTTTTTTTTTAGGTTAACTGTTAATTTTTCCTTTATATAGCTCCGTTGATTAGAGAAAAAAAAGTTACAGCTGTTAGAGTATGACGATGGAAAGCAAATTGTTTGTAAAAAATTGATTTTGGTGTGCAAAAGATACAAAACATACATTCAAACCTTTATTAATCTTTTATCACTGCGACCGTAATGACCTGAAGTATAAAGTTGGCTGTTCTCTTATCACACGGAGAGTGATGAAAAAATAGTAATAAAAATAATTCATGAATTTCTAGATTTTGCTCACTATGCCACCTAAAAGTTGAAAAAAAAAGCAATTAAGGACTTATGTAGTCCAAAATTGTATGAATAAATAGTCAACTCATCTAGCAGAAAGCAAGCTGCCACAGCGCTCGTTCATCGCAAAAATAAAGTTATAGCTCTCAGAATATGGCAATGCAAAATAAAAGTAACTTTTTTTTTTTGTAAATCAGTGTTTTAGCGTGCAAATTATGAAAATAATTTATAATCCTGGCTTCACTGTAATTGTAATGGCCTGAAGAATAAAGTCATCTCTCATGTTTACCGCACTGTGAACAGCGTAAATGTTGCAAAAAAAATGTACAGCATTTCCTAAGTTGCTTTTTATTTGTTAATTTTGTTTTTCAAAAATTGAAATTAAAATCAAATATAAAATGTTACGTACCCCCAAATGGCACCAATAATAATTATATTGAGACGAGTCGTCACGTCTCCAGAAGCATAAACCAGGCACTATGTATTGGTCACTAAGATGGCATATTTGCAATTTTCACTCTCCAACATCCATTTAGCTCCATATTCTGGAAAATGCCAATGGGGTCACAATAGTCACTATACTCCTAGATGATTTCCCTGAGTGCAATTTGCAAAATTGTGTTCTCTGCTGTTTTAAAAGTTTTGGGGCTCTACAAATGGTGTCCATAAACTACTTTAGGAAACTCCCTAAAAGCCAAATAGCGCTCTCTTTTCTGAGCCCTGCCATATGCCCACACAAAAGTGAATGACCACATATAGGGTATTCAGAAAAAATTGCTTTATAAATGTTTGGGTCCATTTTCCACTGTTATTATTTGTGAAAATTAAAAATTTGGAGCAAAAACATTTTCATGTCCCAGTATTGAAAAAACAAACAAACAAACAAACAGAAACCCCTCTGTGAAGTTCTTGTGGGTTCAATATGCTTACCACACTACTAGATGAATTCCTTGAAGGGTGCGGTTTCCAAAATGGGGTCACTTGTGGGAGTTACTGCACTTATGGTTCTACAAGGGCCCTACAAATGCGGCATAGTGCCCCCAGACCATACGAGCAAAGTCTTTCCCAAAACGTCACTCCTTTCATTTGGAGCTCTACTGTGTGCCTGAACAGTAGTTTTCCCCAACATATGGGTCATTGGCGTACTCTGGAGAAGTTGCACAACAACTTTAGTGGTTCTTTTCTCCTGTTACCCTTGTGATAATGAAAACTTTGGGGCTAAAGCAACATTTTTGTGGGGAAAATCGAATTTCTCATTTTTCATTTTCACGGCTCAATGTTAAATTTCTGTGAAATATCTGGGGCTTCAAGGTGCTTACCACGTCTTTAGATAAGTTCCTTGAGGAGCGTAGTTTCCAAAATCGGGTCACTTGTGGAGGGTTTCCACTGTTTAGGCACATCAGAGGCTCTACAAACGTGATATGTCGTCCGCTATCTATTTCAAACAATTTTGTGCTCCAAAAATCAAAGGGTGCTCCTTCCCTTCTGTGCCCTGCCATGCGTCCAATCAATAGTTTCCCACCACATATACGGTATCGACGTACTCAGGAGAAATTGCACAGCAAATTTTGGGGTACATTTTCTCCTATTAACCTTGTGAAAATGAAAAATTTAGGGCTAAATCAACATTTTTGTTAGGAAAAAGTAACATTTTCATTTTTCCCTCCCTCGTTGCTTGAATTCCTGAAGCATCTAAAGGGTTAAATGTGGTCTTGAGCATTAATCAGTAGCATCTGGCTCCAGCATGCCAGTTCATCCAGCGAGGTGAACAATGTCAATCTTGATGAATTGGGTTCTAGGTTTTCTGTGAAATGCAGCATCATTTCGGAATAAACCGTACCTGGCTGCAAATATGCAGCCACGTTTTGATTGATGCTTTGGTGGTTTGGGTAGCATGGATTTAATGACTACTTTACCCTTTCTTTTTCTTTTACTTTACCAACTTGCAGGTATTTATGGAGCTGGTTGTTTGATTACTGAAGGATGCCGTGGTGAGGGAGGGATTCTTATTAACAGTGAAGGTGAAAGATTCATGGAAAGATATGCACCGGTAGCTAAAGATCTCGCATCTCGTGATGTAGTATGCCGATCCATGACCATTGAGATTCGTGAGGGAAGGTTGGTCTCACTTCTAATTCCAGAATCGATTTAAGTTAAAAATAAGCAGCATTCATTTTGCTTAAATTCTTTTACAAATAGGGACAAATAGATGATCTTAAGTAACTTAAAAATAAAGAGAGAGAGCCTTGAGTGTGCCGCCAGGTGGAGTCAATTTGCCAATTATGAGCAAAGCTTTTATCTCAGATATGTTAAAGAGGACCTGTCATGTCGCCAAGTGAAATTTCACCATCCCAATATGTAGTAGGTGTAAGAATAATATTAGCAAATACCTTAAATTAAAAATGTAGTACAATTTTTCTGATTCGATTGATATGTTTCCTCATGGATACCTAAGTTCCTGCAATGCCTGCACATGAGGAGAGAGACATGGCGAATCAGAAATGCCATACTCCATTTTATTGGAATGGAGGTCAAGCATGCACATGTCTGCTCTGTTTATTCTTAACGGGAATTCGGAAGAATAGCTAAAAGCTGCACTCAACTACTTCTGGCTGTCCCATTAAGACATCGTGCATGCACAACTTTCACTCCAGACTAGACTCTTCAGAACCCTATTCTGTGGATTGATAGTGGTGTAAGTCTATCTTATAATAGATGGTGCTTCTCAGCAGATTCATTGCTTTGAAGGCTTGATTTACTTGAACCTCTATTTGCTTATCTACATATCTTAAAAAGAATAAATTACTGCCAGCAATCTGTCTTCCATTTGTCATATAGGCTGAAGAGCTAGTTAACACAAGCGAGCATGCCTATATGTAGCAGACTACAACTCTGCTTCTTGAACTTGTAGTATGTCCAGTATTTGGATTCAAAAGCTAAAGGGGATATCAAGGACTTTGTTTGAAAAACAGAACAAAAACGGCTTAGTTGCTTTCTACCTGCCTGTTGTGCCCAGCTCTGTTCTTTGCTGGCACTGAGCAGTCACAGACCGTTCATGCCAGTGATTGAGGCCAATCATCTGTGCCTTTATAGCCTTTTTACTAGGCACTGCTCCTAATAGCCAGATTCCTACTCCACACTGATGAGGGGCAAAAACCCCGAAACAGCTGTCTGTGGATGGATACCATGCTTGGCATAGGTGGCTTTCCTTCATAGGATGCTGCCCTTCCCTTGGTTGTTCCTTCCCGGGGAAAGGCCTGGCTATTCACTGCTTGCGTCGAGAAACACGTGATGGTGTCTCCGCAGCTTCTTTACATGCATCTGCATATTTCCCATAAGGGATGGGGGCAGTGTTCTGGAATCACTGCGTTGAGAAACACGTGATGGTGTCTCCGCGGTGTTGGATGTTTTGGTCTCCCCGAGGCCAATCATCTGTGCCTTTACATGCCAGTGATTGAGCTACCTCTGATGACTGCACATTGACAGAATTGCTGATTTTTGGCCTTGCTCTGTTATCAAGGCTGGATTGCGAATGTCATTCTGATTAACAGCGGGATCCCTGCTGCCCAACTGGGGGAGCCAGCTGTCAATCAGAATGACTTGTCAATCAGAATGACGTCAGCAGTCACGCCCCGTCGACAGAGAAGCTTGGAAAAGCAATCCGCCGTCCTGTTGACGTGACGTCAGCAGAGGCAGCTGAATCGCCGGCAGTAGTGGTCTCTAACTGTTGTGTGCCAGGTACAACAGGTCTGGAAGGGGCAAATGCTTGCCAGTTAGCGCTTAGGCACATTTATTACTTTTTTTATACAGGATCACGAATATCCGCTTTAATGACATGAAATATTGTGACAGTTTATCTCTGGCTGGTGCCTAATACTATTAAGTGACCTCTTCTGTGCTGACTAGAGTACCCACAAGACTGTGGCAAGAGTGTGGTTATATAAAACTCCGCAATGTCTGCCATCAAAAATCTCTCCTGATAGAGGGGGATAGTGGATAATGAAATAAAATGTCTACATTGAAGGCATACAAATTCAAAAAAGAAGGCAGCACTCCACATCCTTGAGCCTTTCTCAAGCCTTGAGAAAGGCTCATTCAGAGCCGAAACGTCGCCCAGATATGTGGGTTGAATAAATCCTGCACATTTTTCTTCAAGGATGTGGAGTTCTGCCTTCTTTTTTGAATTTGTACGCATTAGGCAACCTGTCGAATGATTGTCCCAGGGGGCCATGCACCCGGAGATAAGTACCGGTAGTTGTGCTGTTCCTATTTTTTACTACTACATTGAAGGCATGCAATCACCTGCTTCTTAAATAGATTTTTTTTTTAGTTTTGGAAAACATATGTATAATCACACTGTGCCTTACTCACCCTTCCTGAGTCTTTGCTGCTGCTCCCAGTGCCTGTTATTGTCAGCAGCGCTGACATCATGACGACAGTACATTACCCGATGATTGTGCATAATGGGCAGTGCCCAAGTTTACAGAATGAGTTGGTCTCACTTATTGGCTGCAGCATTGAACAGGGGAGACAACAGGATTCCCTTTTATGGGATTAAATGCTAGCAAATATGATTTTTCAGGTTTTGTTATAGGATCATTTTGATTCCAGTCTATTTTATACATCTTTTTTCTGCATCAAATCTCGACTTTCTTTACAGAGGCTGTGGGCCAGATAAAGATCATGTCTACTTACAACTTCACCATCTTCCACCTCAGCAGTTGGCTACTCGTCTCCCAGGTATCTCCGAGACTGCAATGATCTTTGCAGGTGTTGATGTCACAAAGGAGCCTATACCTGTCCTGCCCACAGTCCATTATAACATGGGAGGCATCCCAACTAACTTCAAAGGACAAGTAAGCTCACTAAAAGAGGTCCACTTTATATTAAGTTGTAATACACCGTAATGGTCCTCACTGTTCTGAACTGAGATATAGCGGATTTTAAAGTGTATATTGTGTAAATCAAAGGTAGATTGCAGTACCTATGTTAAAGACTTGTATTTCGAATTAATATGAAAGTCACATTTCTGCTTTTTTCTCCTTGCAGGCTATTATTCATGAGAACGGTAAAGACAAAGTGGTTCCTGGACTGTACGCTTGTGGTGAGGCAGCTTCAGCCTCTGTTCATGGCGCCAACCGACTTGGTGCAAACTCCCTCCTAGATTTGGTGGTGTTTGGTCGTGCCTGTGCTCTTAGCATAGCAGAGTCCTGCAAGCCTGGTATGCCCTTGTTTTATTAGTGACTAATGCAATTTTTGTATTAATAAATTACTTAACTGTATACAAGATTGCTTTTATCCAGTTGACGTGGGAGAAGTCAAATAAAACCTTTTAACATCTAGAACATTTGTTAATAATTCATGCCTCACTATATAGTACATAATGGCATAAATTCATTTTTCAACTGGGTTGACAAAGGCAATATTTTGGCCACCATAAAACCACATTTAAATATAGTGTTCATGTTTTCTAGGAGAAAAGCTGCCTTCTATCAAAGCTAATGCTGGAGAAGAGTCTGTGGCAAATCTGGATAGATTACGGTTTGCCAATGGAAGCACAAGAACATCAGAGTTGAGAATCAACATGCAGAAGGTATTACTGATCACTGGTGATTCACTCATTCATGCCTCTAATTGTATGTTCTCGCTTTACACTTTATTCTTTTATGGACGGGCTTGTTCGAGGGTAAAATCTTCAGTTCCTTAAACTGCATTTCTTAGAGGAATTAGTAGATGGCATATAAGAAATAAGCAAGAATGGGGTTAGCATGTTTATACAAAATATGTACATGAAATGGTGGTCAGAGAGTCTCGCCTTAGGGAATTGTGCTCCATCGTAAGCATAAGCAAGTTTCAGATGTCCTGATTCCTTGGCTGGAAATGCCAGGCAAGGCATGGAAGAGCATTTTAGCCAGTACAATCAGGGGCGTAACTATAGTGGGTGCTGGGGTTGCAGTTGCACATGGGCCCTGGAGTTCAGGGTGCCCAAAAGGTTCCTTTGGCTCATACAAGAAAACCAATACTATTTAAGGACCAGGAAAAGCCATTCTGGAGATTTTGCATTGGCTTCCACATGCTGTAAGTTTTGCCACTGATAAAGATAGTGAATGAATAGAGATGGGTGAACCCGAACAGTAAAGTTCGTGGTCCATTCCGTACCCACTGTTCGTGCACGGACTCTGAGCATGGGCTTTACCAGGAAGTCTGTGTTACTCTTCGAGTTCGGCAACCTGAACACCGGGTGTTTCTGTCATGTGTATGACAACGCAGCAAACACTGCCTCTGATCGGTAGTAAAATCATTACCATCGGTCAGAGAGCCGTGGTTCCCACACTGTCAAATGACAGCATGAGCCTGCAGCTGTGATTGGAGTGTCTGTTATTATCCGCAGCAGGCATAGGCTGATCTGAGTAGTAGTCTCATCAGCCAACGCCAGTGACCAAAGGTAAACTTTTAACCTCCGATCACAGCTCACTCTGCCATTTGATAGCGTGGGAACCCGCGGCTCTCTGACCAGCAGTAATGATTTCACCGCCGATCAGACGCGGTGTTTGCCGCATTCTCATGCACATAACAGCGTGGCAAGCACTGGCTATTCGGCCCCCCATTCAAGTGAATTTGGGTACTGTTTGGGTACTGTTCTAGTACTCGAACCAAACTTTTTACATTTTTTTTAACTGTTTCGCCGAACCCACCGCATTAATATTATGACATGGATATGATGCAGAATCCATTAGGAACTCAAATATGAAAAAAAGTATTAATTTACAATATCTCAAAATTGCATTGTGTTTTTGGACACACGGGTCCCTTTATCCAGTGGCAGAGACATGAAACTTGATTTTACATAGCAGGTGAATAGGATAGAGGTTAGCGCTGAACAGTACTAATGCAGTAAATGCAATATCTAGAATAATAACCTTTTGCAGTTAAAACTTCCAGTGACCTAGTGGGAGCAACCCGGCCGACAACGAAGTGCTTAATATTAGCCTAGTACAGCACTCCGCAATCTCCAGTGCTCCCGTGAAGAGTGAATGGAGGGTTTGGATGCATGATTGATTACTGTTAGTCACGTAGGACACTGCATTGTCTTTGCGGACGTATCCCTAGTGATCGAAAAGTTATTACCTATCCCATGGATAGGGGATATCTTTCAAACTGGAGAATACCCCGTTAACATACATATTTAATATACACAATTTAAAGTGTTTCAATTCCCTTGTCTGTTCACTTATGTTTAATATAGTATCCTAGAGTTGTAGAGAACTGAAGCATCGGTATTTAGAGCTCATAATTATTTTTGGCTTCAGACCATGCAGACTCATGCTGCTGTATTCCGAACCGGCTCTGTACTACAGGAAGGGTGTGAAAAGCTGAGTGCAGTCAACGCTTCCATGGATGACATCAAAACCTATGACCGAGGTAATGCATCGTGGTGTTCTTTTTTGGGTATTTATTTTACATCAATTCAATGACAACATTTCAGTTTCTCCTGTAAGTCACTGACTTGGTAAAGTGTACAACATAGACTTCACCAAATTTTAGATCTTGGTCTAGTGCAGTGTTACCAAACTCCAGTCCTCATGGGCCCAATAGACCATGTTTTCATGATTCTTTTAGCATTGCATACATGTTGGCATTATCAAGGTATCCAAAATTGTCATCGGTTCTGTAACATAACATGTTATCTGAGCATGCTCAGAGTATCTTGGGAATGCTGGTAGATTATGTTCGAATCCCTGAGGTTGCATGATTCTAACAAACAGGCAATCCCTGCATGTGGTCAGGTTGTCTAACAGCCGCGAATCATGCAGCCGCAGGGACTCAAGCACATTATATGAGCACACCCAAGATACTCTGATAACACCTGAGCATGATAACATGTTATCAGGGCACGTTGGCCCAACACTATGTAGGACTCAAAAAGCAAACCTCCAAATGCAAACTTACGGATGTACTAATGACCAGGAGCCAGTGTTTGAATTAAAAACTTGTAACCATCCCACTAGAAATACAAATAGAAAGGGTGATTTCACCAGGGGTATTTTCATATATTAAAATCTGTGTCCTCAGAATTCCACCCGGATTTGCCGAGGGTTTCTATCAGATTTACACAATGGTTAGCTCTATTGATATTTGTCCACACATATTTTTTTTTGCTGAATGAAACGCCATTCACACTCATACTCATAGGATGCATTTTTCATGTCTGACACGTGTGAACATACCACGTAGCTACCCTATATGAAAATTGCTATCCACATTGTTTTTTATTTTATAAGTGGCTTTTAGCATCATGAGACTCTAAAGTGTATCTTGTTAACCTCCATTCTGAGGGCATTGACACATAAGCAAAACCTTGCGGCCATAAACAAACAGCTTTTACAATGTTCAATTTGTAGTCCACAACCACCTGCATTGCCATGTGTTATTTTGACACCCCGTAAGAACACATAAGTCACCCTCTATTCCTTTGCTAACTAGCTGCTTATAATTTGCCTGCATGTGAGGATTAAAGTAATATAATCACATTTTTTAATGATCAATTTTAGGAATAGTTTGGAACACTGATTTGGTGGAGGCACTTGAATTACAAAACCTAATGCTTAATGCACTTCAGACTATCTATGGAGCTGAAGCTCGTAAGGAAAGTCGTGGTGCTCACGCCAGAGAGGACTATAAGGTGAGATGGATCTGTGATGCATGTAAGCCCCTATCATGAGCTCTGCTTTTGTAAATGTTTTTCAGATGAAACAATCCTGACTTTCATATATTCCGTATTGACAATAGTTATACTGTCTGCATGACAAAAAATGACCAATGTTGAGGTTTTTTTTATAAATATTATATTATTACCATTATAGATAGATCATGACAAATGGTCTGTTGTCTGTAGAAATTCCCCTGATACTGATAATTTAAGTCTTTAGCATCTTCTAAACCCCTTGAAGATGCAGCCATTTTTTTATCGCCTCAATGGGGGACACAGGAACCATGGGTGTATGCTGTTGCCACTAGGAGGCTGACACTATGCACAAAGAAGTTAGCTCCTCCTCTGCAGTGTACACCCCACCGACTGGCATTATTAACTTCAGTTTAGCATAGTGTCAGTAGGAGGTGGACATGGGTCTTTTATTAGACCCTTATCTACCTCAATGTGCGTCGTTCCTTTCCATGTTCCTTAGGGATACAGTGTGAATAGTCACAACTGTAATCCCACAATACGGACTATGAGTACGGCGTGTACTGCCACCCCGTATCCTCATAGATCTGATAGCTGGACCAAGCCCCTAACACATAAGCGTGTTTGTGGAGTTCCAGACCGGTCCCAGCTTCGTCTCCCACCCACTCGCCCTCCAGAGCCTGTCGGTTGCGGAGACGAGGATGTCCTTCAGCAGCTCCCTGGACATATTGATTACTCTATGAACTGAGGTACCTCTCTCTCTCTCTTTTCAGAGTCCATATGGGAGCGAGGCCTGAGGCCTCTGTAATAGTTGACGGCGTGGGATGTATTAGGTGAGTATACTTATACCCCCACCCGTCCCACATTAGGGGTCATTAGGTAGATCTGCTCTAAGTTCCCCCTATTTTTTGTAGGCCCCGATTTCTTAGGGGACGAACAGCTATCCCAGGACTCAGCTGCCCCATTTACCTTTTCCTTCACGGGCGGCCTCGCTGCTTCAGCATGGCGGCCTTTGCAGGCAGCCGCGCTGTTTCTTCACCCAGGGGCTGGCAGCCGCACTGTCTGCGGCGGGGGTATATTCCGGCTGGCGCCGCGATTCCCTTTCGGTGGTCGCCGGCATCTAATTTAGGCCCCGGCTTCTGCCTGGGCCTTGTTCCGGCGCCCCGATTCTCGTTGGTGGGCGCCGATCCCTAATTTAGGCCCAGGCTTCTGCCCAGGCCTACTTCTGGCAACGCGACTCCGCCCACTTCTGCCTTCATCGGGCGGGCTTTTCTCCCAACCGACAATCATTCTCCCGACTCCGCCCACCGGCTCCATCTTTGTGCCCCTGGCCCATGCAGCTAGTCCCGCCCACTCAGTGTCGCTGCAGGATCGCATTTTGGCACCACAAGTGCTTTTCGCCGGCCCTCCAGAGCGTGCATTCTGGCCTCCTTATCTAGCGGTCGCCATCATGAAGGTGTTCCAGGTCTTCAGCCTTATTGCTGCAGGAGCTTCCTTGCCTTCCTGCCTGAAGGACTACCTTCCCTGGACGTCTATCTGCTAGCTGGGCAGCTTCTTCCACCTGGAAACAGTTTTGTCTGCCTTGAGTAGCTCTGCACTGCAGACTGACACTGTCCTTTGCCCTCCTGTCCCCTAACCTTCTGGCATTTTCCTCAGTGGCCCGTACATCATGTCTACCTCTAAGGGAGGTCATTATCATCCTCCTACTACTTCCTCGAATTCTTCTGCTTTAGTCAAACACTTTGCTTGTTCGTCTTGTAGCTGCAAGCTTCCTTCAGGTCAGTCTTCTCCCCTCTGTCAGGCCTGCAGCAATCCGATTATGCCCACCAACCAGGATTCTCCTGCCGCTCCGCTTGAGAGTGATGCCTCCACTCCTGGCTGGGCTTCCTCTGTCACAATCGGTAGCGGATCCCACACGGGTATCTCAAACCCATGTGTACGTGCTTGATGGATTGCCCCTGCAGACTCCTGCAGTGGCCAGTGGGTCGCAGGATGCTCCGTCCGAGACTTCCATTATAGGCCGCAAAAGATCCAGACAGGAACGCCGATCTGAGTCTTCTTCCCGTTCCATCTCGCCTCACGGTCCTTCTCTACGTTCGGCTTCCCCCCGGTCCTCCTCCCCTGAGTCAGGCGAGGCGTTCTCAGTTGCGCCTTCGGAGGATATTTTGGAGCTGGACTCGAACCAAATCTCTAGCATGAGAGATACGGTTTAGAGCCTCATTGGAGCGATAAATTAGACCTGTGGCATCAAAGACTCCTCTACGGAACCCGCAAACCAGGCGGTTTCGTTTAGATGGTCTAAACCACCTTCCAAGTTCTTCGCTTCTCACCCTGAATTCGTGGAGATTCTGGCCAGAGAAAGAGAGAATCAGACCAGACGTTTTCAAAAAGGGCATGCTCTTTGACACTCGTCAGACCAGAGTCTTCCTTCCCGAAGACAAAAGAACCATTCTTCGTCGGGAAGTTTGCTCGCTCCAAGGTCCTCGGCTTCCCTCCTTCCGATCGGCCATGAAGGTTCTGGGAAGGATGGTTGCAACATTGGAAGTGATCCCCTTCTCCCAATTTCACTCACGACCTCTTCAGCAGGCTCTCCTCGAGCAGTGGAACAGATCTGTCCTTTCTCTGGATCGCCTGATGCGACACTCGCCCCGGGTCAACCGGTCCCTCACCTGGTGGCTGATGTCACCTCTCATCTCCCACGGCAGGTCCTTCCTTCCAGTTCACTGGCAGGTGGTGACGACGGATGCCAGCCTTCTCGGCTGGGGTGCGGTGTTTCGTCACCTGACTGTTCAGGGTCGTTGGTCAGCGCAGGAGTCCTCTCTGCCGATCAATGTCCTCGAGATTCGGGTCATTTTTCTGTCCCTTCTTCACTGGGAAAGGATTCTCAGGGTCTACCAATCCGAATCCAGACGGACAATGCCACGGATGTGGCATATGTCAACCATCAGGGGGGAATCAGAGCTCCTTGGCCGAGGTATCCAAGATCGTCCTCTGGGCAGAGGCAACAGTTCCGGTGATATCCGCGGTGCATATTCCCGGCATGGACAATTGGGCCGCTGATTTCCTCAGCCGCAAGGGCCTCGTGGCGGGGGAATGGTCCTTGCATCAGGAGGTCTTCCATCAGATTTGTCTTCGATGGGGGACTCCGGATGTGGACCTCACAGCGTCCTGAATGAACAGGAAGGTCCCTCGGTTCGTTTCCAGGTCCCGCGATCCTCTCGCAGTGGACGTCGACGCTCTGGCCATTCCGTGGTCGCATTTTGTGCTCCCCTATCTGTTTCTACCCCTGCCCTGGCTTCCTAAGCTGTTGAAAAAGATCAAGGCGGAAGGGGTGCTGGTCATTCTGATCGCCCTGGATTGGCCCAGGAGATCTTGGTTTGCGGAGATCGTCAACCTTCTCGCAGACGCTCCCTGGCGACATCCAGACAGGCCTGATCTGCTGTTTCAGGGCCCGATCTGCCACCCGAATTCTCAGTCGCTCAGTTTGATGGCGTGGCTGTTGAGACCTCAATTCTAAAAGCGTCCGGGCTTTCAGATTGGGTCATTCACACTGTGATCCAAGCTAGGAAGCCTTCGTCTTCCAGAATCTACTATCGCACCTGGAAAGCTTATTTCCGTTGGTGCGAGTCCAACCACGTTCCTCCTATGATTTTTTCTTTTCCTTCTATTTTGGCCTTTCTTAAGGCAGGACTGGATGCGGGCCTGGCCCTTAGTTCCCTTAAGGGCCAGGTTTCTGCGCTTTCCATCCTCTTTCAGAAGATGTTATCTTCCCAGCCAGAGGTCAAGACCTTCCTTCAGGGAGTAGCCTATGCTATCCCTCCATACAGAGCCCCTGTGGAGTCATGGGATCTTAATCTTGTTCTGGAGGTTCTGAGGGGTCCCCTCTTTGAGCCTCTCAGGGGGGTTTCCCTGTCAGTTCTATCTTGGAAGGTGGCCTTTCTTGTGGCCATCACCTCTATCCGCCGCGTTTCGGAGTTGGTGGCGCTTGCCGACCTCCTTTCTTGTTAATCCACCAGGACAAGGTGGTCCTGAGACCTCCGCCTTCCTTCTTTCCTAAGGTGGTATCCACCTTCAATCTCAATGAGGACATTGTCCTACCTTATTTTTGTCCAGCTCCAACTCATCCTCTGGAGCAATCGTTGAACAAGCTGGACCTCGTCAGGGCGGTGAGAATCTACCTGGCTAGAATAGACTCTTTCTGGAAGGCGGATTCTTTTTTCGTCATTCCTGATGGTACGCGTAGAGACCTGCCGGCTTCCAAGACTACTATCGCTCGCTGGATCGGAACGGCAATTTTGGAGGCTTACCGGGTCAAGAACAGAGTGCCCCCTCATGGGGTTAAGACTCACTCTACCCGGGCAGTCGGCGCCTTCTGGGCGGTGCACCACAGGGCTTCCGCCCTACAGCTTTGCAAAGCACGTTCGCCAAATTTTACAGAGTCCATACCTACTCTTCGGAGGAAGCCAGCCTAGGCAGAAGGATCTTTCAGTCGGCACTGGTGAGTCCTCTGACCTGATGGAAGTCTGTTTTTTCCCTCCCCAGGGACTGGTTTTGGGCGTCCTATGGTTCCTGTGTCCCCCAATGAGGCGATAGAGAAAACAGGATTTTTTGGTTGCTTACCGTAAAATCTGTTTCTCGGAGCCTTCATTGGGGGACACAGCACCCTCCCATATTATTCAGTTTATGGTGTTCTGTGTTCTATGACTGTTCTCATGTTTACAGTTCTCATGTTTATGGTTACATTATTTCAACCTTATTGTTTTTTTCTCCTACTGCTTTCTCACTAACTGAAGTTAATAATGCCACTTGGTGGGGTGTACACTGCAGAGGAGGAGCTAATTTTTTTTATGCATAGTGTCAGCCTCCTAGTGGCAGCAGCATACACCCATGGTTCCTGTGTCCCCCAATGAGGGCTCCGAGAAACAGATTTTATGGTAAGCAACCAAAAAATCCTGTTTTTTCGTTTTGCTACCCTACTAACCCCACTTTGGAGTGCATTAGTTTTTTTATTTGCAGGTCTACATAGTTGTGTGTTAACACATCCCACCCTTCCCCTCCTTGCCCACCTACTTGGATGCCATTGATGCTATTGACCGCAACATTCAAAAGAATTGTCCAGCAGTTACAGATAGGTGCCAACTGTATAATACAGCTCCCACCCATAGTGTATGATGCTGGATTTTCTCCTGATCTCACACCATACAACGCTGGTGCACATCTGCCATGCCTGTCCTACAGATGAGCTTAAAGGGAACCTGTCACCCCGAAAATCGCGGGTGAGGTAAGCCCACCGGCATCAGGGGCTTATCTACAGCATTCTGTAATGCTGTAGATAAGCCCCCGATGTTACCTGAAAGAGGAGAAAAAGACGTTATATTATACTCACCCAGGGGCGGTCCCGCTACTGGTCTGGTCAGATGGGTGTCTCTGGTCCGCTGCGGCGCCTCCCATCTTCATTCCAAGACGTCCTCTTCTGATCTTCAGCCACGGCTCCGGCCCCTGATGCCGGTGGGCTTACCTCACCCGCGATTTTCGGGGGTGACAGGTTCCCTTTAAGTGGTTATTAGTGCAGGTAACAAATGACCAATGAATGATCTAGTTTTAATAAAGGCAACTTCATTTTTTTGAATCCCTACCATTTTAAACACAGCTTGTGTTCAGCACAGGAGAGTGTTTTCCTGTGTTTGCACACAATCAATGCAGTGTGAATAGTGCAAGCTGACTGACTCCTTTTCAAACCCCTTAACACCCAATGACGAGCAGCGTCCGTCATTGGGTACCTCAACCTGTTTGGTGAGGGCTCTGGCTATGATCCCGCACCCTTTCCGGCACATGACAGTTTATTTGATCAACTGTCATGTGCCCCTAACCGTGAGTGGAATCGTGATACACCCGCTGCTGCTAACATGTTAAATGCCTCTGTCAATCTGTGACAGCAGCATTTAACATGCATGTGCCGTAAGCGCGTTGCAAATCATGCCCATGGCAGCTTTTTTTTTAATAAACTTTGGATGTTTTTTTCACCACTTAAAAATAAAAAATAACTTATACATGTTTGGTATCTGGGAACTCGTAATGACCTGGAGAATCATAATGGCAGGTCAGTGTTAGCAAGTCTTCACATGGCCATATTGTCAGGAAAATAAAAAAGTTATGTCTTGCTGTTAGGTTAACATGGCAGCAAGAGGCATGCTTAAAAGAATCCCATGGCTTCAGGGTTGGTACATGTATGTACCCCAAAATGGTATCAATATAAACAAGTCCTCATACAGCTCCATGGATTGAAGAATTAAATAGTTATAGGTCTTGGAAAATGGCAAAAAATTTTTTTTTCTTTTTAGAAATTTCTGAATTGATATTCACTACTAAAATAAAAAAAACTGAACTATGGAACTTTGGTATGGGCATAATCGTACTCACCGGGAGAGTCATGTTGTCTGGTCATTTTTCTGTGTAAAGAGCGCTGTGAAAAAAAATCCATTTTCCACTGCATTGCATAGTGAAATGAATGTCATTCTAAGCTACAACTCATCCCACAAACACCTGCCGTTATATCACTGTCAGCAGAAAAATAAAAAATGATGGCTCGGGTAGAAGGGTGGGGAAAAAATGTAAGTTCAAAAACGAAATTGATTGCTGTGGGAAGGGGTAAATAATTTAGCAAAACCTTTTTCCATCATGGCCTATGCAAAGACAGAGAAGGTAAAGGAAGGGCTTATATATGGTAGTAGAACGTCACAGTATTTCAGACAAGGTATCTCTTACAGATATTTATTATGGTATCCATTGTATGGCATCCCCACAAGGATGTGTTTTTATATAATATTTCATGGGGTTCTCAATAGCCTTTTGTGACTTACAGTGGGGCAAAAAAGTATTTAGTCAGTCAGCAATAGTGCAAGTTCCACCACTTAAAAAGATGAGAGGCGTCTGTAATTTACATCATAGGTAGACCTCAACTATGGGAGACAAACTGAGAAAAAAAAATCCAGAAAAATCACATTGTCTGTTTTTCTAACATTTTATTTGCATATTATGGTGGAAAATAAGTATTTGGTCAGAAACAAACAATCAAGATTTCAGGCTCTCACAGACCTGTAACTTCTTATTTAAGAGTCTCCTCTTTCCTCCACTCATTACCTGTAGTAATGGCACCTGTTTAAACTTGTTATCAGTATAAAAAGACACCTGTGCACACCCTCAAACAGTCTGACTCCAAACTCCACTATGGTGAAGACCAAAGAGCTGTCAAAGGACACCAGAAACAAAATTGTAGCCCTGCACCATGCTGGGAAGACTGAATCTGCAGTAACCAACCAGCTTGGAGTGAAAAAATCAACAGTGGGAGCAATAATTAGAAAATGGAAGACATACAAGACCACTGATAATCTCCCTCAATCTGGGGCTCCACGCAAAATCCCACCCCGTGGGGTCAGAATGATCACAAGAACGGTGAGCAAAAATCCCAGAACCACGCGGGGGGACCTAGTGAATGAACTGCAGAGAGCTGGGACCAATGTAACAAGGCCTACCATAAGTAACACACTACGCCACCATGGACTCAGATCCTGCAGTGCCAGACGTGTCCCTCTGCTTAAGCCAGTACATGTCCGGGCCCGTCTGAAGTTTGCTAGAGAGCATTTGGATGATCCAGAGGAGTTTTGAGAAGATGTCCTATGGTCTGATGAAACCAAACTGGAACTGTTTGGTAGAAACACAACATGTCGTGTTTGGAGGAAAAAGAATACTGAGTTGCATCTATCAAACACCATACCTACTGTAAAGCATGGTGGTGGAAACATCATGCTTTGGGGCTGTTTCTCTGCAAAGGGGCCAGGACGACTGATCCGGGTACATGAAAGAATGAATGGGGCCATGTATCGTGAGATTTTGAGTGCAAACCTCCTTCCATCAGCAAGGGCATTGAAGATGAAACGTGGCTGGGTCTTTCAACATGACAATGATCCAAAGCACACCGCCAGGGCAACGAAGGAGTGGCTTTGTAAGAAGCATTTCAAGGTCCTGGAGTGGCCTAACCAGTCTCCAGATCTCAACCCTACAGAAAACCTTTGGAGGGAGTTGAAAGTCCGTGTTGCCAAGCGAAAAGCCAAAAACATCACTGCTCTAGAGGAGATCTGCATGGAGGAATGGGCCAACATACCAACAACAGTGTGTGGCAACCTTGTGAAGACTTACAGAAAACGTTTGACCTCTGTCATTGCCAACAAAGGATATGTTACAAAGTATTGAGATGAAATTTTGTTTCTGACCAAATACTTATTTTCCACCATAATATGCAAATAAAATGTTAAAAAAACAGACAATGTGATTTTCTGGATTTTTTTTTCTCAGTTTGTCTCCCATAGTTGAGGTCTACCTATGATGTAAATTACAGACGCCTCTCATCTTTCTTTATCGCCTCTCATTGGGGGACACAGGAACCATGGGTGTATGCTGCTGCCACTAGGAGGCTGACACTATGCAAATAAAAAAATTAGCTCCTCCTCTGCAGTGTACACCCCACCGACTGGCATTATACTCTTCAGTTTAGCTTAGTGTCAGTAGGAGGTGGACACGGGTCTTTCATTAGACCCTTATCTACCTCAATGTGCGTCGTTTTCTTTCAGGTTTTCGGAAGGGATACAGGGTGAGCAGTCACACCTGTAGTCCCACAAGCGGACTATGAGTACGGCGTGTACTGCCACCCCGTATCCTCATAGATCCCACACCAGGACCAAGATCCTAGCACACAAGCGTGCTTAGAAGTCCGGTCCTGGCTCCGTCCCCCACCCACTCGCCCACCAGAGCCTGTCGGTTGGAGGAGACGAGGACGTCCATCAGCCCTGGATGTCTCACCCTCTTTTAAGGTTAGTACGGCGTGGGATGTTTTTTTAGGTGAGTATTTCCCCTATTCCATCCCAGATCCTTGTTAGGGGGGGGATTCTTGTTAAGGGCTCCCAAACGGTGACCCTCTCTTACCCGGTCATCGCCTGTATCCTTGTGGCGCGGTCGATTTTTTATCGGTTCCTGGAGTTCCAAGCATTCTCCCCATTCTGCAAGGGCCTTCTGCTCCAGTGCGGGGCCCTTTTCTGGCCGCAGCGCTCTCTCTTCTTTCTTGGCAGCTTTTGGCTGCTGTTCGCTCCTTTCCGCGGCGGTTTTTCTCTGGGCACAGCCCTCAGCGCAGCAGCCCCGCAGTCTATCGCGCTGCTTATCGCTGCAGCGCATTGTTCCGGCGCCGCAGGAGGTGGATCTGCGGCGCCCTTCAGCGGCGCAGCCTGGCAGGCTGCGGCGCCTGTGCCGCCAGCCTCCCGTCGCGGCGCACTGCTCCGGCGCCGCAGGAGGTGGATCTGCGGCGCCCTTCAGCGGCGCAGCCTAGCAGGCTGCGGCGCCTGTGCCGCCAGCCTCCCGTCGCGGCGCATAGTTCCGGCGCTCTATACCGGCGCCGCGGCTCGTTTCCCGGCCGCCGGTTCCTAATTTAGGCCCCGGCTTCGGCCGGGGCCTACTTCCGGTCTTCGGATCTGTCACTTCCGCCTCTGCGGGCGGGCTTTTTCCCGCCCGACATACTGTGACCTGCCCACCGGCGCCTCTGCGTCTAGCTCCGCCCCCTTCCTTGTGGGACACTCGTCTGGTGTGAGCATCGCTTCACACCACAGCAGCAGCCCTTGCAGTGCCTCACGCAGCGCTCCTTCGGCATCTTCTGTGAGCTCAGCACCTGGGGACTTCTCCACCAAGGACAAGTGGGACATCTTCCAGGACCGGGTCCGTGAGTAGCTGCACTGCAGTCTGACACCCCCCTCTGCCCTCTGTCCCCTAACCAACTGGCATCTTCAGGGTCCCTCAAAATGTCTTCCTCTAAAGGGGGCCGCTCTCGCCCCCCTACTTCTTCTTCATCTACTACCTTAGTCACGTACTTTGCATGTTCGTCCTGTAACAGCAAACTTCCCTCAGGTCAGTCCTCCCCGCTGTGTCAGTCCTGCAGCAACCCGATTGTTCCCACCGCCCAGGATCCCCCGGCTGTTCCGCCCGAGAGTGATCCCCCCATCCCAGGCTGGGCCGCTTCTCTGTCACAATCGGTGGCCGATTTAACGCGGGTGTCTCAAACCCTGGTGTCCGCGCTGGATCGGTTACCCCTGCAGACCCCTGCAGTGGCCAGCGGGTCGCAGGAACCGCCGCCCGAGCCCTCCTTGATTAGCCACAAAAGGTCCAGACAGGAACGTCGGTCTGAGTCCTCTTCGCGTTCCATCTCGTCGCACGGCCCTCCCCCGCGGTTGGTGTCGCACCGTTCCTCCTCCCCTGAGTCAGGCGAGGCTTTATCTGATGCGCCCTCAGAGGAGATGTCGGAGTTGGATCCTAGCCAAATCGCCACCATGAGTGAGTCGGTCCAGAACCTCATTCGGGCTATAAACCAAACCTGTGGCATTAAGGATCCCTCTACGGAACCCGCAGATCAGGCGGTTTCGTTTAGACGGGCCAAACCACCTTCAAGATTTTTTGCCCCTCATCCTGAATTCGAGGAAATCCTGGCCAGAGAGAGAGAGAATCCGACCAGACGTTTTCAGAGGGGAAAACGCCTGGGGGTGTTATATCCTTTTTCACCAGATCTTACCGCCAATTGGACGGTCTCTCCCTCGGTGGATCCACCTGTGTCCAGGCTGTCCACCAACACGGTGCTCCCACTGTCCGGCGGAGCGTCTCTGAAGGATTCTAACGACAGAGTTATAGAATCCTTCGCAAAATCTGCCTTCGAAGCGGCTTCAGCAGCGCTATGCCCGGCCTTTGCTTCCACTTGGGCCTCAAAATCCATCTCAAAATGGGCCAAGGATCTGCGGCGAGGTATCCTGGACGGGGCTCCTCCAGCGCAATTAGCGGAACTTGCCAACCAGATTTCCCACGCTGGTGAATACCTGGTTTCAGCCTCCCTGGATGTCGCCTCTTGTGCGGCTCAGGCTTCCAGCAATGCCGTTGCCATCCGCCGGACCGTTTGGCTCAAGGCCTGGCAGGCGGACTTGTCCTCCAAAAAGTCCCTCACTAGTCTGCCCTTCCAGGGCTCTCGTCTCTTTGGTTCCCAGCTGGACCAGATCATTAAGGACGCCACTGGGGGCACAAGTTCCCTTCTCCCCCAGGCTAAACCTCGTCGCCCTCCTCCTAGACGGCAGTTTCGCTCGTTCCGGCCTTTTCGTCGCTTCGCTGCGTCAAACTCCTTTTCCCAGCAGCAACAGAGGCCACAGGCACGTCAAGAGAAGAAGGCGGTGTCCTTCAGGCCCACTCCGTCCTGGCGTCCTCGCTATTCCCAGGGTAGATCGTCCAGGCCCAGGACTGGAAGATCCACTTCCGCATGACTCTCGGCAAGACTCCAGCCCGACTCCCAGGTTGGGGGGCCGTCTTCTCCGTTTCAGGGACGTCTGGATTTCCGCAGTAGAGGATGCATGGGTCAGGGAAGTTGTGTCTTCGGGATACAAAATAGAGTTCGCCTCCCGACCCAGAGATCGTTTCTTCCAATCTCGTCCTCCAAAAGATCCCGCTTTGGTTCCGGGCTTCTTCGCAGCCATCGCTTCTCTGCTCAAATCCGGGGTAATCGTTCCCGTCCCAGAAAAGGAACGGTACACGGGTTTCTACTCGAACCTCTTTGTGGTACCGAAAAAAGACGGCAAGGTTCGTCCCATTCTGGACCTCAAATTGTTGAACAGGAGGGTTCGCCTGAGACACTTCAGGATGGAATCCCTTCGTTCAGTAATTGCTTCCATGGAGGCTCAGGAATTTCTATGCTCTATAGATATCCAGGACGCCTACCTACATGTTCCAATATTTCCCGGACATCACCGTTTCCTGCGCTTCGCAGTGCAACAAGACCATTTTCAGTTCGTCGCCCTGCCGTTCGGTCTCGCAACCGCGCCAAGGGTGTTCACGAAAATCATGGCGGCGCTGATGGCCATTTTGAGAGTCAGAGGCTTGGTTCTGTTTCCATACCTCGACGACATCCTCATCAAGGCTCCGTCCTTTGCTCAGGCCCACGAAAGCTTGTCCATTGTTCTCGACACCTTATCCCGTTTCGGATGGCTGGTCAACCGGAAGAAGTCCTGCCTTATTCCTTCTCAGCGCATCATCTTTCTGGGCATGCTCTTCGACACTCGTCAGTCCAGAGTCTTCCTTCCCAAGGACAAGAGATCCACCCTTTGTCGGGACATTCTCTTGCTCCAGGGTCCTCGGCCTCCCTCCCTCCGATCGGCCATGAAGGTTCTGGGGAGGATGGTAGCTACCTTGGAAGCGATTCCCTTCGCCCAATTCCATTCTCGACCCCTTCAGCAAGCCATTCTGTCTCAGTGGGACAGGTCGGTCTTCTCCCTGGATCGGCCGATCAGACTCTCCTTTCGGGTCAAGCGGTCTCTCAACTGGTGGCTGACGTCTCCTCTCATCTCCCAGGGCAGGTCCTTCCTTCCGGTTCACTGGCCGGTGGTGACAACGGATGCCAGCCTGATCGGCTGGGGTGCGGTTTTTCGCCACCTGACGGTTCAGGGCCGTTGGTCGCTGCAGGAGTCCGCGCTGCCGATCAACGTCCTCGAAATTCGGGCCATCTTTCTGTCCCTCCGCCATTGGGAAAGGATTCTCAAGGGCCTTCCAGTCCGGATCCAGACGGACAATGCCACGGCTGTGGCATATGTCAACCATCAGGGGGGGACTCGGAGCTCCTTGGCCCTTGCCGAGGTGTCCAAGATCCTCCTTTGGGCAGAGGCAACGGTTCCGGTGATATCCGCGGTGCATATCCCCGGCGTAGAAAACTGGGCCGCCGACTTCCTCAGCCGCGAGGGTCTCGCGGCAGGGGAATGGTCCCTGCATCCGGAGGTCTTCCATCAGATTTGTCTTCGATGGGGAACTCCGGATGTGGATCTCACGGCGTCTCGGATCAACAGGAAGGTTCCACAATTCGTCTCCAGGTCACGCGATCCTCTTGCAGTGGGCGTCGATGCTCTGGCCATTCCTTGGTCACAGTTCGAGATGCCCTATCTGTTCCCACCCCTTCCATTACTTCCCAAACTGTTGAAGAAGATCAAAGCGGAAGGGGTGCCGGTCATCCTGATCGCCCCGGATTGGCCCAGGAGAGCTTGGTTCGCGGAGCTCGTCAACCTTCTCGCGGACGCTCCCTGGTGCCTTCCAGACAGGCCCGATCTGCTGTCCCAGGGTCCGATCTGCCACCCGAATTCTCGGTCGCTCAGTTTAACGGCGTGGCTGTTGAGACCGCGGTTCTAAGAGCGTCGGGCCTTTCGGACCGGGTGATTCACACCATGATTCAGGCTCGGAAGCCTTCGTCTTCCAGGATCTACTACCGCACCTGGAAGGCCTACTTCCGTTGGTGCGAGTCCAACCGCGTGCCACCTATGGTTTTTTCCCTGCCTTCTCTTTTGGCCTTCCTTCAGGCAGGACTGGATTCGGGCCTGGCTCTTAGTTCCCTGAAGGGTCAGGTCTCTGCGCTTTCCATCCTCTTTCAGAAGACCTTGGCCTCTCGGCCACAGATTAAGACCTTCTTTCAGGGGGTAGCCCACGCCGTCCCGCCGTACAGGGCCCCTGTGGAGGCATGGGACCTAAACCTGGTACTGGACGTTTTGAAGGTTTCTCCCTTTGAACCTCTTAGGGAGATTCCTCTATCAGTTTTATCTTGGAAGGTGGCCTTTCTTGTGGCCATCACGTCCATTCGCCGCGTTTCCGAGCTGGCGGCACTGTCTTGCCGCCCTCCATTTTTGGTCATTCACCAGGACAAGGTGGTCTTCCGACCTCCACCTTCTTTTCTTCCTAAGGTGGTTTCCACCTTCCACCTCAACGAGGACATCGTTCTACCTTCCTTTTGTCCAGCTCCGACTCATCCTCTGGAGCGATCATTGAACAAGCTGGACCTAGTCAGGGCAGTGAGGATTTATCTGGATAGAACATCCTCTTTCCGGAAGACGGATTCATTTTTCGTCATTCCTGAGGGCACGCGCAGAGGCCAGCCGGCCTCTAAAGCGACTATTGCTCGCTGGATCAGAACGGCAATTTTGGAGGCTTACCGGGCCAAGAACAGAGTGCCCCCTCCTGGGATTAAGGCTCACTCTACCCGGGCAGTCGGCGCCTCCTGGGCGGTGCACCACAGGGCTTCCGCCCTACAGCTTTGCAAAGCGGCAACTTGGTCTTCCATCCACACGTTCGCCAAATTTTACAAGGTCCATACCTACGCATCGGCGGACGCCAGCCTAGGCAGAAGGATCCTGCAGGCGGCAGTGGTGAGTCCTCTGACCTGATGGAAGTCTGTTTTCCCGCCCTTGGGACTGCTTTGGGACGTCCCATGGTTCCTGTGTCCCCCAATGAGAGGCGATAAAGAAAACAGGATTTTTGGTTGCTTACCGTAAAATCTGTTTCTTGAAGCCTCCATTGGGGGACACAGCTCCCTCCCAATGTTTTCTGTTGTTATCTGTTCTATGACTGTTCTCACGTTACAGTTCTCAAGTTTGTGGTTATGGTTTTTCAACCTTGTTTCATTATCTCCTACTGCTTTCTCACTAACTGAAGAGTATAATGCCAGTCGGTGGGGTGTACACTGCAGAGGAGGAGCTAATTTTTTTATTTGCATAGTGTCAGCCTCCTAGTGGCAGCAGCATACACCCATGGTTCCTGTGTCCCCCAATGGAGGCTTCAAGAAACAGATTTTACGGTAAGCAACCAAAAATCCTGTTTTTTAAGTGGTGGAACTTGCACTATTGCTGACTGACTAAATACTTTTTTGCCCCACTGTATCGGCTAAGCAGTTGAAAATTTAGGCTATAAATGGATGACTGCTGCCTTACACTGACATTAGTAACCCATAGGCTATGACAGCATCTTTTTAACAGTTACATAGCAAAGCTATCTATGACATATGTCTAAAGTACCTTATTTTTCAGACTATAAGATGCACCAGACCATAAGACGCAACTATGTTTTAGAGGAGGAAATTAGAAAAAAAATTGAAGCAAAAAAATGTGATAAATTCTGTACTTAATATCCCCTATCCTGGTATATATGCCTCCATCATCGTCCTTATCCTGGTATGCATGGCCCCCTCATCCCTATTCTGGTATGTATGACCTCCTCATCCCTATCCTAGTATGCATGGCCCCCTCATCCCTATCCTGGTATGCATGGCCCCCTCATCCCTATCCTGGTATGCATGGCCCCCTCATCCCTACCCTGGTATGCATGGCCCCTCTCATCACCATCCTGGTGTGCATGGTCCCCCCATCCTGGTATGTATGTTCCCCTCATCCTGGTATGCATGAGCCTCCTCATCCCCATCCTGGGATGCCTGGTCCCCTCATCCCTAGCCTGGTAGGCATGTCCCCCTCATCCCTATCATGGTAGGAATGGTGCCATTCATCCCTATCCTTGTATTCATGACCCTATCAGAAAAATATTAAAAAAAACAAACCTTTACACTTGCTTACACAGGGACTGTGCGTGGAGGGTAGTGAGTATTCATTGCTCTTTAGTAGCGAGCACATTGTCAGCCGCAGATGCAGGGCACTTCCTGCAGCTGCTGGGCGTTCATGTGTGCCGCTACTAAAGGTAATGAACATTCACTGCATTCCACGCCCATGGGAGAGGATAGCAGTGAATATTCATTCCCTTTAGTAGCGGGCACACGTGAACGCCCGGCAGCTGCAGGAAGCCTACGGCTGACACTGCTTGCTACTGAAGAGCGATGAATACTCTCTGCCCTCCACACACACAGTGACGGCGTGCAGAGCAGTGAGTATTCCGGCAGCTGTGCTCGGCTTGTAAGCAGCACATGACGTCCCCACTATGCGCTGCTTACAAGCATAAAGCAGCTGCTGGCACCGGAACAAGATGCTGTGAAGGAGCGCAGAGACGCAGAGAAGGTAAGTGTAATGGTTTTGGGTTTTTTTCTCCTTCGCCTCATTGGGGGACACAGGACTGTGGGTGTATGCTTCTGCCGCCAGGAGGCTGACACTAAGTAAACATAAAAAAAGTTTAGCTCCTCCTCCGTCGTATACACCCTGACACTGGATACCAGAGAATCCAGTTCTTGCTTAGTGTCTGAAGGAGGCACACCTCTGGGTCCTGGATCCTTTGGACCCTTTTTTCTCATCGCTACAGTATATGGATTGAGGGGTCGACGGACCCTTTTGAGGGTCCGATCTCCCCAAACCAGCAACGGGCAAGCACGTGCCAGTATTCTCCACGTATCTTTTCCCGCGACGTGGGATTGCTCACCGGACTTGGCCCTGACCACCCTGAGGTATTGTAGACCCTAGGCTGTACAGGTGCCCTCTAGACGTCCGTGTGACCCCCCTTATTTTCTACACCTCTGCTCTGCTGCGGTGATAGATGGGGTGGTGGACGGTCCCGCTCCTTATCCTAGTGCAGGAAATGGAGTTAGGGTTCCTGCACCGTCATTTGCTCGGCTCCCCCTCCCCCCCCGCTGGATTTCTTTGCTACACACTGGCCTTTGGGCTCCGCTTGCAAAAGGAGGGAGGGGCAGAAAAGGGGGGCTCCTGACACAGGCGCAGTTTACCTTGAAGGCAGGCCCTGGGCATATCTGGGCGTCTCTGCGCTGATCTAGTGTCGGGTGATGAGCGGCGTCGCAGTCCCCAGAGCTCCGTCGGTGCGGTTCTTCCGGCGCATCTTGGCGTCACAGTGGTACAGTGCGGCCGGCGCCACGACCTTTCCAGAGGCTTCAGGCTCTGGCCTGGCACCCAGCATGCACTTCCGGGTCAAACAGGCCCGGCTTCCATCCAGCAAACCGCATGGTGAGGCCCCGCCCCTCCAGCGCGTCTACTTCCGGATCCGCCCCCTCCTTTCCTTGCCCAGGAAAATCGAGGTCCGGCTTCAGGCCTACTACAGGCCGCATCGTATCACGGCAGTTCTGCCTCCTGTGGTCGGCTGGGGATAAAGGTAGCACATTGGCTCCGCATCATGTGTTCGTTCCACACCTTACTCGTGGGGACACAGGACTGGGGTAAGTGCTTCTCCCTCCAGCCTGACAGCAGAAGCATTGTTTTTTCCCCGGTCTCAGGCCCTGGGTATGGCATTTACGGATCACCATGTCTAGAAGGGCCAAATCTCACACGGTTCATACACCGTTTGCGTAGCTTGTCGTGCTGCATTCCCGCATGCCCAGAGCAATCGTCTCTGCGAGGCCTGCGACTCTGAACGCGCCCAGGAGCCCCCCTCTGCTAGCTTCCCAGCAATCTCTTCGGCTCCTGCCCCTCAAGCAGAGGCTGGGGCAGTTCCACCAGAATGGGTCACGTCCTTGTCACAATCCATGGCGTCCCGAACTGAAGCAATCAAATCCCTTCAGACCCCAGTGGTCAGGGCCAGCAGTTCTTCGGCCTCGGAGTCTCAGGAGCCTTCGGCCTGCAGGGGCCGCGCTTGCACTAGGCAGATGCGTGGAAAGCGAATTCGCACAGCGTCGCCCAGGCCCTCAGGTGCCTCGGCATCCTGGAGCTCTGTATCACGTTCTCCTTCCCCAGCAGAAAGTGGGGAAGTTGAGACCGACTATGAGTCAGAAGAGTCCCTTAATTTTGAGACTCCTGGGTTTCAGGAATCTGTAGATAGCCTTATTGAGGCTGTAAATCAGTCCCTGGGGATAGAAGACAAACTCGCCTTATCCTCAGATCACAAAGTCTCATTTAAGCGGGCCAAACGGGCCCATAGAGTTTTTTCCTCTCATCCCGAGTTTGAGGACCTGATTCGGCGTAACCGGGAGCACCCGGACAGGCGTTTTTCGGGGCAAAAAGCCTTGAAGGCTAGGTACCCCTTTGCTACTGAGCTATGTAGTAAATGTGCAGAAAATCCTTCTGTAGAACCTCCGGTGTCCCGTTTAGCCTCTAACACTTTGCTTTCTCTTCCTAATGGCTCGTCAATTAAGGACCTACGGATCGTCTTATAGAAAGCTTGACTCGTTCCGTTTTTGAGGCTTCAAGTTCAGCACTTTTTCCCTCTCTTGCGGCAACTTGGGTCGCTAAAGCTATGATGTCTTGGTCAGAGTCTTTAACAAAGGCTCTTCAAGAAAGGGATTTGCCAGCAGAGCTGGCAGAAATGTCATCTCAGATAGCACTTTCTGGTAGCTATCTGATCAATGCATCCTTAGATGCTGCAGACTGCGCCTCATCTGCTGCGGCTAATGCAATTGCCATTAGAAGGGCACTCTGGTTAAGAACATGGTGGCCAGACTCTACCTCTAAAAAGTCTCTTACAACCCTACCATATCAGGGGTGTTGCTTATTCGGAGAGAAGCTGGATCAACTTATTTCTGACTCCACAGGAGGGAAGAGCAAGTTTCTTCCTCCACAGAGGATTAGACAGCCTTTTCGTCGCCAATTCCAGGCCCGTTTCAGACCCTTTCGTAATGCTAGATGGGCTCCAGCATCGGGCTCTGCTGCAAAGGGTCGTCCCAATCAGGACCGAGACATTCGGACCTCCTATACTGCCACCCAAGGGGGAAGAATGCGTTCCCAGTCATCTAGATCCAGAGGGTCTAGGACTCAAAGGTTTTCGGTCTAGTGACTGGAGGCCTTCCGGAGTGCCTCCAACAGAGTAGGCGGACGTCTACTTTTGTTTCACCAGGTCTGGCTTCAGGTAGTCCACGACCGGTGGATGAGAGAGCTCGTATCTTCAGGTTACAAGATAGAGCTGGTCTTTCAGCCTCCTTCCCGGTTCTTCCCATCCCGTCTTCCCAGGTCCGAGTCCCACCGACCAGACCTGTACAATTCCATAGAGTCCCTTCGTCTCAGCGGAGTCATTTCCCCTGTTCCAAGGGAAGAAAGGTTTCAGGGGTTTTATTCCAATTTTTTCGTAGTACCCAAAAAGGACGGAACAGTAAGACCTATTCTGGATCTGAAACGCTTAAACAGGTTTGTCCGCGTTCGTCACTTTCGGATGGAATCTCTCCGGTCAGTTATCGCCTCAATGGAAAAGGGAGAGTTCTTGGCCTCAATAGACATTCAGGACGCCTACCTACATATTCCCATTTTTCCTCCTCACCAAAGATTTCTCCGGTTCGCTCTAAACAACCTACACTTCCAGTTCACGGCCTTACCCTTCGGGCTGGCCTCCGTCCCCAGGGTGTTCATGTCAACTGTAGTGTCCATTCTGCACTCTCAAGGCATAAATCACATTTGTTTTTTTATTTTACTACCCAGAAAATCCCAAAAACAAGAGGTACTTTAAAATAAAATATTATTTATTGAACAAAAATAAAACATACATGAATATCCAATATCAAAAAATAAACAAAGTTATAACTGAAAGATGCAGGATCCAAATAAAAAGAGGGACATAACCATAAGAGAGCCACCAAATCTTATAGTACTGCGGTGAAGCTAGATAAAGACAGGCTAAATACCACATAAAGGCGCCCAATTGGGTCTAATGGAACTAGTGCCGTAGCCAATGTAAACCATATATTGCGTGGTATATTCCTATCTGAGATATAGACTATCCATAACGCTTATGGTACAATTTATGTGGAAGCCCCAAAAAAGTAGTGAATATAAAGTGAACCAAATACACATTACCCGCAGTATCTAGTGTGGTCTCTCTCCGGCGTCCCTCTGCCCCGACGCGCGTTTCACTGACGGCTTCTTCAGGCCTCCTTCTCCTGAAGAAGCCGTCAGTGAAACGCGCGTCGGGGCAGAGGGACGCCGGAGAGAGACCACACTAGATACTGCGGGTAATGTGTATTTGGTTCACTTTATATTCACTACTTTTTTGGGGCTTCCACATAAATTGTACCATAAGCGTTATGGATAGTCTATATCTCAGATAGGAATATACCACGCAATATATGGTTTACATTGGCTACGGCACTAGTTCCATTAGACCCAACTGGGCGCCTTTATGTGAGGTATTTAGCCTGTCTTTATCTAGCTTCACCGCAGTACTATAAGATTTGGTGGCTCTCTTATGGTTATGTCCCTCTTTTTATTTGGATCCTGCATCTTTCAGTTATAACTTTGTTTATTTTTTGATATTGGATATTCATGTATGTTTTATTTTTGTTCAATAAATAATATTTTAAGTACCTCTTGTTTTTGGGATTTTCTGGGTAGTAAAATAAAAAAAACAAATGTGATTTATGTCTGCAATATTTAGTGGTACTTGTATCCCCAATCTAGGGGCATTCTACTAAGGGCAACCTATGTGAATCGCACTCTCAAGGCATAGTAGTCTTGCCATATCTAGACGATCTTCTGATCAAAGGGCCGACCTTTCAAGCTTGCAAGGAAAATGTCAGCATTGCTATAGACACCCTTTCTCGTCTAGGTTGGCTAGTAAATTTAAGGAAGTTATCCCTACAACCATTTCGGAGGATTTCATTTCTAGGCATGATTTTGGACACCGCTCAAGCCCTATCAATCCTTCCCCAGGACAAGGTCCTAGCCCTTCGACAGGAAGTGAAGAATCTTCAGCAACCGCACCCTCATACGATCCGGTCCTGCATGAGGGTGTTAGGAAGGATGGTTGCAACTATAGAAGCAGTACCATTTGCACAACTTCACCTTCGACCTCTCCAACAGGCAATCTTAGCAGTATGGAACAGGAATCCACTCTCCCTCAACTGCAGATTTCGGTTGTCTCCCAAGGTCAGGCAGGCTCTTTCATGGTGGTTAAACAGCTCGTCCCTACTGGAGGGGAAACCCTTTTCCCCAACCAATTGGCTGTGGTTACAACATACGCCAGTCTCCTGGGTTGGGGAGCAGTGTTCTTTCACCACACAGCTCGGGGGCGCTGGTCTCCTCGGGAATCAGATCTCCCCATCAATCTCTTAGAGATTCGGGCAGTTCGACTAGCTTTGCAGTATTTCCACCATCTTCTGGCAGGTCGCCCTGTCCTAATTCAATCGGACAACGTCACAGCCGTGGCCTACATAAATCATCAGGGGGGCACCAGCAGCAAGGCAGCCATGCAGGAGGTACAACAAATACTGTTCTGGGCCAAGAGGAATCACTCTGTAATTTCAGCAGTCCACATTCCGGGCGAAGAGAACTGGGTGGCAGATTTCCTCAGCCTACCTGGGTGAGTGGCTTAGACACGCAGTGCGCATGCCCAGGAATCCCAGCCCCGCAGTGTGAATAAATCATTACACTGAGGGGCTGGGATACACAAGCAGGGCGGCCGCACAGGCGCAGTCTGCGAGACTGCATATGAGGACAGACGGGCAGCGCTCACTGCGCCTGCCCCAGGCAAGACAAAAGAGCGCAGGCGCCGGCAGATTTCAAAACAAACAGCGCCGAGGAGGCAGCGCCCGGCGCCAAGAAGACTTGAGTGACGGCTGTGAGGTGTCTGCAGCACGGGGAAAGACCTGCCTCCAGGACTGAAGACCGGTATTTCGGACAAATTACAAAACGGATTATTTCTGCATTTACAGCACCAATAACTAAAAGAGCCACCTTGTCAGAATGCAGCATTACTGCTGCACAAGGTGGCTCTTTTAGTTTTAAACACCTGGGGGGGTGACCGGTTCCCTTTAAATGGATTACATCGGAACAGGGAGTTTACTGAGTTTACCGATGCTTTATTATTTTATTTTTTTTGCAGGCGATCGAGGGCATTGGGGATTAGCTGTTTGGCGAGTATTACTGTATGTGTATTTTTTTTTCTTTTTACTATTCAACATAGTAGCTAATGTCCCATCATCGGCTAATGCTGTCACTGTTCTATGTGACGGCAAACATAGCCTGATGGGAGTTGAAGTCCTATCAGACGATGCCTGCCTACACACAGACACACACACCCGCAGACACACACAGATACACACAGACACGCACATCTTCTCCACACACACACACACACACACACTCTTCCTGCTCCCTATCTGCAGCGTTTTTAGCACGCAACTCCGCAGCAAAACCGCAAATCATTTTACACTTGCGGATTTTACTGACTCAGTGGAAGTCAATGGGTGCAGAAATGCTGCAGATCCGCAAAGAGAATTGACATGGCATGTGAACACCAATTCTGAATTTCCCATTGACTAACATTGGTTGTGCACTACAATATGGCTCAGATGCAATGCCGCGCGTCCCAAAATGCTGCGGATCCCCATCAAAATCTACAACGTGTGCGCATAGCCTTAAAATTAAGTAAAAGTGGCCAACCTCTTTTTACATTTAAGATTAGGACCCTATTCAGTGGTGGAGTGGTATAAGCTCCTGTGTCCCATTCCGTTTCAGGAAGATTAGAATGACTGATTAGATCTTTTATCGGTTTGTTCTTTCTAGGTCAGAATTGATGAATATGATTTCTCTAAGCCACTACAAGGACAGCAGAAGAAACCTATTGAAGAACATTGGAGAAAACATACACTATCATTTGTTGATCAGAAGGGCAAGGTAATTTGACTGCACCACACAGGACTGGGGCAAAAAAAAAAAAATCTTCTGTATGTTATATTTGCCAGTATTACAACTTTAGCAACTCCCTTAAGAGAGTTGTATTTAAAATACATGCCCATATGCATGTTATAGGGCCTTAGTTTGGACCTGGTTTTCTTATTTAAGCCAGAAGTGAATAGAGCAAGGATAAGCAAAAGTCTGTCTAGTATATTTCCCATTCTTTTAGAATGCACTTCAGTCACAAACAAAAAACCAGTGCAAACTTAGGCTACTTTCACATATCAGGTTTTTGCCGTTATGCACAATCCGGCAAGTTTTGAAAAAAACGGATCCTTATTTTTTTTTTCGCTGGATCCATTTTTCTCTCATAGGGTTGTGTTAGCGCTAGATTGCGACTGATGGCCACACATTTCATTTATTTTTTGCCGGATTCTCTCTCTCCCGCCCTCCTCCCCCCCCCCCCCCCCCCCCTTCCCCCTGGAACTGGAAACGGATCCAGCAAAAAAAAAAGTGATTCGGTGCATCAGTTTTTCACTATTTGCAACGGATCCATTTTTTTTGCAAATTTGCCGGATCTTGCCTAACAACAAAAACCTGATGTGAGAAAGTAGCCTTAGACTAGACAGTCTTAAAGTGTACCAGATTTATCTTATTGGTTTATTCTGTTTGGTAAATTTGGCATGTTTTTAGACTGTTTAGTCTAAGTTTAACACCTTTTTTTTTAGTTTCCTTTAGGCACATTTTTGCCTCACGGTGTTGCATGCAAGGCCAGGCCCCTTTGTCAGATAAGGCATAAGTCATGAAAGACAACTTTTTCTATGTAAATTCTGCTTTATTTACCTTGATAAATCTTCCCCACTATGTGTGAAATAACCCTGAGTAGGAATATGTTTCCACATTTAGGTTTTTTATGCAGTTTTTGAAGTCAAATCCAGGAATGGATCATAAACAGAAGACGCCTTTGAAGAATAGACCTCTTGAATCCAGTACTGGCCTTTATTTTCAAAAACCTAACTGCATGAACGCAACCTGAAATTTTACGAACCCCTTCCTTTGAATAGGTGTAACTGCATGTCCAAATTTCTGGTGATTTCCCACCATTGGGCAAACAGTTATGCCATGGAGTTTGCACTCAGGTGTTATGCCTGTGCCATCTGCAGTAGAATTTGGCTGTTATACACAGTTGATCTTCTATTGTATGTGCTGGGACCAGACTGAGCTTTGGTTCCGGCACTGTATCTACTTAGATGCCACTGTCCACAGTGGCAGCAAGTGAGGGGAGTTTAGCAAAGGGAGATCCTGGAAAGCCTTCTCCAAGCCACTGATTTCAATAGAGCAGCTAACAGCTTACCTCTCCCACTCACTTTCAACTCCTGACCAAGCTGCTATGAGTTCGGCATAATCACAAGGCTCCCACTCCCAGCATCGTCAGTGTCCAGAGCAGTTCTCCTAATCACAGCTCTTTCTTTAGCCATGGGCTTTATTTTAAAAACCTCTAAGGGTACCGTTACACTATATGATATACCAACGATCACGACCAGCGATACGACCTGGCCGTGATCGTTGGTAATTCGTTGTGTGGTCGCTGGGGAGCTGTCACACAGACAGCTCTCCAGCGACCAACGATGCCGAGGTCCCCGGGTAACCAGGGTAAACATCGGGTTACTAAGCGCAGGGCCGCGCTTAGTAACCCGATGTTTACCCTGGTTACCAGCGTAAAAAAAAACACACATTACATACTTACATTCCGGTGTCTGTCCCTTGCCGTCTGCTTCCCGCGCTGTGCTCTGCTTTCACTTTACGGCCGGCAGTCAGTCAGTGCGGGAAGCAGACGGCAAGGGACCTGACGGACACCGGAATGTAAGTATGTACTGTTTGTTTTTTTTTACATTTACGATGGTAACCAGGATAAACATCGGGTTACTAAGTGCGGCCCTGCGCTTAGTAACCCGATGTTTACCCTGGTTACAAGCGAACACATCGCTGGATCGGTGTCACACACACCGATCCAGCGATGACAGCGGGAGATCCAGCGACGAAAGAATGTTCCAAACGATCTGCTACGACGTATGATTCTCAGTAGGGCCCCTGATCGCTGCTGCGTGTCAGACACAGCGATATCGTATGGATATCGCTGGAACGTCACGAATCGTACCGTCGTAGCGATCAAAATGGCACTGTGTGACGGTACCCTTATTTCTGTATGCAGATATAGTGGTAACAGTATACACTTCAGAACAATGACCTTAGCAAAAGGAAACAGATGAGTTCTGTCACTATAAGAGTAGTGCCTGTTCCCCTGCAGTCATGAAGTAATTAGACTGCAGAGTTGTGTGCTGTTAAGAAACAGCTTGAGAATGCCTCTTTAGCCCCTCTTCTGGAATGTAACTGCTGCACATACTCGGCCAGACTCTGGTGGTCGATGTCCTTGGAATCTAGTTGTACCCTATGTAAGTTGTCAGGAGAATTACAGCTGATAAAGCAAGCCATTTGCAAACTTGCTTATTTTCATAGAATCCTAGAGTGCTAGAGTTGCAAGGAACAACAAGGGTCATCGTGTCCAGGGGGCTCAATGCAGTGCAGGATTCACTAAACCATCTCAGATGTCTGTCCAGTCTCAGTTTGAAGACTTCCATTGAAGGAGAACTCGCCACTAGGGTTGAGCGACTTTTGTTTTTATAGGATCGGGTCGGATTTCACGAAACCCGACTTTTTCAAAAGTCGGGTGGAGTGAAATCGGCCGATCCTATAGAAAAGTCGGGGTCGGCCGAAACACGAAACCCAATGCAGTGCATTGGGTTTCTAATGGTTCCCAGGGTCTGAAGGAGAGGAAACTCTCCTTCAGGCCCTGCGATCCATATTAATGTGTAAAATAAAGAATAAAAAAAAAAAAATATTGCTATACTCACCCTCGGACGCGCCCTGGTTGTAACCGGGAGCCTTCCTTCCTAAGAATCAGCGCTTGAAGGACCTTTCGATGACGTCACGGCTTCTGATTGGTTGCGTGAGCGGTCACATGGGCGTCACGCGACCAATTAGAAGCCGTGACGTCATCGAAAGGTCCTTCAAGCGCTGATTCTTAGGAAGGAAGGCTCCCGATTACAACCAGGGCGCGTCCGAGGGTGAGTATAGCAATATTTTTTATTTTTATTCTTTATTTTACACTTAAATCGGAATTTCGATACCAATTCCCGATATCTTAAACATATCGGGAATCGGTATCGGAATTCCGATTCCAGATTCAGAAGATCGCCGACTTCATGGCCACACAGGGGTCGGGTCGGGTTTCATGAAACCCGACTTTGCCAAAAGTCGGCGACTTCTGAAAATGGCCGACCCGTTTCGCTCAACCCTACTCGCCACCTCTCGTGGCAGCCTGCTCCACCCATTGATCATCCTCGTTGTCAAAAAGTCTTTTCTAATATTTTTTTTTTTTTTAAATTCGTTTATTAATTTCAGAATAGACAAACATTGCACATATTACATTTATCATTATTAAACATACCATCAGATACAAATGATTACAAACATCATCGCATCCAAAGTTCAGAGGCAATAGACTGTGCATGTTGAATCACTAGTACCTACAAAATACCTACTATACAACTTAAACAACTTTAACCTTTAGTAATAAGTCGCCAAAAGAAAACAGATTCAAGTTTGCTCTGCAACGATGTCCCCAAACCCCATGCCCTCCCCCCCGTGCATATATCTAATCCGCGCAGACTACAGAGTATGATGAGATGAGTTCCATCTACCCCAAATTTTTTCGAATTTACCTGGGCATCCTCTATTATGGTACAGTGTTCTTTCATATGGGATAACCGAGTTCACCAGGTCAATCCAAGCTCTGAGAGACGGGGAGGAGCTACCCATCCACCTTAATGCCAGTACCTTTCGTGCTAAGAAGAGCACTTCTCGAAGGAAGATCCCAGTATGGTGATCCCAGGTCTCTGTATCCCACACCCCAAATAGGCAAGTCAATGGTTCAAGTGGGACAGGGATTAACAATAAAGACGTTAACAATGTCGTGACTTCTTTCCAATAATGAAGGATTACCGGGCACCGCCATATCATGTGGGTAAAATCCGCATCATGTGCGTGACACCGTAAGCAGTCTGACGTCTGAAGGCGGCCCATTTTAAAAAGTCGTGTCGGAGTCAGATAAGTCTGATATGTAATATATAGCTGGGTCATCCTATTGTTAACTGAGGGAGAAACTTTAGTTGGAGATTCCAAAATATCTTCCCACTCCTCTCCCAGTGTATCGGGAAGGAGTCCCTCCCATTTCTTTTTTAAGGAGTTAATAGTGAGCCCATCTCCCACGGATAATAGGTATGTGTATAAAGAGGAAATGAGCCCCTGAGGACCCTGTGATTTGAGAATGCCTATAAGGGGTAAAGATGAAATTGCTCGACTTGCACCTGCATTTCGCATATGTGACTGGAAAGCTGACCTCAGCTGTAAATAACGGAAGAATTGAGATCTTGGGATATTGCAGGTATCCCGCAATTGCTCAAAGGACACAAAAGCATCCTGGTTATACAAATTACCTACCGAGAGAACACCACATGAGATCCAGAACTCGGTAGATGGGTGGTTTAGTAATTCTGGAAAATAACTATTATACCACAGTGGCATTTCGGCTATTATATCTGTATATTTAATAACTTTTTTAATTTGTCTCCATATTAATCTCGCTTGTCGAAGCAATGGCAGCAAACGGGGAGCACTGACTTTCTCCATTTCCAAAAAACCCAGTGGACAGTCAATACGGGCAGAATGGATTATATGGCTTTCTGAATTAGGTAGGGAGTTGCTAGGCATCCATTTGCTTATCGCCCTAGCCTGCCCGGCAAGATAATATAGATAAAGGTCTGGTAAGGCTGCCCCTCCCCCCCTTGTCGGTCTCTGTAGAGTAGATAGCTTGAGTTTGGGTCTAGTTTTCCCCCATATAAAAGACGTGGTCAGGGAGTTTAAGTTTGCAAAGAAAGATTTGGGTATTGGCACAGCACTATGTTGGAGACAATAATTAAATTTGGGGAGCAATATCATCTTAACTAAATTAATGCGACCTGCAACGGAGAGAGGGAGTTTGCTCCAAGTTATGAATTTAGATTTGGCCAGGTCCAATAGTGGATAAATATTAAGTCGTAGGTCCAGCTGACTATATTGAGACATATGTATTCCTAGATATTTGAAATTGGAGACTACAGGTAGTGACGAGAGATTTTCGAGACGGGGCATCGGCGCATGAGACAGAGGCATCAGAGCAGACTTATCCCAATTGATATAGAGACCAGAGAATTTGCTAAAATTATCTATAGTCGTTATTACTCGCGGTAGTGTTTCTTCTGTTTTATCCATAAATATGATCATATCATCAGCATATAGACCGATGGTATCCACACGATCCGCAATACTTATTCCTTTGATATCCGTGGAAGACCTTATGCGTATTGCCAATGCTTCTATCGCGAGGGCAAAGAGGGCCGGGGACAGAGGACATCCCTGACGGGTTCCCCTATGTAAAGTAAAGGAATCAGAGATAGAATTATTCACAATTACCCGTGCCCTAGGATTCCTATATAGTGTATCTATCCCTCTAATAAATTTATCTCCAAAACCGTATTTCTGCAGACATGCGGAAAGAAAAGGCCATTCAAGGGAGTCAAACGCTTTAGCTGTGTCTAGGGATGCCAGAGCCCAGTTATTATCCAATTCTAGGGAGCTATATTGAATCACTGATTGGACCCGCCGAATATTAATAGAGGTACTTTTCCCAGGCATAAAGCCTGTTTGATCTGGGTGTATAAGATCTAATATGATTGTATTTAGTCTAGTGGCCAATATTTTAGTGAAGATTTTATAATCTACGTTCACCAATGATATGGGGCGATATGATCCACATTCCAAGGGGTCTTTTCCCTCCTTCTTAAGTACAATGATATTTGCATCATAAAATGTTTCAGGCATAATTTCTCCCTCCCATATATTCTGAAGCACCTTCAATAAAAGTGGTGCCAGGTGGTCCCGATATTTTTTATAGAACTCAACGGGAAACCCGTCAGGTCCAGGGGCCTTCCCGGTGGCCATATCCATTATAGCCTGTTCCACCTCCTCCAGAGTAAACTCGGCTTCCATAAAAGCTTGCTGGGTTGGGCTCAGTAAGGGGAATGCCATGTCTGATAGATAGTCTATACATTCAGGGACCCCAAGACCACTACCCGATTTGTACAGTGACTTATAGTAATTACAAAAACTTTGAAGAATTTCCTCGGTGGAGGATACCAACGAACCATCGAGTGCCCGAATCTGTAGTACCGTGTTGGAGGTGTTATGCTGACGTACCAAAAAAGCTAGGAGTTTACTGGCCTGATTCCCCATTTCAAAATAAGACTGACGGGTAAAAAATAATTTACGTTTTGATTTAGTGTCTATATTTTGGGTGTATAATCTTTGGGAAGTGAGCCACTCCACCCTGTTGCCGTTAGTTTGATTGGCCACATAGGCGGCTTCCGAGTCCTTCAGCCGTCGCTCAATCTCGTCATCTTCCCCTGCCGTCACCCTCTTTATATAGGAGATTGTAGAGGACAGACATCCCCTCAAATATGCCTTTAGAGTGTCCCAGAACAGATTGAGATTCGAGGGGTCTGGGTGAGTAGAGACAAAGCAGTTTAACTGATCAACCGTTCTATCACTAGCATCTATTAGTTTCAGCCAGAAGGGATTCAATTTCCAAGGTATATTATTATTTGACTGACCGTATTTAAGTTTGAGAACAATTGGGCTGTGATCTGATATCCCCCTGTTACCATGTTCGACACTATTCACCCACAGCGCTAGGTCGCTAGATCCAAATATGTAATCTATACGGGAGAGAGACTGTCTAGTTGAAGAATGACAAGTATATTCCTTTATCTCAGGGTGACGTGTTCTCCATAGGTCTAACCATCCGCTACCGTTCATAAATGATGCCAATTGAGAGGGAGATTGAGAAAGGGGCCCCCTTGACGTCTCGCCGTCTAGTCTCAGTCTGTCTTTAAGATTATCCATGACTAAATTAAAGTCTCCCATACAGATAACACTAGCATTAGGATAATTTAGGGAGAAACCCAGTGCCATGCGGAGAACCGATATGCCGGCCGGGGGTGGGTTATAAACACATAATATCACATATTCCTTCATATTAATAAAGGCATGAACAAAAACAAAGCGACCTTCGGGATCGCGTCGTGACTCTCTAGCCTCCCACCTGACATTCCTATGTACCAACAGGGAGACCCCTCTGGAGTAACTGGTGTGAAATGCGTGAAGGGACCACTGCACCCACGGCTTTTGCGTACACTTAGCTGTGTCTCTGGTCAAATGCGTCTCCACAAGTGCTACAATATGTGGATGATACCTTTTAATTTGTGAAAATACCTTAATTTTCTTTCGAGGAGTCTTAATACCCCGTATGTTCCACGTCATACATACAATCTCAGATCCCATATCTACGTTCGGGAAAAGGCATAATATACACCACAGCCTGGGCGGGAATCAGGAACATCATACAGAGCATAAGGTTATCACTGGCGACTAATAAACATAACAAACAATTGAAACTGGTGTAAAATACCAAACCAAACAACATTTGAACAGTGGAGGAGTGTAATCCTACACTCCTATAGTTGAGTAGAATAGGGGATACCCTCACTGGAATCAGCGTCCGGTATAGTTGACAAACTCAGCACCCACATAGAGAGCTCTAGATTGTGTTGCCATCAGATAGAAAGAGCTACTCAAGAGTCCGGGGTACTAGGCCCCTTGTATGACCGTAACCATTCGACCGCCTCCGCCGGGTCAGTAAAGAACAGGGAGGAGCCTTCATGAACAATACGGAGTCGAGCTGGATAAAGCATGGAGTAAATGATGTTTTTATCCCTGAGCTGCTTTTTGACTTCCATAAATCGAACTCGCTGCTTTTGAAGTTCCATAGAGAAGTCCGGGAAGATTGATATAGTGGCGTTATTGAATTTAATAGGGGCCTTCTGCCTTGCCAAGCGAAGAATTGCATCCCTGTCTCTGCAGTTAAGGAGACGTGCCAGAAAGGGTCGGGGCGGAGTTCCAGGAGGAAGAGGTCTCGTTGGGACCCTATGGGCCCTTTCCACAGAAAATGTTGAGGAGAATCCGTCTCCCAGGGAGGTTTTAAGCCAGTCCTCTAGAAATTGCTCAGGTTGCTGACCCTCCGAGCGTTCTGGTAGGCCAATAATTCGGATATTATTACGGCGCAGCCTGTTTTCCAGGTCATCTGCCTTTTGCTTCCAGGCATTCACAGAGCCAGTGGCCTTTGATAACTTAGCCTCCATTGGGGCAATGGTGTCCTCTATCTGAGACACCCTTGTTTCAACCTCTGAAATACGCCCTCTCATAGTTTGTATATCTTGTCGCAGACGGCCCACTTCAGTATGCACGTCTTCTATTTTCTCAGTGAGAGAGGACCTGGTGAGAGATATAGCCTGCATCAACTGCTCAGATGCTTGTTTAAGAGTCAGTTCGTCTTGTTCTCCCTCCTCATTGCTGTCAGAAAGACGATTTTTGCGTTGACTCTGCGTGGGATTATTTCTGAGAGAGCGTGTATTATCTGGGGCATCTTCTCTGGCATATTTCCTCAACTTGTCAGCAGCCCCCGCTCCTTTAGGATGATGCATGGTGATTGGCAGAAGATCCCCACCAAAGGACCAGATTTATTATTATGGCAGTCTATTCTCCACTAGCAGACCGGACAGGGCCAAACACCGGGATGCACCCCAGAGAGGCAGCAAACCAAGCAAAGAGTCTCAGATATCTGCAAATGTATCAACTTAGGAGTTTGCCCAGGTACTGTGTCCCAGAGCAGCCACAGCTCCCCAGGAAGAACAGCAGGGAGGGGGAACGATCCCTCCAAAGTAATGGTGCAAGCAGGGGTTTTGATAAGGGGAGTGCAGGGCCCAATTTTCCAGGGCGCACACCGCTCTGCCCCTTTTAGTGTTTCAGGCCGGTAGCTCACCTCCTGAATGCACCGCAGTCTTGCTATATAGCGCCTCTCTCCTTGCTGCTGGAGAGTGCGCTGTGGTAATGGCCGCCGTCTCCCAGGGCCCGCCCGCCGCTCCAGACCCGGCACCTGTCTCCTGCTCCTCGATGTTCCACAGCGTCCCCGCTGTATGTAAATGTCTGCCGTGCTCCCCGGGGGATCCACCCGGCTTCAGCCGCCGCCGGCACTGCGTCCCGCCCGTCGGAGCCGCGCTCAAAGATGGCCGCCGCAGCTCAGGGACTTTGCCGCTCTTCCAGGCCGCCACAGATATCGGCTCTCCAGCGTTCCACCGCCGCCACCCGGGGGGTCGCCGGTCTCCCGAGCTTTCAGAGCACCGCCTCAGCCGGTGCAACTGCAGTTCAGGGGGATAAATGGCCGGATTCAGGTCAGGATAATGGGAGCCTCCAAAAGGTGCGTCTTCTCTCTTGGCTTACATAGCCACGCCCCCCCGTCTTTTCTAATATTTAATCTGCATTTTCTACCTTTCCTTTCATTCCATTGCTTCTCATGTTTCCATGTGGAAATGAGAATAAGGATGATCCCTCTACACTGTTACATCCTTTCAGATATTTGTAGAAAGTTATTAAGTCACCTCTTAGCCTTCTTTTTTGCAAGCTAAACATTCCCAGATCCTTTAACCATTCCTCGTAGGGCACACTTTGAAGTCCACTCACCTTACTAGTAGCTCTTCTCTGAACTTGCTCCAGTTTTTCAATGTCTTTTTTAAAATGTGGTGTCCAGAGCTGGACAACAGTATTATAGATGAGGCCTGACCAAGGAGGAGTAGAGGGGGGTAATTACTTCACGTGATCTAGACTCTATGCTTCTCTTAATACAACCTAAAACTGTGTTTGCCTTTTTTGCTACTGCATCACACTGTTGACTCGTGCAGTCTGTGATCTGTTAGTGTACCTAAGTATTTTTCACACGTGCTGTTGCTTAGTTCTGTTCCTCACATTCTGTAGATGTCATTTTTGTTTTTCTTGCCCAGATTTAGAATCTTGCATTTCTCCCTGTTAAACACCATTCTATTATTTGTTGCCCATAGTTCAAGCTTAGGGCGTTGATCCAGGGAACTAGTCTGATTGCCGTATGTGGAGTCGGGAAGGAATTTTTTTCCCCAATGTGTAACTTACTCTTTGCCACATGGTTTTTTTTTGCCTTCCTCTGGATCAACATGTTAGGGCATGTTAGGTTAGGCTATGGGTTGAACTAGATGGACTTATAGTCTTCCATCAACCTTAATAACTATGTAACTATGTAAGCTTATCTAAATCCTTCTGAATTCTTTCTCTGTCTACTCTAGTGTTAGCTGTCCCTCCTAGTTTTGCATTGTCTACAAATTTGATTAGTTTATCTACAGTTCCCTTATCGAGATCATTTATTAAAATGTTGAACACCACCACTCTGGCCAGGACAGAGCCTTGTGGTTCCCCACTTGAAACTCGATTCCAATTTTATGTGCAACCATTTATTACCACTCTTTGAGTATGATTACTGAGCCACTTATGAATCCACCTAACCGTAGCCTTGTCAATTCCATACTTGGTCATTTTTTCAATAAGTATAGTATGAGATACTTTATCAAATGTTTTGCTGAAGTCGAGATAAACTATATCTACTGCTTTTCCCTAATCCACTCAGTCAGTGATTCCATTAAAGAAGGAAATTAGATTAGTCTGGCATGACTTGTTTGCTACACACTCATGCTTGCTCTGGTTAATTATTGTATTCTTATACAAGTACTTACATGCATGCTGTTTAATTATTTGTTAAGATCTTTCCTGGTATAGAAGTAAAGGTACCTTCACACTCAGCGACGCTGCAGCGATACCGACAACGATGTCGATTGCTGCAGCGTCGCTGTTTGGTCGCTGGAGCGCTGTCACACAGACAGCTCTCCAGCGACCAACGATCCCGAGGTCCCCGGGTAACCAGGGTAAACATCGGGTTACTAAGCGCAGGGCCGCGCTTAGTAACCCGATGTTTACCCTGGTTACCAGCGTAAAAGTAAAAAAAACAAACACTACATACTTACCTACCGCTGTCTGTCCCCGGCGCTCTGCTTCTCTGCACTCCTCCTGCACTGACTGTGAGCACAGCGGCCGGAAAGCAGAGCGGTGACGTCACCGCTCTGCTTTCCGGCTGACCGACGCTCACAGCCAGTGCGGGAGGAGTGCAGAGAAGCAGAGCGCCGGGGACAGACAGCGGTAGGTAAGTATGTAGTGTTTGTTTTTTTTACTTTTACGCTGGTAACCAGGGTAAACATCGGGTTACTAAGCGCGGCCCTCCGCTTAGTAACCCGATGTTTACCCTGGTTACCAGTGAAGACATCGCTGGATCGGTGTCACACACGCCGATCCAGCGATGTCTGCAGGGAGTCCAGCGACGAAATAAAGTTCTGGACTTTCCTCAGCGACCAACGATCTCCCAGCAGGGGCCTGATCGTTGGTCGCTGTCACACAGAATGATTTCCTTAACGATATCGTTGCTACGTCACAAAAAACAACGATATCGTTATGTGTGAAGGTACCTTTAGGCTCACTGGCCTTTAATTTCGTGGCTCCATCTTCTTTACTTTTTTGAAGATAGGGATAACAGTTGCCCTTCTCCAATCTTCTGGGACTTCTGTTCTCGAACATTTTTCAAAGATTCTGGCTAGTGGTACTGAAATTTCCTCTGCTAACTCTTTCAGGACCTTAGGATGTAAGTCATCTGGACCAGGAGATTTAAATACATTTAAATTAGCGAAGTGTTCCCTCACCATCTCTCTGTTTATAGATCGTGTGGATTCTTTTATTCCTTTTATGGCACCGTGAAGATCAGTTGATGTTACAATTGCTTTCTTAGAGAATATAGATGTGAGATAGGAATTTAAAAGTTCTGCCTTCTCATCATCATTTTTGACCACTTCACCCTTTTCATCCTGTAAAAATCCTATAGTATCTATGACTTTTATTTTGCTTTTGACATCCTTTTGGTCTCCTTTGCAGGCCTTACTTCATTACTGGCTTTTAGCTATTCTATCGCTTGCTCTGCCTTTACCTGCAGACAACATTATATTCTTCTTTAGATATGCCCCCCTCCTTCCATTTAATATACATTTCTTTTTTCCTTTTCAACAAGTTCTGTGTTCATCCATCCTGGTCTCTTTAAGTGCTTCTAATTCTACCTTTTCGGGATTGTTACAGATTGTTCAGTGAGCATTTCATGAAGCTAAATCTCCCATCCTTCTTGGACATTTCTGTCCTTTAGAAAATCCAGACTTTGAATCTTTCCTACCCTCTTTCTGATTCCATTAAAGTCTGTCTTTCTGAAGTCCAACCTTAAAGTTGGAGTCTTCACTGGTCTTACCCTTCTTGTAATCCAAAATTCAAGGATAGCCTGATCCTTGCCTCCTAAATTCCTCCAGCTTCCTTTACTCCCTCAACCATTTTCTCCTTGGTAAGAATAAGGTTCAAGCTTGCAGTTCCTCTTGTTCTCTCTTTTACCTTTTGAAAGAGTTGTCCCAAGAAAAGATGAGAATATTTTGGACCTATTATTTTTCCTGAGAGCGTTTCCCAACAAATATCTGGATAGCTAAAATCTCCCATGATCACTATGTTGCACTTTTTTTTTTAAGAACAGATACATCTGATGTAAAAAGAGTTCATCCATATCTTCAGTCTGTCCAGGTTTAACTAGCTAAAGCAATTTGATATTATGATAATACCCCTTGAATTGTGAATCCATAATTGAGCTTATTCTGACAACAGTGTTTGGTAGTTATCAAAATTTTGCATTTAACAGCAACAAAAATGTGAAATTACAAATTACAGAGACCTCTTTTTAGAATATACACATGAATTTTACATATTGTCATTCTTTGGTACGACTGGTATCATTATACTGTATATGGAATGAAGGAAAACCTTAACCTTTAAGTGAGTCCACTGTGACTCTGCATAGTAATGGCAGGGCTGGCCCCAGATTTGTGTGTGCACATGCACTAACATTTAAGTCTGCCCACCTTCAATCTGAAATAAGAAGAGACAAGGCGCACAACTATAATCTAAATAGGGGGGGAGGTGCCAAAAGGCCGGTAGTATGGGATAATATGAACAATGAAAGAGAACAAGGCACTACCGTAAAGCCCGCACACTACACCACAAAATTATACCAAAATATCAAATTTTATTGGGTACACCATAACAGCAAAAAAACATTAAAACACAAATAAAAGCAGAACAACACCACCCCACTCCTGGACCCCCTTTATAATAGGATACATCCATATAATACACAGTATAGTAGAGTAATGGAAGGACATATATAATAGCAAAAATACAAATATAAATAAACAATGATCATAACATATCCCACCATAAATGTATAAAATAATACAGATGCACCTGAAATAGGAGGAACCCCCTGTAAAAAAAAAAACGCACAGTCTGCCATACCCAAGCAATTGCTAAAATGGATCCTAATGGGACCACCGAATATATATATATATATATATATATATATATATATATATATATATATATATATATATATATATATATATATATATATATATATATATATATATATATGACGCTAAAGCCCAAAAAAGATAAATAGCAGGGCTGTCCCAGATAGTTAAATGTGGATCATAACCACATCATGTGTGAGGATACGATGGAACCAAGCAAAATTGCAAGAGGCAGAATCATGAACATGCCAGGGGGAGAAAGAGGATACCAACCCAAAAGGGGGGCCACAGATGGAAACCAGAGCGGGGTGTGACCCAACGCGTATCGCCGTAACCCGTACGGCTTCGTCAGGGGAAGATGAATACAGGTGAACAAAAGGCAAATAAATACCTGCCAGCTGATCGGTGAAGCAAACGCCGCTGTGGAACACAGGTGTCAGGGGAGAGTCGAGATGCAAACCCGGAAATAAGCTACCTAATGCGTGAAGAGATCCAAGGCAGTGGCTGCGCAGTGGTTAGCTATGTGTGTCGGCCGCTGTTGCCTTGGATCTCTTCACGCAGGCGTCGTAGGTCTGGATCCCTCTGCCCATGCGCATTTCGGCGTTTCATTAGGTAGCTTATTTCCGGGTCACACCCCGCTCTGGTTTCCATCTGTGGCCCCCCTTTTGGGTTGGTATCCTCTTTCTCCCCCTGGCATGTTCATGATTCTGCCTCTTGCAATTTTGCTTGGTTCCATCGTATCCTCACACATGATGTGGTTATGATCCACATTTAACTATCTGGGACAGCCCTGCTATTTATCTTTTTTGGGCTTTGGCGTCTCTATTTTACTTGTGGCCACTGCTTTATTGGCATATATATATATTCGGTGGTCCCATTAGGATCCATTTTAGCAATTGCTTGGGCATGGCAGACTTTGCGTATATTTAGGGTTTTTTTTACAGGGGGTTCCTCCTATTTCAGGTGCATCTGTATTATTTTATACATTTATGGTGGGATATGTTATATGGATGTATCGTATTATAAAGGGGGTCCAGGAGTGGGGTGGTGGTGTTCTGCTTTTATTTGTGTTTTAATGTTTTTTTGCTGTTATGGTGTACCCAATAAAATTTGATATTTTGGTATAATTTTGTGGTGTAGTGTGCGGGCTTTACAGTAGTGCCTTGTTCTCTTTCGTTGTTCATGCCCACCTTCAATCAACTCAATCAATTTTAAGTGTAAAACGCAAGGAGCCCATTTAAACCAAAGGTGTGGAGTCAAACCTGGAATGAAAATAAGCTTGGTGTCAAACTGAAAACCTTCATTGTCCATAGTATTTCTAGAAAGAGTTAAGTTTCCAAACTTAACTTATGGAAAACACATACTGAACAAGATATCCTATAGGCTGCTATATAACAACTTGGCTTCATATGTTTTCTTCTGTGTTCTAACATTATTCTGCTTGTGAAACCTTTTTTTTGTTTTCTTTCTAGGTCACTTTACAATACAGACCAGTAATTGACTCAACCCTGGACGAGCAAGACTGTGCTTCAGTCCCTCCTGCCATCCGATCCTACTAGATTCCACACCGTTCTCTGTGACAGTGACCGCCGCTAATTTGTCGTGTATAGTAGCTTTCTGACAATTCAGTGAATATGCAAAATACTCCGCCGTTCGCCATCTTGCTGATCCCTGGCCATTAAAGTTAACTTTATTTTGAAAGCTGCATGTTCTCATTACTACACATTGCTTGATGGAGCTTTGGATTTTATTACATATTTAGTACTACCTTAAAGTAGTACTCCTATCAAAGTTAGTATACTGCAATCATCATATTATGCAGCACTGTGTACTTACAATTTTCCCGTCTATCCAGGTAATTCTTCTGTTTTATATTAGGTCCATGATATCACGTAATTAAATACTGACAAGCTGAATCCTTCTAAGCTCTATGTAGTGACAGGAAATGTGTTTTCTCCGTATGACTTGTGAGTATCTGCAAAAGTCCCTGGCAAAGGGAGAAGGGAGCAGTTGTGTCAGGAGTTGAGAGGAATGATTTATTCAGGGAAAAGAGACTTCTTGTTTCTACAATGGGCAGAGGAAAGAGAAGAATTAGCTGGGTAGAAAGGCAGATTGAGCAATTGTAAGCACACACAGTGCTATATTATGGTGATTGCAATGTGTTAGAATGAAAGCTTTGATGGGAGTGCTTCTTTAAGAAATGATTCAGTGTTTTTTGGTATACACTCACTCTTCTAGTGTATAGGAACCCATCCACCCATTATTAGATATGTATTTTGCAGTGAGGAATATAAAGCTTATGTTACGCTCTATAACGGTCATCACATGGATGTTTAAAATGTGCACTTTTTTTTTTTTAATTACAGCAGTTATGCTCATCCCTTTTGCAGATGGAAAATGTCCATTAAAGTCTTTGTGAAACACAGATGCTTCCATATTTTAAAACTCCAGTTTGCCTTGTGTGTGTTTGGTTTCGGACATCTCCTCAGTATCACGGATTCATTAATTTTTTAGGTTCATGTTGTGTTCTTTTAGGCTTGTGCAGAACAGGCATAATGGTATTTTCGGATTATGTTTTAATATTTAAAACGTGTTGTAGAGCTTGTTTGTCATCATGCAGATAGTGTTTATAATAAGAGTTTCTTACCATGTTATACAGGTGGAAATACATGTATGTACCTCTATGCAGCTGATGGCATTATGTGTCTCAGTGGTTGCTGAATGAGGACCTTCTGTCCATCAATCCTAGACAAAGCTAGGAAGATGGATGCCGGTATCCAGTTGTACATGTTTTTTCCTCAATAGTATGGGTTTCTGCAGGCCAAGTCACTGTAGGCCTTTTCTTTTCGGAAACTGAAACCATTGCTACCAGCTTGGGATTGAGGAGGTGAATGACCTGTTTATTTAACCCTGTGTGGCCAGATAATACTTGATGCAGTTAGTAATATATTGATTTAGTTTGTTATATTTGCCTCTATATTGTGTAGGTCAAACCTGCCAATAAGATTAATAGCCAGATATATGTGTATATTTGACATTCCAATGTTGCAAGTCGCAACTATAATTAATATATAAAAGTCATAGGAAACCTTGCAGTAACCTGATATTCAGCTCACCCATGGTCCGAGAATTTCCTCTGCACAGTTACTTTGGAGTTTTTATGTATTTTCTCGAGGACTCCTTGCTTGGATGTACCTTCATTTTCTCTTATAATTAATATATGTTATACGTTTCCGATAGTATTTTGTTTAATAAATCGCCTAATACAGTAGGCTTAGCCCTTGCGACCTGAGGCACACAAGGGTGTGTATTTGGAATTTGTATAATTCATTTCAGTAAGGCTGTCCTTACATTTCATAACAAGCTTGTGTGGCACCATGGTGGTAAATAAACACATAAATCCCATTATGCTCCACTTGATTGCATTTATCGGGCAGATTTCTCCTTCAGAAACCCAAATGTCGGTAGTTGTAGTAAAAAAAAAATCCATTTATGGAACAAAACCTCACTTGCAACTAAAAAGCTGCAGTGAAACTTTGCTATTTGGGTGCATTTTGCAATGTAGGATATCTATAATGGATATAAACATGATGCTGTATATAAAGTCCCCTGGGGGGACTGCACGGGGGGAGTGGGCAGGAGGAGGGGGGAGCAGACAGGACGACAGGGGAGCGGAGCATCGGATGGAGGACCGAGGAGGAGATCGGTGGCGGTGGGAGGGGGGTACATCAGTGTTTCCAGCCATGGCCGATGATATTGCAGCATCGGCCATGGCTGGATTGTAATATTTCACCAGTTTTTTAGGTGAAATATTACAAATCGCTCTGATTGGCTGTTGAAAGTGAAACTGCCAATCAGAGCGATCGTAGCCACGGGGGGTAGCCACACCCCTGCAGATCGGGTGAAATTGGAGTTAACCCTTTCACCCGATCTGCAGGGACGCGATCTCTCCATGACGCCACATAGGCGTCACAGGTCGGATTGGCACCGACTTTCATGACGCCTACGTGGCGTCAAAGGTCGGGAAGGGGTTAAAAACCGGATGGAAAATCAGACCAAACGGATGGGACGGATCAGGTTTATCGCCGGATCCAGGCATTGGATCCGGCAGAAAACCGGATCCGTCCTATCCGGTTTGCACAAAATAAGCCGGTTCCGGTGCTGCGGCGCGACGCCGGAATCGGCATGCGGCGAAAAACCTGATGTGTGAAAGTACCCTAACAGGTGATATCTCACACTCGCATCATAACAACAGCACACCAGCTCATATCCGTGGTGACCAAGCCACAATGAACTTTGCTATGTTCTTTGCAGGACAGGAGCTGGTTATTAAGAGACTTGTAATGTTAATTGATTGTGCTGAGAGAAACAGACCATGGCAAGCCTCCTTCCACAATGCCATCAGAGACTTGGACCTTTCCAGTAGTGAGGCGGTAGATCTCCTGGTAAAGTTACTTGGAAGCGAGTCTGTTGAACATTCCAAAAGAAACAGAGACATTAACATAAAGTATCTGGACACGGGCCTTCGTATGGTGTAGGAAAAACTTGATTAATATTACAGGTCAATAGAAGCAATAGAAAATGCTTTATATAAGAGAAATAATAATTTTCCCAAAATAGTGAGTAAGGGTTACCAAAGCTCAGGGAACTGAGCAACTTGTTAATGGAGATTGATCAGGCAGAAGGAGATCTGCCAGGTTTGGCATTCATTGACATCGCCAGGGGTTTCAACCCAAATGATCAAAAGCTCCCTTTATAACTTACAGGAGAAATGGTTCCCACATGATTCCAGTTATAAACATACATAATGTACAGTTTTCTTCCTTCAGTGTTTGCAGACTTTGTCACTCAACAGGCAAAGATTAGAAATGACCCAAATTTTGACTACACTCTCTCGTATTCCACTGCCCCGGTATCAAACATTGTAAAACAGTCTACAAAACGGATGTTACCTCCACAGGTTTTCCTTATGGAGCAGATAAACCCTCCCAAGAAAGAGACCAAACCCAAGGATCTAAGCAAGCAGTGTCCCCTACATAGGAAACCTCATTCTCTGCTAAAAATGCAGAGAGGTCTCTAGAAGACCGCAAGGGTTTCCTCAAAGAAAATATCTGCTTTAGATGCTGCGCTACAATATTGCATTTTGCCACGATTTGTGAAGCTAGTGTGAAATGCGCAGAATGTGGTAGCATAGAATGCAACACAGCTTTACACCCTCTACCACCCTCATGTGCCTAGTCGCAAATGGAGGAACTTGACGGAAAATAGATGGACACTGACAAACACCCAGTAGTCACATCTCGGTGTAAGGAGATCTGTAGAGAACTTGTAGAAGGAAGGTCTTGCCCAAAAATCTGCCTTGTCAGAGCTTATCCGACATGACACTGGGGAAAAGTGATCTAGATATACTCAATCGTAGATGATCAAAGCAACAGGTTTTTAGCTAAGTCCTTCTTCAACACCTTTGACATTGCAGGCCCCAGTTCTCCCTAATCCTTAAAGAAATGTGCCGGTACTGTTGAGATGGCAGAGAGGAAAGTGACCGAGGTCAAATTGGAATCTATAGATGGTCAGACCTACTTATCCTTGCCGATCCTACTGGAGTGCAGTCAGATTTCTGACTATAGCCTGGCATCACTGCATGCTTCTCCCCTTCCACAGCAGGGATGCCAACTCACCGCCACAGCCCCTGTCCTGCAGTTGCCTGAGGTCTGCGGACGGCTCTCAGATCCCAGGGCACTGTTTTTAGTGTGCACTCTCCCTCCTTCTTAAAGGGACAACACACCATTCTAAAGGGTCCCCGGGGAATGGCTGGGAGATACTTATTGTAAGGCATCTCCACTTGATGGGAGGTGCCTGAGCAACATGTAAAGTCAGTTTTCTGCATGCTTGCTAGTTGTTAGGTCCCCAGTAACCGCCAGTCAGTTTACCTGTCTGCTCATACTTTCCTTGTGTTCCTGTAATCCAGTCGTGCCTACCAGCACAAGCCTGCTTGTAGATCACCTTTGCCTGCCAGCATCTGTCAGACTGTATACCAACCACATGGCATAATGGAAAACAAAACAAATGTTCCAGCTTCATCTGAATAAAATGTAAATCTTTAATCCAAATGGTTAAAATAGTACATGCTCCTCGGATCTCACCATAAACCCCGTGAGGAAAGCGCCGCGTTTCGACTGCAACAGCAGTCTTTATGCAAGCTAGTCTATCTGGTGTAAACACTGGTATAAAAAGACCCAAGTGCCAATCAAATGTACTAAATAAATCACATGATCAGAAGGTCCTGAACTGTGCAAAATAAAAATAAAACAAACAAAATTCATTCAAAATATAATACCATATACAGAATACAACACCATAAAAATGAAAATGCTCACATGCTGCAGTATGACAAATGCTAATAATGAAACATTATTTCGTTCTTACGATTGAGACAGTCAGGAAATCTAGCGCCCAGCACAAAGATCCAATAAGCTTCACAGATAAGTAAAGGTCTATGAATGGTTTAATAATCCTCTCTATGCCGGTGACCCGAAATGATGAAATGTCGCGTGAATGGTAATCCACAAAATGTTTGGCTGCAGAGGATATATTACGATTAGTGTTTCTTATATTAGAAATATCATGCAAATGTTCCGAAATGCGATTCTTTAATTTGCGGATGGTGCACCCTACATATGCCTTATTACATGTGATGCAATCAGTTTTGTATACAACAAAACGTGTTACAATTGATAAATCCTTGTATATAAAAGGTATTTGTATTGTTGTAATCATTGAAAGATTTAGTAACAGTCATTTGTCTACATGTAGAGACGTTACACTTATAACTCCCTTTGCCTCTTAACCAAGTTGTTTGCTTGAAATAAATGTGTTGGGTGACAAAATATTCCCTAAAGTCGGTGCCCTCCTGGCCACAATATTACAACCCTTCTGCAAAATTTTAGCAAGAATCGGATCCTCATATAGGATCGGAATGGATTTATTGATAATAGCTTTAATATCATTAAATTGGGGCTGTATTGTAGGCATACAAAAGTTTTTCCGCACGTTGGTTAGTAACTGAATTACGGTAATTTTTTTGTTATTATTTGTATTATAGATTGCCCGTGATGAAATAAGATCTTCTTGATTTTTATTAGAGACTATGTTAAGAGCTCTATTTAACATCCAATTAGGATAACACGTTTGTTGAATCTGGTGCACGATTTGACCAGATCCTGTCATTATTATTACAATTACGTTTCAACCTTGTGAACTCTCCAACAGGAATCGATCTGACAGTGTGTTTCGGATGACTGCTATTTGCGAGTAGGATGGTGTTGCCTGCTAACGGTTTAGAATAGGTTCGTGTTAAAATCAACTGATTGGCAACCCCTGTGAGTTCCAAATCCCTGCGAGTTCCAAATTAAGAAAAGAAATCCTGGATGTTTCATGAACAAAAGTGAACCTGATGTTAAAATCATTGTTATTGATGTAAGAAATGAGATCATTTATGGCAGACACATCGCCTTTCCATTTACATCGTCAATGTATCTGCCATACCATGAATTAAAGGGTGAAAAATCATTAGAAACCGCAAACAAAAAATGATTCCCAAAACGCCATAACTAAATTTGCCAAAGGTGGTGAAAATTTGGCCCCCATTGCCACACCCGTATGCTGTAAATAATAATCTTGGTCAAAAGAAAAAAAATTGTGAGTTAAAAGAAAAGATGTAACTTGTAAAATGTACCCGATTAAATCCTGAGAATAACAACTATATTTGCATAAATGAAATTGTAGCGCTTCAAGGGCTATATTGTGAGGTATACAAGTGTATAATGAAATTACATCACAACTTAACCACGTATAGTCCGGCAACCATTCCTTGTGCGACAAAATTTCCAAAACATCCTTCGTGTCTTTGATATGTCCTGGCACTCTAAGGACTAACGGTTGCAACAGGGAATCAAGTCGCTGACCCATAAGTTCATTCGTGGAGCCTATACTAGACACTATAGGACGCATGGGAGGAAATATACTCATCTTATGAATTTTGGGCAATCCGCGCAGAATTGGCATGACAGGATGAGGAACTTTCAAAAAATCAGCTTGCTTTTTAGAGATGACACCTAAAGACAGTCCCTCCTCTATGACTTTATCCATTTTATGTTTAAAATTAATAGTGGGATCCGCTCTTAATTTTTTGTATGTGGTTTCATCCGATAACAAATTAAGGATTTAATTTCTGTATTGCAAGGAATCCATAATAACAACTACTCCTCCCTTGTCACTCATCTTAATGGTAATATCCTTCATGTCCTGTATCTGTTTGATAATATATCTTTTTTTTTGTTACATTGTTGGTCACATTTGAGACTGGCTCAGTATATTTAACCCCTTTACCCCGAAGGGTGGTTTGCACGTTAATGACCGGGCCAATTTTTACAATTCTGACCACTGTCCCTTTATGAGGTTATAACTCTGGAACGCTTCAACGGATCCCAGTGATTCTGACATTGTTTTCTCGTGACATATTGTACTTCATGACAATGGTAAAAATTCTTTGATAGTACCTGCGTTTATTTGTGAAAAAAACGGAAATTTGGCGAAAATTATGAAAATTTCGCAATTTTCCAACTTTGAATTTTTATGCAATTAAATCACAGAGATATGTCACACAAAATACTTAATAAGTAACATTTCCCACATGTCTACTTTACATCAGCACAATTTTGGAACCAAAATTTTTTTTTGTTAGGGAGTTATAAGGGTTAAAAGTTGACCAGCAATTTCTCATTTCTACAACACCATTTTTTTTTAGGGACCACATCTCATTTGAAGTCATTTTGAGGGGTCTATATGATAGAAAATACCCAAGTGTGACACCATTCTAAAAACTACACCCCTCAAGGTGCTCAAAACCATATTCAAGAAGTTTATTAACCCTTCTGGTGCTTCACAGGAATTTTTTGAATGTTTAAATAAAAATGAACATTTAACTTTTTTTCACAAAAAATTTAATTCAGCTCCAATTTGTTTTATTTTACCAAGGGTAACAGGAGAAAATGGACCCCAAACATTGTTGTACAATTTGTCCTGAGTATGCCAATACCCCAGGACACTGGGCGCATGGCAGAGCTCGGAAGCGAAGGAGCGCCATTTGACTTTTCAATGCAAAATTGACTGGAATTGAGATGGGATGCCATGTTTCGTTTGGAGAGCCCCTGATGTGCCTAAACATTGAAACCCCCCACAAGTGACACCATTTTGGAAAGTAGACCCCCTAAGGAACTTATCTAGAGGTGTGGTGAGCACTTTGACCCACCAATTGCTTCACAGAAGTTTATAATGTAGAACCGTAAAAATAAAAAATCATATTTTTTCACAAAAATTATCTTTTCGCCCCCAATTTTTTATTTTCCCAAGGGTAAGAGAAGAAATTGGACCCCAAAAGTTGTTGTACAATTTGTCCTGAGTACGCTGATAGCCCATATGTGGGGGTAAACCACTGTTTGGGCGGATGGGAGAGCTCGGAAGGGAAGGAGCGCCGTTTGACTTTTCAATGCAAAATTGACAGGAATTGAGATGGGACGCCATGTTGCGTTTGGAGAGCCACTGATGTGCCTAAACATTGAAACCCACCACAAGTGACACCATTTTGGAAAGTAGACCCCCTAAGGAACTTATCTAGAGGTGTGGTGAGCACTTTGACCCATCAAGTGCTTCACAGAAGTTTATAATGCAGAGCCGTAAAAATAAAACAATTTTTTTCCCACAAAAATTATTTTTTTAGCCCCCAGTTTTGTATTTTCCCGAGGGTAACAGGAGAAATTGGACCCCAAAATTTGTTGCCCAATTTGTCCTGAGTGCGATGATACACCATATGTGGGGGGGACCACTGTTTGGGCACATGGGAGGGCTCGGAAGGGAAGAAGTGCCATTTGAATGCAGACTTAGATGGAATGGTCTGCAGGTGTCACATTGCATTTGCAGAGCCCCTAATGTACCTAAACAGTAGAAACCTCCCACAAGTGACACCATTTTGGAAACTAGACCCCCTAAGGAAATCATCTAGATGTGTTGTGATAGCTTTGAACCCCCAAGTGTTTCACTACAGTTTGTAACGCAGAGCCGTGAAAATTAAAAAAAAAAAAATTTTTCCCCCCAAAATTATTTTTTAGCCCCCAGTTTTGTATTTTCCCGAGGGTAAGAGGAGAAATTGGACCCCAAAAGTTGTTGTCCAATTTGTCCTGAGTACGCTGATACCCCGTATGTTGGGGGGAACCACCGTTTGAGTGCATGGCAGAGCTCGGAAGGGAAGGAGCGCCATTTGGAATGCAGACTTAGATGGAATGGTCTGCAGGCGTCACATTGCGTTTGTAGAACCCCTAATGTACCTAAACATAGAAACCCCCCACAAGTGACCCCATATTGGAAATTAGACCCCCCAGGGAACTAATCTAGATGTGTTGTGAGAACTTTGAACCCCCAAGTGTTTCACTACAGTTTATAACGCAGAGCCGTGAAAATAAAAAATCTTTTTTTTCCCACAAAAAATATTTTTTAGCCCCCAGTTTTGTATTTTCCCAAGAGTAACAGGAGAAATTGGACCCCAAAAGTTGTTGTCCTATTTGTCCTGAGTACGCGGATACCCCATATGTTGGGGTAAACCCCTGTTTGGGCACACGGGAGAGCTCTTAAGGGAAGAAGCAGTGTTTTACTTTTTCAACGCAGAATTGGCTGGAATTGAGATTGGACGCCATGTCGCGTTTGGAGAGCCACTGATGTGCCTAAACAGTGGAAACCCCACAATTATAACTGAAACCCTAATCCAAACACATCCCTAACCCTAATCCCAACAGTAACCCTAACCACACCTCTAACCCTGACACACCCCTAACCCTAATTCCAACGGTAACCCTAACCACACCTCTAACCCAGACACACCCCTAACCCCAACCCTATTCCCAACCGTAAATGTAATACAAACCCTAACCCTAACTTTAGCCCCAACCCTAACTGTAGCCTTAACCCTAACTGTAGCCTTAACCCTAGCCCTAACCATAACCCTAGCCCCAACCCTAACCATAACCCTAGCCCTAGCCCTAACGGGAAAATGGAAATAAATACATTTTTTAAATTTTTCCCTGACTAAGGGGGTGATGAAGGGGGGTTTGATTTACTTTTATAGTGGGTTTTTAGCGGATTTTTATGATTGGCAGCCGTCACACACTGAAAGACGCTTTTTATTGCAAAAAATATTTTTTGCGTTACCACATTTTGAGAGCTATAATTTTTCCATATTTTGGTCCACAGAGTCATGTGAGGTCTTGTTTTTTGCGGGACGAGTTGACGTTTTTATTGGTAACATTTTCGGGCACGTGACATTTTTCCCGTCTCCCATGACAGCACACCTGAGAGAGGGATCCGCCCAGTCGGGACAGGAAACCTACCGAAACAAAAGGTCGGTACCTCTCCCTCGCTTCAGTTGGGTTTCCTGTCCTGATGGGAACCCTTGTGCTGAATCACGGCGGTACTTTTTTATTTTTATCGTGCTTGATTGAAGATCCTCTTACCCACTCCCGTCCCGGCACTTGAAGCGCAGGCAGAACGCCTGTGTGTCGGCCTTCGGGTTGCTGGTAGCGCCGTCCGCAGATCCCTCGGGCTCTTGCGTACGCGCGGGCGTTGGTCCAGCGCAGTCCGGTTCTCTGGAGCCATTCTGCGGCTGCCACGCCCCTCTCTCCCCCTCTGCAGGGCGACTTCCGGTGCGCGGCTGGCGTGCGGCAACAGAGCACGCTGGGAATGGGCGTGCCTGCTTGACGTCAGAGAGGCGCGCCGGATCCAAGATGGCGGCGCCCATGGAGTAAGACGCCGGTGATAATGCAAGCTTTCCGGCGGTGTTTTTTTGAGGGGGAGAGGAGCGACAACAGTTACCGGAAGAGGCGGGGAGCGCTGTGGAAAGACCCCTTATTAAGGGGGTGGCTGCACTAGATCGCTGCTCATTTCCATACAGTTTCCAGAGATGGAGGGTATGGAGCAGCAGCAGCTATTACAGCAGCAGCAGCAGCAAGAGCCCTTATCGGGCGATACGTCTGCTCATCATCATGTGAAAAAAAATAGCCGTTCAAGTGGAAGGAGCAGCAATCGTCCTAGTCGGACATCTCAGGACTCTTCAGCATCCAGGAGGAATGTTCCCCGTGCTCCCAGTCCGCCTCGGAATCCGGTACCCTTTATGGTCAGCGGGTGGTGAGTGATCTACGTGAATGTCACCCTGGTGGTAATGGGCTACATTTTCTGTTTGCTTGGCAGGCGCCGAGGAAGGCTAGCTCCAAGACAAAGAATAAAGAATGTGCCCTTTGTAAAGTCCCATTGGCAGTTCAATGGCAGAAAAGTCTTTGTATAGATTGTATTCAAAAGACTATCCAGGAAGAGACCCCTGACTTTGCCTCTAGTCTTAGAGCAATAATCAGAGCCGAAGTACAAGACTCTGTTAAAGCAGCCCTTAAAAAAAAGGGTAGTAAACACCCTGAACCAGTTTCGGTTTCTGAAGTGTCTCCTTCTGATGAGGAAGGTCAGGTGGAACCGTTATCTCCCTGCTCCTCTTCTCCTAAGTCCTCTGACTCCTTTTCTGAGTGATGTGGGAGGCCGTCCGTGCTTTCTTACTGAGAACACGGACAAGTTAGTAAAAGCCGTTAGAGCTTCAATGGGCCTTAAGGATGAGAAAGCGGCCAAGTCCCTGGAGGACATAATGTTTGGTGGTTTAGAGGAAAAGAGGAAACGTACCTTTCCCGTCAATTCTAGAATAAAAGCCCTTATAGAAAAAGAGTGGAAGAAACCAGAAAAATTGGGTAACCTTCCCTCGGCTTCTAAAAGACGTTACCCCTTTGAGGATAAGGATTCAGAGACTTGGGATAAGGTTCCAAAAATCGATGGTGCGGTTGCTAGATCATCTAAAAAGTTATCCCTTCCCTTAGAAGATTCTGGTGTATTAAGGGATCCCTTAGATAAAAAAGCAGATGGGTTCCTAAGACACACCTGGGAAGCAACTGCAGGAGGCTTGAAACCAGCAATCGCGGGAACCTGTGTCTCTTGCTCCCTTATTGTCTGGTTGCAGCAGATAGAGGAGCAACTGAAGTCGAAGGCCCCGAGAGATGAAATTCTAACAAATGTAACTTTGGCTAAAGGGGCAGCTGCCTTCGTAGCGGATTCCTCAGCAGACTCTGTAAGACTGGCAGCTAGGGCCGCAAGTTTATCTAATGCGGCTAGACGTGCTCTCTGGTTGAAGGGATGCCCGGGGGATTTACCTTCAAAAAATAGACTTTGCTCTATACCATGTGATGGCCATTTTCTCTTCGGTCAAAAGTTGGAAGACATTTTAGAGAAAGCTGGAGATAGAAAAAAGGGATTCCCTCGTTTTCCTGTGGACTTTAGAAGACCTTATTTTCGGAGGGGCAAATTTAGCAGGGGCCGCCCCCCGGGAGATAGAAGGAATTGGGACTCTCGAGACAGAAGAGGGTCTGGATATATGTTTAAAGCTCCCTCAACATCGGCAAAAAAGCCCTCCCAATGACGCCAGGCCGGAGGTGGGGGGAAGGCTTTCATCTTTTCTCCCAGCCTGGGTAGATATCTCCTCCAGTCGTTGGGCTCTAAAGGTCATCGAACACGGCTTAAGAATAGATTTTGTTTTTCCACCGCAACAAACTTTTGTTTTAACACCCCAAAGAAAAACCCCGGAGGAGCAGCTAACCTTGGAGGCAGAGGTACTGGAGCTCATATCAAAACGGGTTCTAGTGGAGGTCCCGGGGGAAGAGCAGGGAAAAGGTTTTTACTCTCCCCTTTTTCTCATACGAAAACCAGATGGGTCCCTGAGAACTATTATCAATTTAAAGAATCTAAATCAGTCAATAGTAAACTGCTCCTTCAAAATAGAGTCGGTGAATACGGCCATAAAACTCTTGTTCCCAGGTTGCTTCATGGCGGCCATAGACCTAAAGGACGCCTATTACCACGTCCCAATTCATCAAGACCACCAAAAATTCCTAAGACTGGTGGTTTATATACAAGGTTGTCTCAGGCACTATCAATATGCTGCCCTACCATTCGGCCTATCAATAGCACCGAGAATTTTCACAAAATTAGTGTCAGAGGTCATGTCCTTCCTCCGCTCCCAGAATATAGTTATAGTTCCGTATCTGGACGACTTCCTTGTAATAGGGAACTCATCAACACATTGCCAGACACAAATAGAACAAGTCTTATCAACGCTACAGCGATTGGGGTGGAAAATAAATCTTGCCAAGTCAAGGTTGACGCCGGAGCTAGTGCAATCTTTTCTGGGTTTAGTCCTGGATTCCAGGCGTCAGCTTTGTCTTTTGCCAGAAAACAAACTGGTCAAAATTCAAAATCTTGTAGAGTCAGCGATTCATCACCCTGTAATGACATTGAGAAGGGCAATGTCCCTGTTGGGTTCTCTGACTTCATGTATACCGGCAGTAAGATGGGCACAGTTCCATTTAAGACCGTTACAATGGGAGGTCCTGTCAGCGCAGAGGTGGTTAAAAGGGCATTTAGAGGGGAAACTACGCCTTTCATTAGAGGTAACAGATTCCCTAAAATGGTGGGCGGTAAGAGACCATTTGATATCAGGGGTCCAGTGGATAACTCCGATAGATCAAATCATAACCACAGATGCAAGCGGTTCAGGATGGGGAGCTCATTTGGGGACTCTCTCAGTTCAGGGATCTTGGTCCCAATCAGAATCACAACAAGCGTCAAACCTAAGAGAGTTATGGGCAGTAGAAAAAGCTGTGAAACATTTCCTACCCATCCTCCAGGGTCATCACACCAGGGTCATGTCAGACAATCGCGCTGTAGTCGCATATATCAACCACCAAGGGGGGACGAGATCCCCTTCCCTGATGAAGTCAGCATCTGTCCTCCTACAACTAGCGCAGCGCCACCTACTCTCCCTCTCGGCTCTCCATATAAAGGGAGTCGAGAATACGAAAGCAGACTTCCTAAGTCGCAAAACACTGAAACAAGGAGAGTGGTCTTTGAATCCCCGAGTGTTTCAACAGATAGTGCAGGCTTGGGGCCTACCTGTGATAGATTTGTTTGCCACCCTAAACAACAGGAAGGTAGAGAACTTCTGTTCACTAGACCCAAGAGAAAAACCCTTTGCAGTAGATGCCCTCCACATACAATGGAATTTCAGTCTCGCATATGTGTTTCCACCAATAGCGATGATTCCGACGGTAGTGAGAAAAATCAGAATGGAGCAGGCGAGAGTAATTTTGATTGCTCCATTCTGGCCAAAAAGACCTTGGTTCTCCCTCCTGAGACAAATGTCAGTGACCGATCCATGAATCCTGCCAGAAATTCCGGACCTGCTTACTCAGGGTCCAATATGCCACTCTCAAGTGAAGGGCTTCCATCTTGCAGCCTGGAATTTGAGAGGGCATTACTGAGTACGCAGGGGTTTTCACCAGGACTTGTCTCCACCTTGTTGAAAAGTAGAAAACCAGTTACATCAAGGATATATGGCAGGACATGGAAAAAGTTTCTAGATTTTTCAGGGCAACCTTTGGGGGACAAAGCTCCTGTGGGTACTATTTTAGAATTTTTACAGGCGGGGTTGCAGTTGGGATTAGCAACTAATACGCTCAAGGTACAAGTGTCGGCATTAGGAGCCTTGTATAACTGTAATCTGGCCTCCAATAGATGGGTGTCCCGCTTTATTAAATCGTGTAGTAGGTCTAGACCAGTGGAAATTCAGAGGGTTTCTCCATGGGATTTAAATCTGGTGTTAGAAGCTCTGACTAGTGTTCCGTTTGAACCTTGCAGGAATCATCAATAAAAATACTTACACTTAAGACAGTACTTCTGGTAGCGTTGACATCAGCCCGTAGGGTGAGTGACTTGCAAGCCCTGTCCATCTCCCCTCCTTACACACAGATATTTGATGACAGAGTAGTGCTCAGACCGGATCCGGCATATCTGCCGAAAGTAGTTCTTATATTCCATAGGAGTCAAGAAATTGTGTTGCCCTCTTTCTGTAATAATCCTAAGAACCCAGGGGAAGAGAAATTTCATACGCTTGATGTAAGAAGAGCTATTTTACAGTATATATCTCTGACTAGTCAGTGGAGGAAGGATCAATCACTATTTATAGCATTCCAGGGTAGCAGGAAGGGATATGGGGTATCCAAGGGTACTATTGCTAGGTGGATTAGGGAGGCCATTTCCTTATCCTATGCTTCTCGTGGTGCCCCGATCCCTGAAGGCATCAAGGCTCACTCCACCAGAGCCGTGGCTACTTCCTGGGCAGAAAAAGCAGAGGTATCGATTGATCAAATCTGTAAGGCCGCTACCTGGTCCTCACCGTCTACCTTCATTAGACACTATCGGCTAGATCTATCCTCCTCAACTGACCTTACCTTTGGTAGAAGGGTGCTGCAAGCGGTGGTCCCTCCCTAAGGTGTTCCTTTCTCCAAAAATCTCTCAGGTGTGCTGTCATGGGAGACGGGAAAACACCAAGGTTACTTACTGGTAGCCGGTTTTTCCGGAGCCCATGACAGCACCTGTATATTCCCTCCCTTCTTTTGTCACCCTTTGGTGCGCACTTTTAGTTGGGTGTTTTTTGTTATTATTATAATGTGGTGATGGATTACCATGTGTACTAACCAAGGAGGCCTCTCATGCTCTGAAAACCAACTGAAGCGAGGGAGAGGTACCGCCCTTTTGTTTCGGTAGGTTTCCTGTCCCGACTGGGCGGATCCCTCTCTCAGGTGTGCTGTCATGGGCTCCGGAAAAACCGGCTACCAGTAAGTAACCTTGGTGTTTTTGATCGCTTTTTATTCCGATTTTTGTGAGGCAGAATGACCAAAAACCAGCTATTCATGAATTTCTTTTGGGGGAGGCGTTTATACCGTTCCGCGTTTGGTAAAATTGATAAAGCAGTTTTATTCTTCGGGTCAGTACGATTACAGCGATACCTCATTTATATCATTTTTTATGTTTTGGCGCTTTTATACGATAAAAACTATTTTATAGAAAAAATAATTATTTTTGCATCGCTTTATTCTCAGGACTATAACTTTTTTATTTTTTTGCTGATGATGCTGTATGGTGGCTCGTTTTTTGCGGGACCAGATGACGTTTTCAGCGGTACCATGGTTATTTATATCTGTCTTTTTGATCGCGTGTTATTCCACTTTTTGTTCGGCGGTATGATAATAAAGCGGTTTTTTTTTTTTCTTACGGTGTTTACTGAAGGGGTTAACTAGTGGGCCAGTTTTATAGGTCGGGCCGTTACGGACGCGGCGATACTAAATATGTGTACTTTTATTGTTTTTTTTTTATTTAGATAAAGAAATGTATTTATTGGAATAATATTTTTTTTTTCATTATTTTGGAATATTTTTTTTTTTTTTTACACATTTGAAAAAATTTTTTTTAACTTTTTTACTTTGTCCCAGGGGGGGACATCACAGATCGGTGATCTGACAGTTTGCACAGCACTCTGTCAGATCACCGATCTGATAGGAGTGCAGGCTGCTTCACAGTGCCTGCTCTGAGCAGGCTCTGTGAAGCCACCTCCCTCCCTGCAGGACCCGGATCCGTGGCCATCTTGGATCCGGGTCTGGAACAGGCAGGGAGGGAGGTAAGACCCTCGCAGCAACGCGGGACTTACTGCAGGGAGGGAGGTAGGAGACCCCCGGAGCAACGCGATCACATCGCGTTGCTGCGGGGGGCTCAGGGAAGCCCGCAGGGAGCCCCCTCCCTGCGCGATGCTTCCCTGCACCACCGGCACATCGATCATCTTTGATCGCGGTGTGCCAGGGGTTAATGTGCCGGGGGCGGTCCGTGAGCCCCGCCGATCACGCTGGACGTACTATCCCGTCCATGGTCATAGGGGCCCACCCCACATGGACGGGATAGTACGTCCGATGTCAGAAAGGGGTTAAGATTTTTAAGTTCACGTTCAAGAAGCTCCTGGAACTTGTTCATGCAATCAGCCCTAGACTGGATGGGATAATAATAATAATCTTTATTTTTATATAGCGCTAACATATTCCGCAGCGCTTTACAGTTTTGCACACATCATCACTGTCCCCGATGGGGCTCACAATCTAGAATCCCTATCAGTAAGTCTTTGGAATGTGGGAGGAAACCGGAGTGCCCGGAGGAAACCCACGCAAACACGGAGAGAACATACAAACTCTTTGCAGATGTTGTCCTGGGTGGGATTAGAACCCAGGACCCCAGCGCTGCAAGGCTGCTGTGCTAACCACTGCGCCACCGTGATAAAAAAAAGGATTTTTAAGTTTCAAATGATCAGATTGATTAATGGTATCCTGGGAAGAATCACCATGCCCCTGCAATTCGTGTAATGTCAATAGCGCAATCTGTTCACAAAAATCCAATGAATGAAACTCATTTTCTTTGATTTCACACTGATTATTACTGGTATCCATTTCATCAGCCCAAAGATGTTTCCTTACTGTGAGATTACGAACAAATTTGTTAATGTCCAGTATAGTAGAAAAAAGATTGAAATTATGATCTGGAACAAAATTTAATCTGAGAGATATTTTTAATTGTTCAACTGAAAAAACCCGGGAGGACAAATTTAACACAATTTCAGGACTCATTTCGGCATGAACGTCTTTTGGCGTGTCTGCATGCCAGAATTGCCTTCTGTGTTTCCGGCCACCACGCCTTTGGCGTTTTTTGTTCTGTTCACATGCTTAGTGGAACTGCAACAAGCGGGTTCATTCAAAGAAATGTCAGACATGCTAAGACCATTATCACCAGAGTCTCCTTCATGAGAATTGAAACTAACAAACTGTTTATTGTGTTTCTTTCTGTAAGTTGTATGTCTCAAAATGGAGTCCCATTCATTCCAGTCATATACTTTGTTGGATGCGTAATCTTCCAAATCGCGCTGGAATTTACGCTTTTTTCTGAGCATGACCTCATCTTCTAATTTTGTCAAATCCTCTTGGGTTTTCTTGAAAAAAGAATGCCAGTCTGTATACAGTAAGTGTTCAAAATAATAGCAGCTCAATATGACTAACCAGATTGATCACTGCTTTTGGTATGAATTATATTGCCACATGTAAACAATTTACCAGTTGGTGCAGTAGATTAGAAAACCAACAGAAAGGGGGGTGTTCAAAATAAGTGTGGAGTTCAATTAGTGAGGTCAATCATTCTGTGAAGAAACAGGTGTGAATTAGGTGGCCCTTATTTTAGGGTGAAGATAGGACATGTTGTACATGCATTTCTACTTGAAAGTCTGAGAAATATGTATTTTGATTAAAAAGTTGATTGGAGAGGGTCAAACTTATAAACAATGATAGGCTACTCACCTAAAATGATCTCCAATGTTTAAAATGGAAAGCCGAACCAGAGAGACCAGGAAGAAAATGAAAGACTACCATTCAAACAAATGGAAGACTTGTCAGAATGGCAAAGGCTCCGCCAATGATCAGCTCCAGGATGATCAATGACAGTCTCAAATTACCTGTGAGTACTCTGACAGAAGACGCCTGTGTGACGCTAATCTCTTAGAAAGAAATGCCCACAAAGTCCACGGTTAATAAAAGACATGTACTGAAACGGATACAATTTGCCAAAGAACATTTCAACTGGCCTAAAGAGAAAAGGAGAAACGTTTTGCGGACTGATGAAAGTAAAATTGTTCTTTCTGGGTCCAAGAGCTGCAGACAGTTCTCCAGACGCCCCCAAACTCTGCATTCAAGCCACAGTACACTCTGAAGACAGTGAAGCAAGCATCATGATATGGGCATGTTTCTCTTACTATGGATCATGAACCAGTTTGCATATATTAAAATATTATAATACTTGAAGAGGCCATGTTGCCTTACACTGAAGAGAATACGCCCTTGAAATTATTGTTTCAACAAAAGACAACGACCCTAAACACATCAGTAAATGAGCAAAATCTTGGCTCTAGTCCAACAAAATTCAATTAGTATAAAGATGTTGTGATTATTTCTTGTTTTTGAACACACTATTATTTTGAACCCTACTGTACCAGCCGTAGCTGCCTGCACCTGCCGCACAAGTCTAATTACCAGCCGTACTTGCCTGTACCTGCCATTCCAGTCTATATACCAGTGGTACCTGCCTACACCTGCCGTGCCAGTCTGTATACCACCCATCAGGCATATGGGGCCCAGTAAGCAGAGGGGGGTCTGTATTGAGCCCACTATCTCCTGCTCACAAGGCCCCAGGGGCAAGATTCTGTGTCCTCGGACGCACATTTAGTTGAAATCTATTACCGTTCGGGAGGCTTCTAGATGAGACCTTCCATGCTATAAATACAAACATTCTTCCTCCTTGGTGTCTTGCAAAGCAGTCCTATCTAGTTTGCAAGACAGTTTGTTATATTTTCAAGTTAGGAATTGGGATAATAGTTCACCTTCAGTGCTAAGGGGAAAACATTAGACATGGGATCTTGAAAAAGTGGATAACAAATGGAGGCAGAGGTGAGCTGATTGAGATGCACCACGCATGCTTTACCAGAAAGTTTTTGGGTTTGTATTACTGAAATTCTCCAGTAGATGCCAGTAAAGTATTAGAGATAGCAGGGCTGATGAAAGGGGGACCTAAAGGATTTTAACTTTCCCAGATAGACAGAAGAAAAAAATGAGATAAAAAATTGGACTATGACCCTTAAAGGGAATCTGTCAGCTGTTTTTCCTTTGTAAACTGAACACAACATGAGGTAGGGGTTAAAACACAGATTTCAATGATGTGTGACATGTCAGGCTGTGTCCTGTTTACTTATACTGAAGGTTTTATCACCTGCTGATTAGAATGGTGCAGAATACAGAAGTGACAGTAGCACACATGTTAGTCCGACTCCTGGGATAAGCAGCTCACTGACTATAGACAACATACATATAGAAACTAGAGTGGGTGGGGTTAACTCTCTCAGCTCTGCTACATTGCTAAATCTATGAATTCTGATTGTGTCAGAACCACTGCACCCAGTAAACTAAGTTATACATCACTGGATTCAGCATCTCTTTGCCTATATCATGCTGCTCTCAGATGAGATAGTAAAAACCTGCTGACAGATTCCCTTTAGAGAGCTTTACAGAGATCTTTCACTGATCAAGGACAAGATGGCAAATAAATAGGTGGTCACTTAAAACATTCAGGCAGAGCCTGTGCATGAAAACTCACTGTGCGATGTCTGTTAGGATGTGGATGGGCAGGCGCTGTCCACATTATGGCCTTTGGAGGGCGTAAAAAAAGGCCAGGAGCCTGCTGAGAACAGGGGCCCGTTGGCCGCCTACCGAGTGTGAAACAGACAGATAACCTTGGCCTCCTCAGATTAATCAGATGGAAGAGCTCTGGTAGCCTTAGGGCTCCTGCAGCAGCAGATGAACTGGCTGGATCCAAAATGTTCCTGCAGTGTTTGAGAGAGAGCGAGCTTGAAAAGCCTGCTGGGGACTATATGGAGAAACCTGACTAGTCCAATGGCGTCCCTAGCCAGGTTCTCCCTGCCCCACTCCAGTTTAGTGACAAATCTCTCCATATTGTAGGGATCTGTACTCACTCGGCTGCCGTTGAGGCAGGCACAGGGTGCGGAATTACTGGAATGTGCAGGCAAGTTTATTCAAACGGTATAAACTGCTCTGATTAGAAAAACAAATGAACAGCCTATCCCGGTACAAAGTAACAAACAAAAAAAATCCACATTCCATGTAGTACAGCGGCTCTGCCTACACAGTGTCTTTAGCACACACACTATGGGAGGTCTCCACACCTCCAGCCACAGACACTGAATGAGGCAATTGGCATCCATGTTATTCACCAAACCACACCCTGGGGTTGGGCTATGTGAGTGGTCATTCCCACCCATCCCTTATGACCGCTCGTAAAACTCGGCCATGGAGTGGCCCAAACAATTCTCTCAGCACTATATGTGCTGGAGCATACTTCTGAGCACAATTTGCAGCAGCTAATAGCCACAATGACACATATCTGCACTCAAGGACTTGTCCGGCGGCCATCTTACAATATGTGCACACAAGGAAGAGACCTGTAAATCAAGTGGAGCTGGAGAAAAGCCATCCGAGGACTAGTCAGATCTTTCCCTATAGTCATCGCTCAGAGTTTTAAACTGCGTTCTCACAGAAACACCGCAGCGTTCCAGAGTAAAACATACTTTTTCAATCGTGCAGCCAAGCTCGGATTGATGCTTTGCGTACTTTGAACAGTAGGAATCTAATGACTGGATTATCATATTGCTTTAAACCCACAAATCCTATTCCATCTCTGCATTCTCCACATACCCATCAGTCTCTTAATAAACCAGAAATCATTGTGAGTATGACTAACTAATCTGACCAAAATTTCTGATCAGAAAATGTTTCTAAAAGATGCAATTTTTATGGGATGTCGGAAAAAAGACTATAAGACAGTGATTAAGAATGCGAATAGTCCTATTTATTTACCGGTTAAAGACATACATTAATAATCGCATGACATTATCTTCTCTTAAAGTTAATGGTCATTCTCCAATTTAAGAATATAAATGCCCATGTTCCATAGGTAACAATGTTAATATATCCATACGCTACAACAGACTGCTTACCCCAGCCACTGCACAATGTGCTTTACAAAGGTTGTAGTAAATAGCTGCTCAAACGTTTGGATCCTAAACAGCGCTGCATTGTCCTTTAGTGTCAGTTGAGTCAGTCTCTCCATATTTATGGCCATGCCAACAGCAATAGCACTTGTAGCAATGCCATTCTGTTTAAGTGAGTTCACAGCCTGGACAAAGTTCTTGTTGCTGTTCATGCCATCAGTTATAAACACAAAAGAGACTTCTGCATTCTTTCTTGCACCTTTATGCCTCCCAGACCGACTTTGCACGATGTTTTTGATCACATACAGAATGCCAGTGCCGATATGCGAGGACGATTCATAGTATACAGCCGTGGAGGGCAATGTCTGAATGCTAGTTAAATTAAAACTGAAATCTAAAAGCACATTTTGCTCATTTTCATCTCCATACTGGATGACTGCAATTCTGGCTCCATGTGAATCATTATCACTTACAGCAAGCTTAAGTTCTTCTGCTATGTCCTTAATAAATGTCAGCACTTGCACAAAATTCTCACTGCCGATTCTTTCAGAACCATCCACAAAGAAAACAATGTCCACAGGTCGGCCCACCAATGGTCCAAGTGTCACAGCTGCAATACACAAGAAATATTTGGTTATAATTCCATTTTAAATCCCCCCCAAAATAAATATATTTGTACTGTGCAAAAGTTTTGGGGTTGAACAAATGCCACAAAGTAAGAATGCTTTCTAAAACACAAGTGTTAATAGTTTTTTTGATCAACTATTAAAATGCAATGTGAATGAACAAAAGAGAAATTTAAATCAATCTTTGATGTGACCGTCCTTTACCTTTATTTTTCAAGAGACAATTGCAAATAGTTTTTGAAGGAAGTTCAGAGGGAAGTTATTTCAAACATTTTGAAGAACTAAACGCAGATCCTCTGTGGATATAAGCTTGCGCAAATCCTTCTGTCTCTTTGTGTAATCTCAGGGAGATTCAACGATGTTGAGATCAGGCCTCTGTGGGACCATGTCATCACTTCCAGGACTGTATGTTCTTCAGGCTAAAGATAGTTCTTCATAACATTGGCTGTATGTTTAGGGTTGTTTACCGCTACAGTGTAAATTTGGAGCCAATCGGATGCCTTCCATATGGTATTGGATACCACATAAACCCTAATTGGATATGAAAAACCACAAGGGTCAAGAGTATATTTACCAAAATTAAGGCCTGGGCTTAATTTTTGTGGCATACCAAGTAAGTTACAGCGCTGGCACTTGCACTTTGTTTATGGATACCCAGTTTTACCATGCACCGTGGCACTTTATCCTAAGGAGTAATTTATATCCATGTCCCCTTATGGGACTAACAGGAACATGGCAATGGTGACTCCCATATATTCAGTGTGCTCTCACATTATTTACAGAACATAGTAATTGTATTTAATTGTATTTTTCAGTTGTTAACAATGCTATACTTTGGTTCACTAAATTCCCATGTCACCTGCTTTGGTATTGCGTCTCTGGATTGATGTAATTTGTATAATTTTAATATTAATAAATTGATAACATTTTGGTAAATATACTCTTGACCCTTTTCTTGTGGTTTTTCATACCCAATTAAGGTTTGTTGTGTGGTATTGATATTTTTAGTTTTTTTCATTGCATAATCTCTTGATATCCTTTTTGGGAAAATCTGTGCTTACATGGTATTGAACATATCGGTTTGTATTTCTCAGCATTGATGACACCATTCATCCTGACCAAATCCAAAACTCTATTTGCTCAGATGCAAACCCAAATTTGCAAGAAACCCCCATCATGCTTCATTTTTCCTGCAGACCAAGGGTAGACATATCATTGGTGCATCCTGGTCAGCTGCACAGGTGGCCAAGACATAAGGGGTACCAGTTCCACCTTCAAAGGTGGTGAAATGTTGTATGATGAGCTATTGGGCTGTAAAGGGCACTTTACATCAATTCTTATCATAACTGAATAACTTGTTAAATGTTTGCTTAGAGTTCTGGTGGATTAAGCAAGAAAATCAATAGAAGAGGCTTTCTGACATGAGGAAAATGAATATTCCATAGAGACTAGCCTATGTCGTGTTTCTGAATTGAATTATTCCTTAAGGCAAATGAATGTTCTAACATTAGGTGCATTTTTCAATTATATCTGGGATAGAGGGAATGACTGCTTCCAATTAGAAGCAATCAAAGCTTTTGTCACTAATGGATAAATTGTAGTTGTTCTTCTCTTAGGTGCCAGATTGTCTGTTTCTAATGAGAGAAGGGCTAGATGACTTGTATTGGGAATATCTGTGTTGGAAATGTTTTTCTTAACAACTAGAAGACCTCTTCCCACAATTTTTTTTTATTTTGGGACATCCCAGAAAATGTTATCTTATTGAATGCATCCTTTGCAACATATGCTGTACTTCCTAGGAAACACTTTATGTAATCTTACCGGGGTGTCATAAGATCTCGTAAGGGTCTTCTAAAATGATTTGTGAAAATGTTCATTAATCGTAGATGAATAAATATTTTTAATAGATTTTTGCCATTTTTCAAAGGAGAATTAATATTGAGATCTTTCTCCCAATTAAGAATTAAGTTATGTTTTATAAATGAGGCATCTTCATTGAACATGGCATGGCATGCTTGGTTTTCCATATTTTTTTGTTCTCTTGGTTACGAATAACAGAGGAAATAACTTTAGAAAGGAGAATTGGAGACTTTTAATTGTTTCTGATATATTTCCTGATCTCTAGGAAAGTATATATAATCTTACAGAGGAAGAACGAAGTTATTTTAAGTGATTGAAAGAAAAAGAGTCTTTTTTATTTCCTTCTATTATTCCTAATTTGGCAATACCTTTCTTCTCCCATAATCTATAATTAAAAGGGGAATAGTAATTTGTAAAGTGGCGATTGGGATCATTTCAAATGTGTTGAGAGAAATTTGGGGGTTACTTGTACAATTCCACAACTTTCATACTAAAATGGCAGAACTTATCACTGGGGGACGAGGTTAATCCAGATAAGGATCAAGAAGATGAGAAAAAAAAATAGAGAAGGAAAGGTAAATTATATGAACAAAAAATGTCTCTAGTTCTGGGTGTGGAGAGAGGTGAATATTCATTTCTCTTAAGTAGCAGCACCCAGCAGCTGCAGGAAGGCTCTGGCCGACACTGTGCAGTGTGCGCGCTACTCAAGAGCAATGAATACTCACTACTCTCTGCGCGTTCAGTCCCGCTGTACAGAACAGTGAGTATTCCGGCAGCTGCCCTTCAGTTTGTAAGCAGCACATGGTATCCCTGCCATGTACTGCTTACAAGCATAAAGCAACTTCTGGCATAGGAACAAGATGCTCCAAGGAGTGTCGGGAAGGTAAATGTATTTTTTTTATGTTTTCTGATGGGGCCATGCATACCAGGATGGGGGTGGGGGCCAATCATAAAATTGGGGTCATACATACCAGGACCGGGATGTGGGTCGTCACCCTCTGAAGAAGGGCCATTTCCGATATGCGCGTCGGGGCGTGTGCCGCACTAGGAAACCACCGGTATCCAGGTAACTAACTTTATAGCCCACAGGACTCTGCCTTCATTATACCCCTCACTTCAGTCACTTCTAATACATGACTCTTTATATCAAATCATTTAATTCATGCACTCTATTCACTACCATGTATACATTCTTAGTCTGGTCTTTCAGCTATTCATGCTGGTATATATATAATTCTTACTGGCAGATGCTCTCTGTGGCTTTTTTCTGACAATACATAATTTGTTTGTATAATCCATGCTCTCTGTGGCTTTTTTCTGACAATACATAATTTGTTTGTATAATCCATTAAGACATTTTTACCTGGTGTGGTGTCTCTAATTTAAATATATGGTGTCATATTTTTATTATATTTTTTATTTATACAAATTATGTGTTACTATTTGTGCGGACACCTCTTGTGCTTGTAGTACTATGTACCGCTACTAAATAAAGGTATTTTTACCATAATATCTATTATTGTCCTATTTTATTTTACCTTTTTGTTTGGGTTTCTCTCTTTGCGTTTATACCAGGACCGGGGTTGGGGGACAATCATACCAAGATGCTGTTAAAGAGAAATGAATATTCATTGTCCTCCATGCCCATGGGTGTGGAATGCAGTGAATATTCATTTATTTTTAGCAGCGGGCACAGGAGTTAGCAGCAGCAGCCGCCTCCTGCTTCTGTGACCTGCAGCTCCGCCGATGCCACTCCCCACCTCACAGCCAGAGCCGGTACATCTGAACGATAAGACACACCCCACCCTTTTCCTCCACATTTTTGGAGGAAAAAAGTGTGTCTTATAGTCCGAAAAATACGATACTTCATGATAGTGATACAATTTATTTGGTGATACTTGCATTTATTTGTGAAAAAACAGAAATTTGGTGAAAATGTAGAAAATGTAACAATTATTCAACTTTAAATTTTAAATCACAGAAATATGTCACACAGTTAATAAATAACATTTCCCACATGTCTAATTTACATCAGCACAATTTTGGAACTATTGTTTGTTAGGAAGTTTTAGGCTATGTTCACACTTTGCGGATTCCACTGCGGATTTTTCCGCAGCAGAATTCCAAAATCCGCAGTGAAAACCCGTTGCGGTTTTTACTGCGGTTTCTTCTGCGGATTTTCATCTGCAGTTTCCTATTGGAGCAGGTGAAAATCCGCAGAAAAGAAGTGACATGCTGCGGAATGTAATCTGCAGCGTTTCCGCGCGGATTTTTCTGCAGCATGTGCACAGCGTTTTTTGTTTCCCATAGGTTTACATTGTAATGTAAACTCATGGGAAACTGTTGCGGATCCGCAGCGGTCAAATCCGCTGCGGATCCGCAGCAAAATCCGCAAAGTGTGAACATAGCCTAAAGGGTTAAAAGTTGACCAGCAATTTTCATTTTTCCAACAAAATTTACAAAACCATTTTTTAGGGACCACATCACACTTGAAGTCAGTTTGAGGGGTCTATAGGAAAGAAGATACCCAAAAGTGACACCATTTTAAAAACTGCATCCCTCAAGGTACTCAAAGCCACATTCAAGAAGTTTATTAACCCTTCAGGTGCTTCACAGGAATTTTTTGAAAAAAAAACAACCTTTTTTTATTTCACAAAAAATTGACTTCAGATCCATTTTTTTTTAATTTTCACAAGGGTAACAGGAAAAAATGGACCTCCAAATTTGCTGTGTAATTTCTCTTGAGCATGCCGATACCCCATATGAGGGAGAAAACCACTGTTTGGGTGCACAGCAAAGCTCAGAAGGGAAGGAGAGCCATGTCACGTTTGGAGAGCCTCTGATGTGCCTAAACACTGAAAACCCCCAAAAGTGACACCATTTTGGAAACTAGACCCCTCATGGAACTGATCTAGATGTATGGTAAGCACATTGAACCCTTAAGTGGTTCGCAGAAGTTTATAATGTTGAGCCGTAAAAATAAGACAAATCAAATTTTCCCCACAAATATGTTTTTATCACAAAATATTGCATTTTCATACGGGTAACAGACAGCGTTGGACTAGAGCACCTTGGGCCCACTAGAGAAAATCATTCTTGGGGCCCACTATGTAGCTGCATAGAAATAGATACAAGACCACCAATTGTGCAGTAAAAAGCGCTAATATCAGGGTATAATATAAGGTAGTTTACGTCTTAATTATGTAGCAGGGGTTGGGGTAGCCTCCTCACAGAATATAATTTAGCCCCCTCATAAAATATAACGCAGTCCCCTCTAACAGAATATAATGCAGCACCCCACAAAATATAATACAACCCCCTCAGGTATAACGCAGTCCCCACCATAGAATATAATGTAGCCCCCTCATAGGCTATAATGCAGCCTCCCTCATATAGTATAATGCAGCCACCACAGAATATAATAGTCAACTGAGAGAATGCAGCCCCACCACAGAATATAATGCAGCCCCCCCATAGAATATACTGTAGCCCCCTCACATAGTATAATGTAGCCCCCATAATATAATGTAGTCCCCAGAGAATAATGCAGTCGCCCCACAGAATATAATGTAGCTCCCTCATAAAGTATAATGCAGCCCCTCTCCACCCCCATCATTGTCCTCATCACCACCTCCATCATTGCCTTCTCCCTCACCACCCCTATCATTCTCCCCCACCACCTCCATCACTGCCCATTCCACCACCTGCATCATTGCCTCCTCCCCACCATCATTGTCCATTTCATCACCTCCATAATTGCCTCCCCACCACCACCATTGCCCATCACCTTCATCATTGCCTCCCCACCATCATTGCCCATCACTTCCATCATTGCCTCCCCTCACCTCCATCATTGCCTCCCCACCACCACCATAATTGTCCATCACCTCCATCATTGTCTCCCCCCACCACAATCATTGCCCATCACATCCATCATTGTCTCCCCCACCATCATTGCCCATCACCTCCATCATTGCCCATCACCTCCATCATTGTCTCCCCCATCATTGCCCATCACCTCCATCATTGTCTCCCCCACCAATATCATTGTCCTTCACCACACACACACAGCTCACCGCAGCAGCAGATCATCATCACACACACACACTCACTCACACGCAGGCACACAGCACAGCTCACCTCCCTGCAGCAGCAGCTCATCCCAGCAGCCTCTTTCTCACTGGATTCCTGGAAGCTTTCTGACTGAGACAGCAGCACGCTGGATGATGACATCATCCAGCTGGGCTGTCTCAGACAGGAAGCAGGACGCTGGGAGGTGAGCTGCTCTGTGAGTCTGTGTGCCTGCGTGTGTGTATATGTGCGGTGCTGTGTGTGTGTGGGTGTGCGGTACTTTCTGAGTGTGTATGTGTGGTAGTGCGGCTTTACATGCGGGCAGTGTTAGCTGCACCCTGCGGCTAACGCTGCCCGCTATTAAAGAGAAATGGTATTCACTCACTCCTCTCCACACCCATATGGGTGTGGGGAAGCGTGAATATTCATTTTGCTTTAGCAGTGGGGACAGGAGGATCAGGTCTCCAGCTGCTGCTACTGTCACAGTTTTTTTTTACAACAAACTGAGGTCCATGTTTTTCTGAGTGTGCCAATACTGTACATGTAATAGGGAAATATTTTTCATGCGCAGAGCAAAGCTCAGAAGGCAAGGAGCACCAGATTTTACTGTTATGGTTTGCAAGTTCCATGACCCACTGGAAGAGCCCATGAGGTGCCAACAAAGCAGAACCCCCCATAAGTGACCCCATTTTACAAACTACTCTTCTCAATTAATTCATCTATGGGTGCAGTGATCATATTGACACCATGGGTGTGTCACAGAATGTTATACCATTAGGCAGTGAAGACAAAATAACTACATTTTTACCACCAAAATTTTGTTTTAGCCCCAGATTTTACATTTTCACTCAAGAAGTGGGTAAAAATGACATCAAATTTGTCCCACATATTCTACTGAATGTGGCAATACCCTATTTGTGGCTGTACAGTACTACTTAGCCATATGGAGAGACTCGGGAGAAACGGAGTGCTATTTGCCTCCTGGAGTGCAGATTTTCCTAGAACAGTTTGCAGACTCCATATACAGAACTCCTAATTGCTAGAAGAGCAGAATCCCCCCTCAAGTGCCCCCATTTGGGGAACTATACCTTTTGGGGAATTTATCTACAGGTTTAGTGACGATTTTGACTCCATGGGTGTTTTCCAGAAACAAGCAGCAATGAATGTTTCCGAGTGAAAATTGCAAACTGCCGTCGTAGTGACCAGTATTCTGTAGTAACCAGTAAGTTGCAGTCACTAGTACGTTATACCCAGCCCATGCTTGTGGAGGCATGCACATGTAAGTTAAGTGGGCTCTCTTTGCCTCAGAAATGCCAAACATGGATACATTATGCAGTTTATGCATACCGGGGCTCAGAAGGGAGGCACATTTGGATTTGGAAGCAGAGAATTTGCTGACCAAGGGAGCCCAGTGGACGTAGTGTATATGGACTTTTCAAAAGCTTCTGATAAGGTGCCACACAAAAGGTTGATACATAAAATGAGAATAATGGGGATAGGGGAAAATATGTGTAGGTGGGTTAAGAGCTGGCTCAGGGATAGGAAACAAAGGGTGTTTATTAAATGGAGAACACTCGGACTGGGTAGCGGTTAGCAGTGGGGTACCACAGGGGTCAGTATTGGGCCCTCTTCTTTTTAACATATTTATTAATGATCTTGTAGGGGGCATACAGAGCGGAATTTCAATATTGCAGATGACACTAAACTCTGCAGGTTAATCAATACAGAGGAGGCCAATTTTATATTACAGGATGATTTATGTAAACTAGAAGCTTGGGCTGATAAATGGCAAATGAGCTTTAATGGGGATAAATGTAAGGTCATGCACTTGGGTAGAAGTAATAAGATGTATAACTATGTGCTTAATTCTAAAACTCTGGGCAAAGCCGTCAATGAAAAAGACCTGGGAGTATGGGTGGATGACAAACTCACATTTAATGGCCAGTGTCAGGCAGCTGCTACAAAGGCAAACAAAATAATGGCATGCATTAAAAGAGGCATAGATGATCATGAGGAGAACATAATTTTACCTCTATATTAGTCACTTGTGCGACCACACTTAGAATACTGTGTACAGTTCTGGTCTCCGGTGTATAAGACATAGCTGAACTGGAGCGGGTGCAGAGAAGAGTGAGCAAGGTTATTCGAGAACTGGGGGGTCTGCAATACCAAGATAGGTTATTACACTTGGGGCTATTTAGTTTGGAAAAACGAAGGCTAAGGGGTGATCTTATGTTAATGTATAAATATATGAGGGGACAGTACAAAGACCTTTCTGATGATCTTTTTAATCAAAGACCTGAGACAGGGACAAGGGGGCATCCTCTACGTTTGGAGGAAAGAAGGTTTAAGCATAATAACAGATGCTGACTCTTTACTGTAAGAGCAGTGAGACTATGGAACTCTCTGCCATATGATGTTGTAATGAGTGATTCATTACTTATATTTAAGAGGGGACTGGATGACTCTCTTGAAAAGTATAATGTTACAGGGTATATATACTAGATTCCTTGTTAGGGTGTTGATCCAGGGAACTAGTCTGATTGCCGTACGTGGAGTCGGGAAGAAATTTTTTTCCCCAATGTGGAGCTTACTCTTTGCCACATGCGGTTTTTTTTGCCTTCCTCTGGATCAACATGTTAGGGCATGTTAGGTTAGGCTATGGGGTGAACTAGATGGACTTCAACCTTAATAACTATGCTACTATGAATTTATTTTTGCGGGTGAGGAGCCATTTAGCTTTTCCAGGACCTTTGTGCTACTAGTAACGTGGAAGCCCCCTATATTTCCGTTAACAGATGACGGACCTTAGTGAGGGCTTGCTTTTTTTGTGGTCAAAGCTTTTACTGGGAACATTTTACATAACACTATATATACGCTGACCACTTACTTTTGGGACTTCCATTTAAATCTCCAAGTGATTCAGATGAAAGCACTGAGGGAGTCATTCACTATAATGAAGCAACAAAGTTACTCTGGACTTCGTCTGGCCTCTTTTCAGTGGGCGATTCGAGTTCGATTGCAGCATTTTAAGTGCTGGAAGCGGTCTGTGACTGCTCCTGGCACTTAGTGCCGGGTGTCAGCTGTCAGAATCAGCTGACACCCGGCGGCAATCCCCTGCACATTCCCTGTGTGAAATCGCGTTGATGTAATATTCCGACCTAATCTGAATGTATCAAGTTGGGTAAAAATTCATATATTCTGTTTGAGATCAATATAGAGTAGACTTTGATATCCGTATTTAATAGTGATATCAGCCTATAAGTAGATACTAGGGAAGGGTCACTCTGTAGCTTTGCCCTCACTTTTATTATGGCCTGCAAGTTCTGCTTCGGAATAGTAACTACTGATGACACCTGATTAAAACAATTGCCATGGGTTTGGACAGAAGAGGATTGAATTTCAATTTGACAAAGCCATCTGAGGGAAAGGCTTTATTTTCTTTTAGTTTACGTAGCACCAAATTGATTTCTGTTATAGAAAATGGAGTATTTAAACTTGTTTAGTAGTCTTCAGATAACATATGGAGTTTAATTTTTGCCAGAAAATAGTGCATATTTTTACTTGATGGCTTAAAAGTATCTTTATTCTCTTTTAGATTGTAAAAAGATGTAAAATATGAGACAAATGCCTTTAAACTATCTTTTGGCTATCTTCCCTCTGTACCAGCCTATTATTGTTAGTTTGTTTACTGCAATTGATATTTTAATTTTGAATGTAACCCCTCATGTACAGCAGCATGGAATCAATGTTTCTATATAAATAAAAATAATTTGGGATGAGAATATACAAAATTATGGCTCTTAAAGGTAATCTGTCAGCAGGTTCTTGCTACCTCATCTGAGAGCAGCATAATGTAGGCAAAGAAGCTGTATCCAACGATGTATTACTTAGTTTACTGAATGCAGCTGTTTTGACACAATTGGAGTTTTTAGAAGTAGCATGAGGCAGAGCTGGAAAAGCTTACCCCATCCAAACCAAGCTCTCTATGTACAAAGTCCATAGACAGTGAACTGCCTATTACAGAAGGGGGCATGTGGGACCAGGGCTCACATGATGAGCTAATCACAGCAATGATAATGCCAGATTCTAAAACAATCATTCTAATGTGCCAAGCCGTGGGACAGGAAAGTCAAGGATTCCAAGATCAAAAGCCAGGAAGGTACAACATAAACAGAAGGAAGAGAGAGGCGTAGTCAGGTAACATTCTAAGGTCAGAATACCAGGAGGATAGCGGATCAGAATAGATATGGTTAAACAGACGGATGGTCAGAATGAAGTCCAAGGTCAGGCAACAAAAGATCTACAAACAGAATGCAAGGCACAGACAAACCATAAAGTAGCTGAATGTACGTCAGGGCAGAGGTCTAGGAGTAACAGCCCAGTTAAGTAGCCTAGCAGTCACCTGGGACAATGAACACCAATCAGTGCCTCCCAGTCTCAAATTGGATGGCTAAGCCATCAATCAACACACTGACCGCTCAGTATGCTCCTGCACCAGACTGGATGAGTGAGCTGACAAAATACTGACTGCTTCAGCACACGCCCCTGCACCCGTCTGGACAGCCAAGCTGTCAGTAACTGCATCCCAATCAAACTGAAACCATGACATCTAAGCAAACAAAACCTCAGATCTTGATAAGATAGGCATCGCTGAAAGCCATGTTTTAACCCCTACAGCATTCTGTCTTTAGTTTATTTAGCAAAAACTTGCTACGAATTCCCTTTAATTGTCACAGGTGTGTCAGGTGTGACAGACTGTCATCTTGGATCTGGCTGTAGAAGGTATTTGCATGTAGCTCAAGCATCTTCTTGATTTTTGCATCTCTGTTATGGAGCAGTAGCCTTCTCCCTCTAGGACCCAATGGTTACCTCCACGTTCTGCTGCTAATCACACACCTGGACTGAAGGTTTAAATACATTTAATTGCTGCAGCATGGTGTGGGTGGTAGCTCATACTTGCCTCAGTCTAGTTGGAAGTTCTAGCAGTCAGCTAGTGTCTTTCCCTGAGGACCCTTGGAGGATTGCTGGTGTGACATCTCGGTTGTCTTTTCAAGCTAAATGTTTTCCCCCATCCGTCTTCCCTCTCTGTCTTCAGTTTTAGTGGGGACTGACTAGTGCACACCCCATCCCCTCCCTATGTAGGGCCTATCGCTAGGGTCAGGCAGGGATTAGGTTCCTGCTTGGCGATAGGTACAGAACCTTATAGGGACGTTTAGGGCAGACGGTGATATTAGATCTGCCTAGGGGTCTCCACTCCCCCATTCCCTAGTGTTTGAGTTCCCCCTTCCAGTTGTTCTGCACTTATTTATCCTTCTCCCAGCATGAAATAAGTTGACAAAATTCTCATTTTGAATCTCTTCAGTTTTATCTTATTTGCCATTAATTTTGACACCTTATTACACTCAAAATAGTGACTGTTTTTTACTAATTGAATCATCTTATCATAGTTGTGATGTACCAACTAGTGATCTGAATCCAGGTCAGGTGGCTGGGTCTGTAGTCCCAAAATCCTGTACATTGCTGGATTTAAGGGTTAACCAGAAAGTGATGGGTGGGACTTGTTAACTACATACCTCCCAGGGGTTGTGCTCCTGTGACAGGATGGTCCTATATGTTTCCTGCTTGCACCACATGGAGAGGGATGACCATGTCTGAGACTGGAGCTGGCTGGAGCTCCTTTGAGTCCAGGAAGCACTGAAGGTCCGTGCTACTGAGAGGACCTAAATGGAGCCAGGCTGGGAAACCTGAGGATCTGTTAAGCAGGTAACCCAGAGCATGGGGAACTGTGTGTGTTTGGCCCCGGCCGAGCCTTAATACTGGACACTAACCAAGCCTGTGTGACCATAGGCCTGAAAGAGCAGTACCCTGTTATGGACATTGTTATTTTGTTTTGCCTTTCTGTTTGTGCTTCTGAGGTTTATAAAGCAATAAATCCACATGCAATTTTAAAGGAAGACATTCTTGCTGTACGTTTTATCGCTACCTCAACCCGCTTAGCGATCGCTACGTAACATTGTCTAATAAGATACATTTTAGTTCAGCTCTCATAACTGCTGTGAGAACAGCAGCTTTATTTCTAATTGATGAGGATTTGTAAATATTGGAGTAATTTTTATGAGAAAATTGAGGAGGTTTAATAGATGAGAACTTAGTTTCTTGTAGACCGATAAGGTCAGAGTTGGAAATTTTTGCCTCTTACCAAACAAAATGCCTCTTCGCTGGACTATTAAGTACCTTGATATTGAGGGACATGAAATTATGACAATCACTCATACTAAATAGGGATATACATTCAAGTCAGAACACATTAATACACTTCTTATAAGAGAAGCAATAGGTGCAGCTAAAACCCTTAAAAAGCAAAGTATAACCAAATTGAAACAAAAAAAAATAATACATGACATCCTAAGCAAGAACTCATCTGATACGGCTCAGATGACCTGCAGATAAAAAAAAATGTCTCTACGGTTTCTCTATTGAGTTTGTCACAGATTCCACGTAGTCAAGTCTACATCAATAGCTGCAAAAAAAACAACCCGCAAAAGGATTACTCAAAATATTAGCAAGCAGGTTATTGGACATAAGGTCAAGTTTAAGAGGCACATTAAGGAACTTTTTCATCATTCTTAGGTGGATTATCTATTTTTTGTCAACATTGTGCTGCTTCAAGAATTTGAGTCCTTCTCCTATCTCTGGGATTGTAGAGATACTTCCTCTGTAGAAAATAATGAATTTTGTGGGAATTTTGCAAAATCTGACTGCAGAAGTTACGTCTGAAAATGATTTCCTGGCTTTAAGCCAAATTCGGCACTTACGTAGCACATTAGGATTTGTGTTCAGTTACTCGAGCATTTTTACTCAAAGTCGGCAAAATTCGGTCAAAGTTCGGGAAATCATCGCGTTTCCACGAATGGTTTTGTTATGACTTTGGCTATCCTGCTGTATGATTAGCGAGTGGGATGGGGGATGTGTTTGATGAGAGGAAGGGGTATGTCTAGGTCAGAGAAGCTGTGGAGTGTATTTTTTTTTCCTTTTTCTTTAATAACTTAATGTGTGCACAGTACGGCAGCCAATCAGGGTGCAGAAACTATCCACAACATCATAACACAATGTCTTCTGTGATTGGCTGCAGAAGTCACATGTCCTTGTCCATATAAAAAGTGGACATCTTGTTTTGCTGCCGTCATTTTCTCAGTGTCACAGTGCATAGAGGCCAGCTGCTGCTGAAAGTGAACTGATCAGTTAGCTAGATAGGATCATATCCTGTGTGATATCGATCTTCCAGCATCTAACTAGATTGTGCTAAAACTGTGTTGCAATCATTTGGGATAAAACTGTTTCAGTGAGTAATCAGAAGGTCAGATTTCCACTTAAAAATAGTTAGTGTGCCTGAACAACACTGTTATACCTATCAAAGAAAATAAATAGTGATTGTTCATTTAGTGACAGGTGACTGACAGATGTGGACCTAAGGTTGTGAAACAGCAGCTTACAACATGAATGGGAAAAAGCAATGTCATGGTGGAACAGGGAAAGGGCTTGGTTTTTGACGTGTACGTGGGTTAGGTATTAATTTGAATTAAAGCTCAACGGAACAAACACTGTCTCACCCTATCCAAAGACCACTGACAATATTTGTTACTGGATGGGCTACTTGACTCCTTTCCTTTGGCAGGCGCACAGCGGTACGCCTCATAGATGATGGCCAGAAAGAGCATGAGCTCCAGTGAATGGCAAGCGCTGCATCAAGTTGCCTCTTCTCTTTCTCCACCTTAACATCACACACAGTACAATCCTCAGAGGTGGCACCCCAATCACTCTCATTTTCCCCCAACATCACAAATTTCCAAATGCCCAACTTACTGTGACAGATTTGCCATTCTGCAGAGTTGTTCACACATTCTAATCCATGGGCATCAGAGGTCTGCTCCAAAGATTCACAGAATCTAGAGAATGAAAGCATTTGCACTGATACCCAAAATGTTTTCATGTTGGATCCAGTGCTGGACAAAGTAGGGTCCAAGCAGAAACCAGACCCTCATCACCAGACATTAACCACCGGGGGTGGGGGTGCTCCTGATGAGACTCAGATACCAAAGGCGCATGCGGACTATACTCTGGTGTCAGGGCAGGAAAAGTAGGAGGGTGGCTCTCAAGTTGAGTAGTGAAAGAACAGAGAGGATGACTAGGAGGTTGTAGATCCCCACTTGGTTTGAACCAAGATATATGTAGCGGAGTAGCTCAGCAGAGCAGGTGGAGGAGGAGGAATTTGAGGTTACGTTGCTGCTTCTCACACAGACACGAAGTGATGTAACCACGATCCTCAGCCCCAACTCTGGCTGTGGCCAGCAGCGGTCATGAAAGCACAGTAAGCAGGGGCGGCAAGGGTTGCCTAGCCTGGGCTTTTCTTGAGACCGCAAAGGATGATCCAACACACTATCTGCCAAATTTGCAAAAACTAAACTGAGTAGAGGCAAAAGCTACAATAGTTTGACAACTACATGCATGAACCGCACATGCACAATTAACATGCCTTAGTGTGGGATTCGCATTGCGCTAAATGCCGACTAGCGGGCCTCGCCAACCACCAGGCATCTCAGAATGGGTTACAGTGATTGAGGAGGCTCATGGTACCAGACAAACTGTCAGTGAAGGTGCAAGAGCCAAGGAACAAATGGCAAGGACGAGGAGGAAGTGGTGGACGTGCAACAGTCAGGACATCAAGAGGATAATGATTCCCTCTCTGTTGTCCATGGTTGGTGGGAAGGGACTAGGAAAGCAACCATCAGCATTACCCCGCCATCAACACACCATGGACTTGGATCTCATGGAAGTGCCCGATACATGAGCGCCTTCTTGCTGCACTATCTTCAACATGATGCCCATATTCTTAGCATTAGAAACAGTGCTGACTGCTGGTTCCCACTCTGTTAGATCCACGGTACAAGAGTAAATTTTGCCAGATGCTTCATCACCCTGGAAAGGAACGTGCACATGCTGGAGTATCGAAATATGCTGGTATACAATCTTAAGAGTGGTTTTCCCCAAGACAGCAGTGGGGCACACAGTGTGCATCACAGATCTAGACCTCCAACCCTGGGAACATCAAGGCATCATCACAAAAACATTAGCAACAGCTGTGCAAGTGGGATAAGCAATTTCTGTGAGTCATTTCACTAATTTTTTTAGACCAGCCCATGCACCAACATAACAGAGTACAAGTCAGGCACGTTGTGAATGACTGGAGAGGATTGTGCAGTAGTATCTGGAGCTCAATATCAATGTAGTCATGGGTGGGTTTGAAACCTTTTGCATTTTGATCTTGAAAAATGGAAGAGTGGCCTGAGCTCGCCTGTCACGCCTTGGAGGTTTTGTCATGCCCGGCAGGCAGCATTCTTTCAGCACATGTCTACAACACTGCTGGTGGTGTCCTGATGGATAAACACATCCGTCTGTCCCCTGAAAGTGTAGCCTGCCAAATGTTCATCAAAATGAACAGGTCATGAATCACCAATGACTTTTGCACCCCAGTCGCAGACTGTGCAGACTAGGCGATGGTGTCGTTTTTAGTGCTATGCATTGATCTTGCATTATTGCAGTCTGTGACACCTGGAAATGTGGAGACTCGAAGTTGGATATCCATCTGGTGGGTTGCCTATAGTGGAAGGTGTGTCAGAGACCCCTCATACTGATTCTACTCTGTTGAATTAGATGCCACTTTTGTGGTATGTGACAATAATTTTTTGAAATGTGGAGAATTCAAGTTGAGTCTCCTTCATGCGTGTTGCTTGTAGAAGTAGGGTTTCCAGACAGGCAGGCCTACACTTACTTTCACTGAACTACCTGTGTTACTATTTTTACATTTTTCTACTAATAGTACTGTATGAAACTGATGTTTGTGCCATCTGAGTGTGGCTAGAAAAAGAAAAAATAATTGGAGGTGTTGCATGAGACATTGAAACTTCAATTCAAGCATGGCCCATGGCTGACTGCTTCTGTGTCATTATAAAAAGTTCTACTGTGGGTCAATTGATCAGTCAACTACTTGTGTTACTTTCCTTACATTTTTCTACCAATAGTACTGATTGTGGCTGGAAATACAAAATTAAAGCTGGTGCATGAGTTATCAGGGCGCCCAGCAAAGAAAGCTTACACCGCTCCCTTAACCACCAAGTCCTTATTGAAACTTAAATTCAAAGCTGTAAATGCTGGCCCAGACCCTGATAACTCATGCATGGCCTATGGTTGACTGCTGCTGTGCCATTTGCAAATTTCTACTGCGGGTCAATTGATGCCACTTTTCATGGTGTCTGCTCCCAATTTTAGCTGTTTGGGAAGCTTTTTGTCACTCATTAAGGCGTTTTGTATATGTTTGGTTTGGGGTATCCCCATTGAATTTAATGGGGTTTGGATACGTTCGTTGAACTGTTCAGTGACCATGTTTGGCAAACGTCTAAACGTTTGGCGAGTCAAACCTAAATGAACCTTAAAAGGTTCGCTCATCTCTAGTTACTAACAATTTTTTGAAATATGGAGACTCAAAGTTGTGTCTCCAGCTGGTGGGTTGCCTGTAGTGGAAGGGGTGTCAGAGCTCCATTATACTATTTCTACTCTGGGGAAATTGATGCCACTTTAGTGGTGTCTGCACCTAAGTTTTGGAAATGTTTGGTCTCCAAGTTGGGTATCCTTCAGGTATGTTGCCTGTAGCAGTTGGGCTCTCAGACCTGCAGGCTTATATTTACTTTCAGTCAATTACCTGTGTTACTATCCTTACATTGTTTTAAACAATAGTAGTTTACGAAGCTGATATTTGTGCCACCTGAGTGTGGCTGAGCAGAAAAGCAGTTTGACCTGTTGCATGAGGTATCAGGGCTTCCAGCACAGCAGGTCTACACTGGTCCCTCACCCACTTCTTAATTTGAACTTAAATTCAAAGCTGTAAATGCTGGCCCAGATCCTGGCTAATAAATGGCCCATACCTGACTGCTGCTGTGCCATTATAAAATTTCTACTGTCGGTCAATTGATGCCACTTTTCCTGGTGTCTGCCCCTAATTTTTGGAAATGTTTGGAATCCAAGTTGGGTCTCCTTCATGAGTGTTGCCTGAATTTGGCAGGGCTCTCAGAGCACCAGGCCTGCTCCTGTCACTGATCCACCTGTTACTGATCAATGTTTAAGCTAGAAATGCTGGTTCAAGCCATGTCCTAGGCCCTGTCCCATGCTTTCATTCTGTACAATTATACTATTTATACTCTGGGTCAGTTGGGCTGTTGGAGAGTTGTGACGTGGAAACAAGTAATTTGGGTGCCTCCTCTGAGGACTGAAAAAAAAATTGGGCATTGGTGGAGATGCTTTCCTGCACTTTATTCTGTGAATCTTTGTAGCATACCTCTGAAGAACATCGAATAGAATGTGTGAACAACTTTGCAGGCTTGCCCATCTGTAGCTCCCCACAATCAGTTGGGCGGTTGGAGAATTGTGATGTGGGGGAAAACAAGGGTAACTGCGGTGCCACCTCTGAGGATTGTACAGTGAGTAATGTTAAGGTTCCTCATCTACAAGGTGCACCTCTGTGTGGCTGCCAAAGAAAGGGAGTTGAGTAACCCATCCATTAACAGAAGTTGTCAGTTGTCTTTGGATAGAATAAGCCTGTGTTTGTTCAGCAGTGCTTTCAGTAATATTACCACCTACCCCACGTAAATCTCGAACACCAAGCCTATTCCCCCTTCCACCACAACCTCGCTTTTTCCCACTCATGTTTTTGTACCCGTCCCCTCTTTTAACCAGCTGCTTCACAACCCTAGGCACACACCTGTCAATCACCTGTCAGTAAATTAACAATCTGTATTTATTTGCTGAGATAGTATGGTTGGACCACACAATTAGCACAAAGATGCTGAAGTGTGGACTCCTGGATGGACAACGCAATTAACACAAAGGATTTACAGTGCCCTGCTAAAATATTCGGCCCCCTGGAACTTTTCAACCTTTTCCCACATATCATGCTTCAAACATAAAGATACCAAATGTAAATTTTTGGTGAAGAATCAACAACAAGTGGAACACAATTGTGAAGTTGAACAAAATTTATTGGTTATTTTAAATTTGTGTGGAAATTCAAAACACTGAAACGTGGGGCGTGCAATATTATTCGGCCCCTTTACTTTCAGTACAGCAAACTCACTCCAGAAGTTCATTGTGGATCTCTGAATGATCCAATGTTGTCCTAAATGCCTAATGATGATAAATATAATCCACCTGTGAGTGATCAAGTCTCTTTATAAATGCACCTGCTCTGTGATAGTCTCTGTTTGAAGCACAGAGAGCATCTTGAAAACCAAGGAATAGAGTTGAGCGACCTTGACCTTTTTAAAGTCGAGCCGGGTTTCGCGAAACCCGATTATCTCAAAAGTCGAGTCGAGTGGAATCGGCCGATTATCGCGAAAACTCGGGGATCGACCGAAACACGAAACCCAATGCAAGTCAATGGGGGAGCATAGTCGGCAGTGAGTAGAGGCCAGGAAAACATCTACAGAGCCCATTGTATTGGCAAAAACATCCATTCTTGCTACTGAAGCTTGTCAATCATAATTTAGCTTATAATAATTGTAAGGCATTTGAAATTGGGGGTCATTTGGCTAAAGTTGTGGGGGGTACAGCTGGTTCAAGCAATTAGTGGGCCAAGGACATCTGGACCACGTCACGGCAGTGGAGCAGGGAGAGGTAAGTATTTCAACTTTGCAAGTGCTGTGATCCTGAGCAAGCAGGGGGGGCCCACTCGTTGGCATTGGCACTGGCACAGGGCCCCTCATAGTACAGCGGTGTGTTTGCACGGCGGAGGCGCCTCCCACCGGCAGCAACACTTTTGCGTACTATGAGAGGCCCTGTGCCAGTGACGTCGCCAACGAGTATTCCTCCCCCCACCTGATGAAGGAACCTGCACCTTCATCTGCACCTTCCTCTTTGTCCCCGTGTAATGTGGTATGGTATGCGGGAAGGGGGACCTGACTTTCAGCAAGGTCACAATCTTGCAGTGTAGCGTGCACGGGGAATGTTGCGTTATGGGTCAATGTACCAGCAGACTCATCTATCACTGGCTGGGCAATGGGCAGGATGAGGGGGAAACAGATATGGGCCCAAAGAATAAAGAGGGCTAAATGCAGTTCAAAATTGGTAACAGGACTAACCAGGGGGTATTGCTTTGTTCAGTGGAGGACAACTGGAATGAGAGGCTGACACAGAGAGTAGGCCCAAATCAGTAAGTATTCTAAAAGCAGTTCAAAATTGGCAACAGTAGTAAACCGGCGGCACAGCTTTGTTCACTGGAGGAGAACAGCAAGGAGCGGCAGACACAGATAGAAGGCCCCAACCCAACTAGTAGGCCTAATGCAGTGTTGTTTTCAACAACTACTAAACGAGAGTTGGAAGACCGAAGCAATGGAGAGGAAACCTGGGGAACACCTTGGAGTGGAACACACCGTCTCTACACCCCATACCCAATTTGTAGGCCTAATGCAGTGTAGTTTACAACAACTACTAAACGAGAGTCGGAAGACCGAAGCAATGGAGAGGAAACCTGGGGAACACCTTGTAGTGGAACACACCGTCTCTACACCCCATACCCAATTTGTAGGCCTAATGCAGTGTTGTTTTCAACAACTACTAAACGAGAGTCGGAAGACCGAAGCAATGGAGAGGAAACCTGGGGAACACCTTGGAGTGGAACACACCGTCTCTACACCCCATACCTAATTTGTAGGCCTAATGCAGTGTAGTTTTCAACAACTACTAAACGAGAGTCGGTAGACCGAAGCAATGGAGAGGAAACCTGGGGAACACCTTGGAGTGGAACACACCGTCTCTACACCCCATACCCAATTTGTAGGCCTAATGCAGTGTAGTTTTCAACAACTACTAAACGAGAGTCGGAAGACCGAAGCAATGGAGAGGAAACCTGGGGAACACCTTGGAGTGGAACACACCGTCTCTACACCCCATACCCAATTTGTAGGCCTAATGCAGTGTTGTTTTCAACAACTACTAAACGAGAGTCGGAAGACCGAAGCAATGGAGAGGAAACCTGGGGAACACCTTGGAGTGGAACACACCGTCTCTACACCCCATACCCAATTTGTAGGCCTAATGCAGTGTAGTTTACAACAACTACTAAACGAGAGTCGGAAGACCGAAGCAATGGAGAGGAAACCTGGGGAACACCTTGTAGTGGAACACACCGTCTCTACACCCCATACCCAATTTGTAGGCCTAATGCAGTGTTGTTTTCAACAACTACTAAACGAGAGTCGGAAAACCGAAGCAATGGAGAGGAAACCTGGGGAACACCTTGGAGTGGAACACACCGTCTCTACACCCCATACCCAATTTGTAGGCCTAATGCAGTGTTGTTTTCAACAACTACTAAACGAGAGTCGGAAGACCGAAGCAATGGAGAGGAAACCAGGGGAACACCTTGGAGTGGAACACACCGTCTCTACACCCCATACCCAATTTGTAGGCCTAATGCAGTGTTGTTTTCAACAACTACTAAACGAGAGTTGGAAGACCGAAGCAATGGCGAGGAAACCTGGGGAACACCTTGGAGCGGCAGACACCGTTAGTAGGCCCTACCGAAGTAGTAGCCCCAATGCAGTTTTCAAATTCCTAGAGGCTGAAAACAAGACTATTGACGCTCTGCTTTTTTCAAAGGAGGACAGCTGTATTGAGTGGCGCAGACAGACACAGGTAGTAGGCCTTAAACCAAAAATGGGGCTCAATGCAGTTTAAGAAAGGTTACAGGGGTACACAAGCAGCATTGCTCTGGTCAGTGGAGGACAATTTCAATAGAGGACCGCAGATAGACTTTGTACGCCTACTATTAAAAAAAGGATGCTCTATGCAATTAAAAATAGGTTACAGGGGTCCACGGGCAGCAGTGGTGTGGTCAGTGGAGGAGTATTGGAAGGAGGGACCGCAGACAGGCGTAGTAGGCCTAACATAACAAAATTAGGCTGTAGGCACTTTAAAATTGGTTCCAGGGGTACACGGGCAGCAGTGGTGTGGTCAGCGGAGGACAATTTGAATTAGGGACTGCAGACAGACTTTGTAGGCTGTCCCCTGTGGACCATGCATCCAACACATTAACCCAGTGCGCCGTAATGGACACGTAACTTTTTGTGGACATGCCTACTGGTCCATGCGTCTCTTGTCAGGTGCACCTTTCTACTGTTTGATTGCCTGAGTGCTATGACAATGCAGACTTTTTCATGCCGGTGGAGGGCTGGGATGGCTTTTCTCGCAAAAGAAATGAACCGTGGTACAGCGTAGTTCATCTGGGCTTTCTAAATATAAAACAAAGAAAAAAAGTAGGCTCCATGCACTTTCACCTGGGTTCCAGGGGTACACGGCCAGCATTGGTCTGGTCAGTGGAGAACTATTGGAAGGAGGGACCGCAGACAGGCTTAGAAGGCCTAACATAATAAAATTGGGCTGTAGGCACTTTAAAATTGGTTCCAGGGGTACACGGGCAGCAGTAGACAGGTCACTGGAGGCCTAGTGGAAGGAGGGACCGCAGACAGGCTTCGAAGGCCTAACATAATAAAATTGGGCTGTAGGCACTTTAAAATTGGTTCCAGGGGTACACGGGCAGCAGTAGACAGATCACTGGAGGCCTAGTGGAAGGAGGGACCGCAGACAGGCTTCGAAGGCCTAACATAATAAAATTGGGCTGTAGGCACTTTAAAATTGGTTCCAGGGGTACACGGGCAGCAGTAGACAGGTCACTGAAGGCCTAGTGGAAGGAGGGACCGCAGACAGGCTTCGAAGGCCTAACATAATAAAATTGGGCTGTAGGCACTTTAAAATTGGTTCCAGGGGTACACGGGCAGCAGTAGACAGGTCACTGGAGGCCTAGTGGAAGGAGGGACCGCAGACAGGCTTTGAAGGCCTAACATAATAAAATTGGGCTGTAGGCACTTTAAAATTGGTTCCAGGGGTACACGGGCAGCAGTAGACAGGTCACTGGAGGCCTAGTGGAAGGAGGGACCGCAGACAGGCTTCGAAGGCCTAACATAATAAAATTGGGCTGTAGGCACTTTAAAATTGGTTCCAGGGGTACACGGGCAGCAGTAGACAGGTCACTGGAGGCCTAGTGGAAGGAGGGACCGCAGACAGGCTTCGAAGGCCTAACATAATAAAATTGGGCTGTAGGCACTTTAAAATTGGTTCCAGGGGTACACGGGCAGCAGTAGACAGGTCACTGGAGGCCTAGTGGAAGGAGGGACCGCAGACAGGCGTAGTAGGCCTAACATAATAAAATTTGGCTGTAGACACTTTGAATTCTCTTGCAGGGGTACACAGGCAGCATTGGTGTTGTCAGCGGAGGCCGATTGTAATGAGTGTCTGCCAGTTAGTAGTCCCAAACAATAAATACATGTTAATGTATCGCATTACAACAAAACGAAAACACAAAAGGGTGCAATCATTAGGTACAGGGGTGGGCTCCTCTGCGTAGTTTCAGACCTAGTAATTTGGCACAAAGTATTTACTTGGGTAAATATAGGACACTGCCCCTGACTATGTTAAGTACCATCATACATGTCAACACAATGGTATTGTCAGTGGCAGGAATTTACGGATGACAGCGCATAGACTAAACATTGGTGGAACTGTGAGAGATAATTGTGCAAGTGGTAGAGCAATGGTTGAGCTGGGGGTGGGGGAACTCTATTGTGGCCGGCGGTACAGGCCCAGGGCCCCTCATGTTACAACAGTGTGTCTGACGTTGGGTGCGCACCACCACCGCCAGAGACACTTTATTGTACTATGAGGGACCCAGTGGCAGTGCCATCGACCAAAAGCGGGCACACCCACCTCTTCAGACAAACAGCACTCTCACGGGTGCTTGCGCCAAGTGGCGATACCACGGCCCCGTGTGGGGAGTTTGGCCATTTAGGGAGGTGTAAACATGCCGTATGCTGGACAATCAGCTGCTGCAAATTACGAGATTGGTAAAGTCATTCAGAGTAGTCCACAGGCAATACCTTTTCATAGGAAAGCTAGGTGTTGGCCGGGCAAGGTGGGGCAAAAGAATTCGAAATCCAGTTGTGGTTCATTTTAATGAAGGTTAGATCATCAACATTTTGGGTAGCCAGATGAGTCCTTTTTTCGGTTAATATTGAACCTGCAGCACTGAATACTCTTTCTGATAGGACACTAGCTGCCGGGCAAGCAAGCTCCTGCAATGCATATTCCGCCAATTCTGGCCAGGTGTCTAATTTGGATGCCCAGTAATCAAATGGGAATGACGGTTGAGGTAGAACATCAATAAGGGATGAAAAATAGTTAGTAACCATACTGGACAAATGTTGTCTCCTGTCACTTTGAATTGATGCAGCAGTACCTGTCCTGTCTGCGGTCATAGCAAAATCACTCCACAACCTGGTCAAAAAACCCCTCTGTCCAACGCCACTTCTGATTTCTGCACCTCTAACACTTGTAGTCTGCTGCCCCCTGCAGCTCGTGTGAGAACGATCACGGGCGCTGTGTGCTGGGAATGCCTGAAGCAAACGGTCAACAAGAGTTGATTGTTTGGTTGCTAATATTAGTTCCAAGTTCTCATGTGGCATAATATTTTGCAATTTGCCTTTATAGCGAGGATCAAGGAGGCAGGCCAACCAGTAATCGTCATCGTTCATCATTTTCGTAATGCATGTGTCCCTTTTGATGATACGTAAGGCATAATCCGCCATGTGTGCCAAAGTTCCAGTTGTGAAATCTGCGGTTGTGCTTGGTTGAGGGGCAGTTTCAGGCAAATCTACGTCACTTGTGTCCCTCAAAAAACCAGAACCCGGCTTTGCCACGCCACCAATTTCCAGTGGCCCCGGAGAAGCTTCCTCATTAAAAAAATACTCATCCCCATCATCCTCCTCGTCCTCCTCCTCCTGTTCGCCCGCTACCTCGTCCTGTACACTGCCCTGACCAGACAATGGCTGACTGTCATCAAGGCTTTCCTCTTCCTCGGCTGCAGATGCCCGCTCCTTTATGTGCGTCAAACTTTGCATCAGTAGACGCATTAGGGGGATGCTCATGCTTATTATGGCATTGTCTGCACTAACCAGCCGTGTGCATTCCTCAAAACACTGAAGGACTTGACACATGTCTTATATCTTTGACCACTGCACACCTGACAACTCCATGTCTGCTGTTATGATAAGGTAATTCAGTACCACAATGGACATAGAGGTCAGAGCACATACAGTGACCTGACAATAACCCAAAAACATAGAACGAGCTCTGAGACGTGGGAACTCTGCTGACCGCAATCCCTAATCCTCTCCAACCCACACTAGAGGCAGCCGTGGATTGCGCCTAACGCTCCCTATGCAACTCGGCACAGCCTGAGAAACTAGCTAGCCTGAAGATAGAAAATAAGCCTACCTTGCCTCAGAGAAATACCCCAAAGGAAAAGGCAGCCCCCACATATAATGACTGTGAGTTAAGATGAAAAGACAAACGTAGAGATGAAATAGATTTAGCAAAGTGAGGCCCGACTTTCTGAACAGAGCGAGGATAGGAAAGGTAACTTTGCGGTCAACACAAAACCCTACAAAAATATCACGCAAAGGGGGCAAAAAGACCCTCCGTACCGAACTAACGGCACGGAGGTACACTCTCTGCGTCCAGAGCTTCCAGCAAGCAGGAAAAAACAAATTGACAAGCTGGACAGAAAAAAACAGCAAACAAAATAGCAAAGCAGAACTTAGCTATGCAGAGCAGCAGGCCACAGGAACGATCCAGGAGGAAACAGGTCCAATACTAGAACATTGACTGGAAGCCAGGATCAAAGCACTAGGTGGAGTTAAATAGAGCAGCACCTAACGACTTCACCACATTACCTGAGGAAGGAAACTCAGAAGCCGCAGTACCACTTTCCTCCACCAACGGAAGCTCACAGAGAGAATCAGCCGAAGTACCACTTGTGACCACAGGAGGGAGCTCTGCCACAGAATTCACAACAGTACCCCCCCCTTGAGGAGGGGTCACCGAACCCTCACCAGAGCCCCCAGGACAACCAAGATGAGCCATATGAAAGGCACGAACAAGATCGGGAGCATGGACATCAGAGGCAAAGACCCAGGAATTATCTTCCTGAGCATAACCCTTCCACTTAACCAGATACTGGAGTTTCCGTCTTGAAACACGAGAATCCAAAATCTTCTCCACAATATACTCCAACTCCCCCTCCACCAAAAGCGGGGCAGGAGGATCAACAGATGGAACCATAGGTGCCACGTATCTCCGCAACAATGACCTATGGAATACGTTATGTATGGAAAAAGAATCTGGAAGGGTCAGACGAAAAGACACAGGATTAAGAACCTCAGAAATCCTATACGGACCAATGAAACGAGGTTTAAATTTAGGAGAGGAAACCTTCATAGGAATATGACGAGAAGATAACCAAACCAAATCCCCAACACGAAGTCGGGGACCCCCACACAACGTCTGCGATTAGCGAAACGTTGAGCCTTCTCCTGGGACAAGGTCAAATTGTCCACTACATGAGTCCAAATCTGCTGCAACCTGTCCACCACAGTATCCACACCAGGACAGTCCGAAGACTCAACCTGCCCTGAAGAGAAACGAGGATGGAACCCAGAGTTGCAGAAAAACGGCGAAACCAAAGTAGCCGAGCTGGCCCGATTATTAAGGGCGAACTCAGCCAAAGGCAAAAAGGACACCCAGTCATCCTGATCAGCAGAAACAAAGCATCTCAGATATGTTTCCAAGGTCTGATTGGTTCGTTCGGTCTGGCCATTAGTCTGAGGATGGAAAGCCGAGGAAAAAGACAAGTCAATGCCCATCCTACCACAAAAGGCTCGCCAAAACCTTGAAACAAACTGGGAACCTCTGTCAGAAACGATATTCTCTAGAATGCCATGTAAACGAACCACATGCTGGAAGAACAATGGCACCAAATCAGAGGAGGAAGGTAATTTAGACAAGGGTACCAAATGGACCATCTTAGAGAAGCGATCACAGACCACCCAAATGACTGACATCTTTTGAGAGACGGGAAGATCTGAAATAAAATCCATAGAGATATGTGTCCAAGGCCTCTTCGGGACCGGCAAGGGCAAAAGCAACCCACTGGCACGAGAACAGCAGGGCTTAGCCCGAGCACAAATCCCACAGGACTGCACAAAAGTACGCACATCCCGCAACAGAGATGGCCACCAAAAGGATCTAGCCACTAACTCTCTGGTACCAAAGATTCCAGGATGACCAGCCAACACCGAACAATGAACCTCAGAGATAACTTTATTCGTCCACCTATCAGGGACAAACAGTTTCTCCGCTGGGCAACGATCAGGTTTATTAGCCTGAAATTTTTGCAGCACCCGCCGCAAATCAGGAGAGATGGCAGACACAATTACTCCCTCTTTGAGGATACCCGCCGGCTCAGATAAACCCGGAGAGTTGGGCACAAAACTCCTAGACAGAGCATCCGCCTTCACATTTTTAGAGCCCGGAAGGTACGAAATCACAAAGTCAAAACGGGCAAAAAACAGCGACCAACGAGCCTGTCTAGGATTCAACCGCTTGGCGGACTCGAGATAAGTCAAGTTCTTATGATCAGTCAAGACCACCACGCGATGCTTAGCTCCTTCAAGCCAATGACGCCACTCCTCGAATGCCCACTTCATGGCCAGCAACTCTCGATTGCCCACATCATAATTTCGCTCAGCAGGCGAAAACTTCCTGGAAAAGAAGGCGCATGGTTTCATCACCGAGCAATCCCTTCACAAACAAAGAATTAGCACGCAGGACCTGAAACACCATTCTGACCTGCTTCACATGAGACTCCCAATCATCCGAGAAGATCAAAATGTCATCCAAGTACACAATCAGGAATTTATCCAGGTACTCTCGGAAGATGTCATGCATAAAGGACTGAAACACTGATGGAGCCTTAGCAAGTCTGAATGGCATTACTAGATACTCAAAATGGCCCTCGGGCGTATTAAATGCAGTTTTCCATTCATCGCCTCGCTTAATACGCACAAGATTATACGCACCACGAAGATCTATCTTGGTGAACCAACTAGCCCCCTTAATCCGAGCAAACAAATCAGATAACAACGGCAAGGGGTACTGAAATTTAACCGTGATCTTATTTAGAAGGCGGTAATCTATACAAGGTCTCAGTGAACCATCCTTCTTGGCTACAAAAAAGAACCCTGCTCCTAATGGCGACGATGACGGGCGAATATACCCCTTCTCCAAGGACTCCTTCACATAACTCCGCATAGCGGCGTGCTCAGGTACAGATAAATTAAACAGTCGACCCTTTTGGAATTTACTACCAGGTATCAAATCGATAGCACAATCACAATCCCTATGCGGAGGTAGGGTATCGGACTTGGGCTCCTCAAATACATCCCGGTAATCAGACAAGAACTCTGGAACCTCAGAAGGGATAGATGACGAAATAGTCAGAAATGGGACATCACCATGTACCCCCTGACAACCCCAGCTGGACACAGACATGGATTTCCAATCCAATACTGGATTATGGACTTGTAGCCATGGCAACCCCAACACGACCACATCATGCAGATTATGCAACACCAGAAAGCGAATAACCTCCTGATGTGCAGGAGCCATGCACATGGTCAGCTGGGTCCAGTACTGAGGCTTATTCTTGGCCAAAGGCATAGCATCAATTCCTCTCAATGGAATAGGACACTGCAAGGGCTCCAAGAAAAACCCACAACGCTTAGCATACTCCAAGTCCATCAAATTCAGGGCAGCGCCTGAATCCACAAATGCCATGACAGAATACGATGACAAAGAGCAGATCAAGGTAACGGACAGAAGAAATTTTGACTGTACCGTACCAATGGTGGCAGACCTAGCGAACCGCTTAGTGCGCTTAGGACAATCAGAGATAGCATGAGTGGAATCACCACAGTAGAAACACAGCCCATTCAGACGTCTGTGTTCTTGCCGTTCAACTCTGGTCAAAGTCCTATTGCACTGCATAGGCTCAGGTCTAAGCTCAGGTAATACCGCCAAATGGTGCACAGATTTATGCTCACGCAAGCGTCGACCGATCTGAATGGCCAAAGACATAGACTCATTCAGACCAGCAGGCATAGGAAATCCCACCAAGACATCCTTAAGGGCTTCAGAGAGACCTTTTCTGAAAATAGCTGCAAGCGCACCTTCATTCCATTGAGTGAGTACGGACCACTTTCTAAATTTCTGACAATATACCTCTATCTCATCCTGACCCTGACACAGAGCCAGCAAATTTTTCTCTGCCTGATCCACTGAATTAGGTTCATCGTACAGCAATCCGAGCGCCAGGAAAAACGCATCAATATTACTTAATGCAGGATCTCCTGACGCAAGAGAAAATGCCCAGTCCTGAGGGTCGCCTGTTGTGAATTCTGTGGCAGAGCTCCCTCCTGTGGTCACAAGTGGTACTTCGGCTGATTCTCTCTGTGAGCTTCTGTTGGTGGAGGGAAGTGGTACTGCGGCTTCTGAGTTTCCTCCCTCAGGTGATCTGGTGAGGTCGTTAGGTGCTTCTCTACTTAACTCCACCTAATGCTTTGATCCTGGCTTCCTGTCAATGTTCCAGTGTTGGACTTGCTTTTCCCTGGATCATTCCTGTAGCCTGCTGCTCTGCATAGCTAAGTTCTTCTTTGCTATTTGTTTGCTATTTTTTCTGTCCAGCTTGTCTAATTTGTTGCTGCAAGCTCTGGGACGCAAAGGGTGTACCTCCGTGCCGTTAGTTCGGTACGGAGGGTCTTTTTGCCCCCTTTGCGTGGTTTTCTTTAGGGTTTTGTGTAGACCGCAAAGTTATCTTTCCTATCCTCGCTCTGTTAAGAAAGTCGGGCCTCACTTTGCTGAATCTATTTCATCTCTACGTTTGTCTTTTCATCTTAACTCACAGTCATTATATGTGGGGGGCTGCCTTTTCCTTTGGGTTATTTCTCTGAGGCAAGGTAGGCTTATTTTCTATCTTCAGGCTAGTTAGTTTCTCAGGCTGTGCCGAGTTGCATAGGCAGAGTTAGGCGCAATCCACGGCTGCCTCTAGTGTTGTTTGGAGAGGATTAGGGATTGCGGTCTGCAGAGTTCCCACATCTCAGAGCTCGTTCTATGATTTTGAGTTATTGTCAGATCACTGTATGTGCTCTGACCGCTATGTCCATTGTGGTACTGAATTGCCTTTCATAACAGTACAGGAAGCCAAAAGTACTAATGATTCTCAATAGAGGGAAAAAAGAAGTTCTGAGACCATTTTTTCTTTCTTTGCACTGTGTTTTGCCTTTTTTTTCCCCTAGACATTTGGGTGGTTCAGTACACAGGTGTAGCGATGGACATTAGAAGTCTGTCTTCATTTGTGGATCAGCTCTCGGCAAGAGTACAAAAGATTCAAGACACTATTGATCAGAAATCTATGTTAGAACCAAGAATTCCTATTCCTGATTTGATTTTTGGAGATAGAACTAAATTTCTGAGTTTCAAAAATAATTGTAAACTATTTCTGGCCTTGAAACCTCGCTCCTCTGGTGATCCAGTTCAACAAGTTTTAATTATTATTTCCTTTTTGCGCGGCGACCCTCAGGACTGGGCATTTTTTCTTGCGCCAGGAGATCCTGCATTAAGTAATATCGATACGTTTTTCCTGGCGCTCGGATTGCTGTACGATGAACCTAATTCAGTGGATCAGGCAGAGAAAAATTTGCTGGCTCTTTGTCAGGGTCAGGATGATATAGAGGTATATTGTCAGAAATTTAGAAAGTGGTCCGTGCTCACTCAATGGAATGAATCTGCGCTGGCAGCTATGTTCAGAAAGGGTCTCTCTGAAGCCCTTAAGGATGTCATGGTGGGATTTCCTATGCCTGCTGGTTTGAATGAGTCTATGTCTTTGGCCATTCAGATCGGTCGACGCTTGCGTGAGCGTAAATCTGTGCACCATTTGGCGGTATTACCTGAGCTTAAACCTGAGCCTATGCAGTGCGATAGGACTTTGACCAGAGTTGAACGGCAAGAACACAGACGTCTGAATGGGCTGTGTTTCTACCGTGGTGATTCCACTCATGCTATCTCTGATTGTCCTAAGCGCACTAAGCGGTTCGCTAGGTCTGCCACCATTGGTACGGTACAGTCAAAATTTCTTCTGTCCGTTACCTTGATCTGTTCTTTGTCATCGTATTCTGTCATGGCATTTGTGGATTCGGGCGCTGCCCTGAATTTGATGGACTTGGAGTATGCTAAGCGTTGTGGGTTTCTCTTAGAGCCCTTGCAGTGTCCTATTCCATTGAGAGGAATTGATGCCACGCCTTTGGCCAAGAATAAGGCTCAATACTGGACCCAGCTGACCATGTGCATGGCTCCTGCACATCAGGAGGTTATTCGCTTTCTGGTGTTGCATAATCTGCATGATGTGGTCGTGTTGGGGTTGCCATGGCTACAAGCCCATAATCCAGTATTAGATTGGAAATCCATGTCAGTGTCCAGCTGGGGTTGTCAGGGGGTACATGGTGATGTTCCATTTCTGTCAATTTCGTCATCCACCCCTTCTGAGGTTCCAGAGTTCTTGTCTGATTACCGGGATGTATTTGATGAGCCCAAGTCCGATGCCCTACCTCCGCATAGGGATTGTGATTGTGCTATCAATTTGATTCCTGGTAGTAAATTCCCAAAAGGTCGACTGTTTAATTTATCCGTGCCTGAGTATGCCGCTATGCGCAGTTATGTGAAGGAATCCCTGGAGAAGGGGCATATTCGCCCGTCATCGTCACCATTAGGAGCAGGGTTCTTTTTTGTAGCCAAGAAGGATGGTTCGCTGAGACCTTGTATAGATTACCGCCTTCGAAATAAGATCATGGTTAAATTTCAGTAACCCTTGCCATTGTTATCTGACTTGTTTGCTCGGATTAAGGGGGCTAGTTGGTTCACCAAGATAGATCTTCGTGGTGCGTATAATCTGGTGCGAATCAGGCGAGGAGATGAATGGAAAACTGCATTTAATACGCCCGAGGGTCATTTTGAGTATCTAGTGATGCCATTCGGACTTGCCAATGCTCCGTCAGTGTTTCAGTCCTTTATGCATGACATCTTCCGAGAGTACCTGGATAAATTCCTGATTGTGTACTTGGATGACATTTTGATCTTCTCGGATGATTGGGAGTCTCATGTGAAGCAGGTCAGAACGGTTTTTCAGGTCCTGCGTGCTAATTCTTTGTTTGTGAAGGGATCAAAGTGTCTCTTTGGTGTGCAGAAGGTTTCATTTTTGGGGTTCATCTTTTCCCCTTCTACTATCGAGATGGATCCTGTTAATGTCCAAGCCATTGATGATTGGACTCAGCCGACATCTCTGAAAAGTCTGCAAAAGTTCCTGGGCTTTGCTAATTTTTATCGTCGCTTCATCTGCAATTTTTCTAGTATTGCCAAACCATTGACCGATTTGACCAAGAAGGGTGCTGATGTGGTCAATTGGTCTTCTGCTGCTGTGGAAGCTTTTCAAGAGTTGAAGCGTCGTTTTTCTTCTGCCCCTGTGTTGTGTCAACCAGATGTTTCTCTTCCGTTCCAGGTCGAGGTTGATGCTTCTGAGATTGGAGCAGGGGCTGTTTTGTCGCAGAGAGGTTCTGATTGCTCAGTGATGAAACCATGCGCTTTTTTTTCCAGGAAGTTTTCGCCTGCTGAGCGAAATTATGATGTGGGCAACCGAGAGTTGCTGGCCATGAAGTGGGCATTCGAGGAGTGGCGTCATTGGCTTGAAGGAGCTAAGCATCGCGTGGTGGTATTGACTGATCATAAGAACTTGACTTATCTCGAGTCTGCTAAGCGGTTGAATCCTAGACAGGCTCGTTGGTCGCTGTTTTTTGCCCGTTTTGACTTTGTGATTTCGTACCTTCCGGGCTCTAAAAATGTGAAGGCGGATGCTCTGTCTAGGAGTTTTGTGCCCGACTCTCCGGGTTTGTCTGAGCCGGCGGGTATCCTCAAGGAAGGAGTAATTGTGTCTGCCATCTCCCCTGATTTGCGGCGAGTGCTGCAAAAATTTCAGGCTAATAAACCTGATCGTTGTCCAGCGGAGAGACTGTTTGTCCCTGATAGGTGGACCAATAAAGTTATCTCTGAGGTTCATTGTTCGGTGTTGGCTGGTCATCCTGGAATCTTTGGCACCAGAGAGTTAGTGGCTAGATCCTTTTGGTGGCCGTCTCTGTCGCGGGATGTGCGTGCTTTTGTGCAGTCCTGTGGGATTTGTGCTCGGGCTAAGCCCTGCTGTTCTCGTGCCAGTGGGTTGCTTTTGCCCTTGCCGGTCCCGAAGAGGCCTTGGACACATATCTCTATGGATTTTATTTCAGATCTTCCCGTTTCTCAAAAGATGTCAGTCATTTGGGTGGTCTGTGATCGCTTTTCTAAGATGGTCCATCTGGTACCCTTGTCTAAATTGCCTTCCTCCTCTGATTTGGTGCCATTGTTCTTCCAGCATGTGGTTCGTTTACATGGCATTCCAGAGAATATCGTTTCTGACAGAGGTTCCCAGTTTGTTTCAAGGTTTTGGCGAGCCTTTTGTGGTAGGATGGGCATTGACTTGTCTTTTTCCTCGGCTTTCCATCCTCAGACTAATGGCCAGACCGAACGAACCAATCAGACCTTGGAAACATATCTGAGATGCTTTGTTTCTGCCGATCAGGATGACTGGGTGTCCTTTTTGCCTTTGGCTGAGTTCGCCCTTAATAATCGGGCCAGCTCAGCTAGCTTGGTTTTGCCATTTTTCTGCAATTCTGGGTTCCATCCTCGTTTCTCTTCAGGACAGGTTGAGTCTTCGGACTGTCCTGGTGTGGATACTGTGGTGGACAGGTTGCAGCAGATTTGGACTCATGTAGTGGACAATTTGACCTTGTCCCAGGAGAAGGCTCAATGTTTCGCTAATCGCAGACGTCGTGTGGGTCTCCGACTTCGTGTTGGGGATCTGGTTTGGTAATCTTCTCGTCATATTCCTATGAAGGTTTCCTCTCCTAAGTTTAAACCTCGTTTCATTGGTCCATATAGGATTTCTGAGGTTCTTAATCCTGTGTCTTTTCGTCTGACCCTTCCAGATTCTGTTTCCATACATAACGTATTCCATAGGTCATTGTTGCGGAGATACGTGGCACCTATGGTTCCATCTGTTGACCCTCCTGCCCCGGTTTTGGTGGAGGGGGAATTGGAGTATATTTTGGAGAAGATTTTGGATTCTCGTGTTTCTAGACGAAAACTCCAGTATCTGGTTAAATGGAAGGGTTATGCTCAGGAAGATAATTCCTGGGTTTTTGCCTCTGATGTCCATGCTCCCGATCTTGTTCGTGCCTTTCATGTGGCTCATCCTGGTCGGCCTGGGGGCTCTGGTGAGGGTTCGGTGACCCCTCCTCAAGGGGGGGGTACTGTTGTGAATTCTGTGGCAGAGCTCCCTCCTGTGGTCACAAGTGGTACTTCGGCTGATTCTCTCTGTGAGCTTCTGTTGGTGGAGGGAAGTGGTACTGCGGCTTCTGAGTTTCCTCCCTCAGGTGATCTGGTGAGGTCGTTAGGTGCTTCTCTACTTAACTCCACCTAATGCTTTGATCCTGGCTTCCTGTCAATGTTCCAGTGTTGGACTTGCTTTTCCCTGGATCATTCCTGTAGCCTGCTGCTCTGCATAGCTAAGTTCTTCTTTGCTATTTGTTTGCTATTTTTTCTGTCCAGCTTGTCTAATTTGTTGCTGGAAGCTCTGGGACGCAAAGGGTTACCGCAAAGTTATCTTTCCTATCCTCGTTCTGTTAAGAAAGTCGGGCCTCACTTTGCTGAATCTATTTCATCTCTACGTTTGTCTTTTCATCTTAACTCACAGTCATTATATGTGGGGGGCTGCCTTTTCCTTTGGGTTATTTCTCTGAGGCAAGGTAGGCTTATTTTCTATCTTCAGGCTAGTTAGTTTCTCAGGCTGTGCCGAGTTGCATAGGCAGAGTTAGGCGCAATCCACGGCTGCCTCTATTGTTGTTTGGAGAGGATTAGGGATTGCGGTCTGCAGAGTTCCCACGTCTCAGAGCTCGTTCTATGATTTTGAGTTATTGTCAGATCACTGTATGTGCTCTGACCGCTATGTCCATTGTGGTACTGAATTGCCTTTCATAACAGTCGCCACGTAAAAAAGAAATAATGATCCTAACTTGTTGAACTGGGTCACCAGAGGAGCGAGGTTTCAAAGCCAGAAATAGTTTACAATTATTTTTGAAACTCAGAAACTTAGTTCTATCTCCAAAAAACAAATCAGGAATAGGAATTCTCGGTTCTAACATAGAATTCTGAACCACAAAGTCTTGAATATTTTGTACTCTTGCCGTGAGCTGATCCACACATGAAGACAGACCTTTAATGTCCATCGCTACACCTGTGTCCTGAACCACCCAATTGTCTAGGGGAAAAAAAAGGCAAAACACAGTGCAGAGAAAAAAAAATGGTCTCAGAACTTCTTTTTTCCCTCTATTGAGAATCATTAGTACTTTGGGCTTCCAGTACTGTTATGATAAGGTAATTCAGTACCACAATGGACATAGAGGTCAGAGCACATACAGTGACCTGACAATAACCCAAAAACATAGAACGAGTTCTGAGACGTGGGAACTCTGCTGACCGCAATCCCTAATCCTCTCCAACCCACACTAGAGGCAGCCGTGGATTGCGCCTAACGCTCCCTATGCAACTCGGCACAGCCTGAGAAACTAGCTAGCCTGAAGATAGAAAATAAGCCTACCTTGCCTCAGAGAAATACCCCAAAGGAAAAGGCAGCCCCCACATATAATGACTGTGAGTTAAGATGAAAAGACAAACGTAGAGATGAAATAGATTTAGCAAAGTGAGGCCCGACTTTCTGAACAGAGCGAGGATAGGAAAGGTAACTTTGCGGTCAACACAAAACCCTACAAAAACCACGCAAAGGGGGCAAAAAGACCCTCCGTACCGAACTAACGGCACGGAGGTACACCCTCTGCGTCCCAGAGCTTCCAGCAAGCAGGAAAAAACAAATTGACAAGCTGGACAGAAAAAAGCAGCAAACAAAATAGCAAAGCAGAACTTAGCTATGCAGAGCAGCAGGCCACAGGAACGATCCAGGAGGAAACAGGTCCAATACTAGAACATTGACTGGAAGCCAGGATCAAAGCACTAGGTGGAGTTAAATAGAGCAGCACCTAACGACTTCACCACATCACCTGAGGAAGGAAACTCAGAAGCCGCAGTACCACTTTCCTCCACCAACGGAAGCTCACAGAGAGAATCAGCCGAAGTACCACTTGTGACCACAGGAGGGAGCTCTGCCACAGAATTCACAACAGTCTGCCATCCTACTGCCTGCCCGTGTATGTGTATCCTCCCACAAAAACATAACAGCCCGCCTCTGTTCGCACAGTCTCTGAAGCATGTGCAGTGTTGAGTTCCACCTTGTTGCAACGTCTATGATTAGGCGATGCTGGGGAAGGTTCAAAGACCGCTGATAGGTCTGCATACGGCTGGAGTGTACGGGCGAACGGCAGATATGTGAGCAAAGTCCGCACACTTTGAAGAGCAGGTCGGATAACCCCGGATAACTTTTCAGGATGCACTGCACCACCAGGTTTAAGGTGTGAGCCAGGCAAGGAATGTGTTTCAGTTGGGAAAGGGAGATGGCAGCCATGAAATTCCTTCCATTATCACTCACTAGACCTTGCCTGCCTCAAGATCTACTGTGCCCAGCCACGACTGCGTTTCTCTCTGCAAGAACTCGGACAGAACTTCCGCGGTGTGTCTGTTGTCGTCCAAACACTTCATAGCCAATACAGCCTGCTGACGCTTGCCAGTAGCTGGCCCATAATGGGACAACAGGTGTGCAACAGTGGCAGCTGCGGATGGAGTGGTTGGGCGACTGCGGTCTGTGGACGAGCTCTCGCTTCTGCAGAAGGACGAGGAGGAGGAGGAGGGGGTACGAACACCTACAGCCAACTGTTTCCTAGACCGTGGGCTAGGCAGAACTGTCCCGAAATTGATGTCCCCTGTGGACCCTGCATCCACCACATTCACCCAGTGTGCCGTGATGGACACGTAACGTCCCTGGCCATGCCTACTGGTCCATGCATCTGTTGTCAGGTGCACCTTTGTACTCACAGATTGCCTGAGTGCATGGACGATGCGCTCTTTAACATGCTGGTGGAGGGCTGGGATGGCTTTTCTCGAAAAGAAGTGTCGACTGGGTAGCTCGTAGCGTGGTTCAGCATAGTCCATCAGGGCTTTGAAAGCTTTGCTTTCAACTAACCGGTAGGGCATCATCTCTAACGAGATTAGTCTAGCTATGTGGGCGTTCAAACCCTGTGTACGCGGATGCGAGGATAAGTACTTCCTTTTTCTAACCAGAGTCTCATGTAGGGTGAGCTGGACTGGAGAGCTGGAGATCGTGGAACTAGCGGGTGTGCCGGTGGACATGGCAGAATGAGAGACGGTTGGAGACGGTATTGTTTCCGCCGGTGCCCTAGATGCAGTGTTTCCTACTACGAAACTGGTGATTCCCTGACCCTGACTTCTTTGGCCTGGCAAAGAAACCTGCACAGATACTGCAGGTGGTGCGGAAAATGGTGGCCTTACAGTGACGGCAGGGATGTAGCGTTGCTGACTAGCTTCATTGGCCGAGGGTGCTACAACCTTAAGGGACGTTTGGTAGTTAGTCCAGGCTTGCAAATGCATGGTGGTTAAATGTCTATGCATGCAACTTGTATTGAGACTTTTCAGATTCTGACCTCTGCTTAAGGTAGTTGAACATTTTTGACAGATGACTTTGCGCTGATCAATTGGATGTTGTTTAAAAAAATGCCAGACTGCACTCTTTCGAGCCTCGGATCCCTTTTCAGGCATTGCAGACTGAGCTTTAACCGGATGGCCACGCTGTCCTCCAACAGGTTTTGGCTTTGCCACGCGTTTTGTCCCATCTACGGGCCCGGCAGATGGAACCTGTTGCGATGCTGATGCCTGCTGCGGCCCCTCCTCCTCCGCTTCAGAACTACTGCCGCCTGCACCCTGTTCCCCCAATGGCTGCCAATCGGGGTCAACAACTGGGTCATCTATAACCTCCTCTTCTAGCTCGTGCGCAACTTTGTCTGTGTCACCGTGTAAGTTGGTGGTAGAGCGTTCGTGACGGGGCAACATAGTCTCATCAGGGTCTGATTCTGGATCAGTACCCTGCGAGGGCAATGTTGTGGTCTGAGTCAAAGGACCAGCATAGTAGTCTGGCTGTGGCTGTGCATCAGTGCACTCCATGTCATATTCAACTTGTAATGGGCATTGCATGTTAACTGTTTCACTTTCTAAGCCAGGGACGGTATGTGTAAAGAGCTCCATGGAGTAACCCATTGTGTCGCCTGCTGCATCCTTCTCTGTTGTTGTTTTTGCTGAAGAGGACAAGGAAGCGACTTGTCCCTGACCGTGAACATCCACTAACGACGCGCTGCTTTTACATTTACCAGTTTCAAAAGAGGAGGCAAAAGAGCTAGAGGCTGAGTCAGCAAGGTAAGCCAAAACTTGCTCTTGCTGCTCCGGCTTTAAAAGCGGTTTTCCTACTCCCAGAAAAGGGAGCGTTCGAGGCCTTCTGTAGCCAGACGACGAACCTGGCTCCACAGCTCCAGACTTAGGTGCAATATTTTTTTCCCACGACCACCTGATGCTCCACTACCACTACCATCATTACCAGCTGACAATGAACGCCCACGGCCACGACCTCTTCCACCAGACTTCCTCATTGTTTTAAAAACGTAACCAAAGTAACGGTATTTGTTGCTGTCAAACAACTTACGCGGTGAGCTATAACTTCAGTATGATTTAGATATCCCTTTACAGGTGGGTGAGACCGCAAGGAAAATCAGGCACAATGTTACACACTCTGTTTTCGGTGGCACCAAATGAGAGAGATGCCACACATGCAGGACTGTCACTCAAGCACAAATGTCAATATTAATCTCCCACTTTTTTTAAAAAATTTTTCAGGGAGAATTTAGAAACCAAATAAAAAAAATTGATTTTTTTCAGGGAGAATTTAGAAACCAAAAAAAAAAAAAAAATAGGCTTTCTATGGCCCACTATTTGAGAGAGAGAGATGGCACACCCAGGACTCAGGACTGGCACTCAAGCTGAAAGGCCAATATTAATCTCCCACTGATTTTTTTTTATTTTTTCAGGGAGAATTTAGAAAACAAATAATAAAAAAAAAAATAGGCTTTATATGGCCCACTATTTGAGAGAGAGAGATGGCACACCCAGGAGTCAGGAGTGGCACACAAGCAGAAAGGCCAATATTAATCTCCCACTGTGTTTTTTTTATTTTTTCAGGGAGAATTTAGAAACCAAATAAAAAAAATTGATTTTTTCAGGGAGAATTTAGAAACCAAATTAAAAAAAAAAAGGCTTTCTATGGCCCACTATTTGAGAGAGAGAGATGGCACACCCAGGAGTCAAGACTGGCACACAAGCAGAAAGGGCAATATTAATCTCCCACTGATTTTTTTTTATTTTTTCAGGGAGAATTTAGAAACCAAATTAAAAAAAAAAAAAAATAGGCTTTCTATGGCCCACTATTTGAGAGAGAGAGATGGCACGCCCAGGAGTCAGGAGTGGCACACAAGCTGAAAGGCCAATATAAATCTCCCACTGATTTTTTTTTATTTTTTCAGGGAGAATTTAGAAACCAAATGAAAAAAAAAAGGCTTTCTATGGCCCACTATTTGAGAGAGAGAGATGGCACACCCAGGAGTCAGGAGTGGCACACAAGCAGAAAGGCCAATATTAATCTCCCACTGATTTTTTTTTATTTTTTTCAGGGAGACTTTAGAAACCAAATAAAAAAAATGATTTTTTCAGGGAGAATTTAGAAACCAAATAAAAAAAATTGATTTTTTCAGGGAGAATTTAGAAACCAAATTAAAAAAAAAATAGGCTTTCTATGGCCCACTATTTGAGAGAGAGAGATGGCACACCCAGGAGTCAAGACTGGCACACAAGCAGAAAGGCCAATATTAATCTCCCACTGTTTTTTTTTTCAGTGAGAATTTAGAAAACAAATAATAAAAAAATAGGCTTTCTATGGCCCACTATTTGAGAGAGAGAGATGGCACACCCAGGAGTCAAGACTGGCACACAAGCAGAAAGGCCAATATTAATCTCCCACTGATTTTTTTTTATTTTTTCAGGGAGAATTTAGAAACCAAATAAAAAAAAATGATTTTTTCAGGGAGAATTTAGAAACCAAATAAAAAAAATTGATTTTTTCAGGCAGAATTTAGAAACCAAATAAAAAAAAAATAAAAAAAAGGCTTTCTATGGCCCACTATTTGAGAGAGAGAGAGATGGCACACCCAGGAGTCTGGAGTGGCACACAAGCAGAAAGGCCAATATTAATCTCCCACTGTTTTTTTTTTTCAGTGAGAATTTAGAAAACAAATTAAAAAAAATAGGCTTTCTATGGCCCACTATTTGAGAGAGAGAGATGGCACACCCAGGAGTCAAGACTGGCACACAAGCAGAAAGGCCAATATTAATCTCCCACTGATTTTTTTTTAATTTTTTCAGGGAGAATTTAGAAACCAAATAAAAAAAAAAATAGGCTTTCTATGGCCCACTATTTGAGAGAGAGAGATGGCACACCCAGGAGTCAGGACTGGCACACAAGCAGAAAGGCCAATATTAATCTCCCACGGTTTTTTGTTATTTTTTCAGGGAGAATTTAGAAACCAATTTAAAAAAAAAATAAATAAATAGGCTTTCTATGGCCCACTGAGTGAGAGATGGCACACACAGGAGTCAGGAGTGGCACACAAGCCCAGAGGCCAATATTTATCTCCCACTGATTGATTTATTGATTTTTTCAGGTAGAATTTAGAACCCAAATCAACCAAAAACATAAATAGGCTTTCTATGGCCCACTATTTGAGAGAGAGATGGCACACTCAGGACTGGCACACAAGCCCAAAGGCCAATATTAATCTCCCACTGTTTTTTTTTTTTTTTAGGGAGAATTTATAAACCCCCCCCCCAAAAAACAGAAAAATAAAAAGGCTTTCTATGGCCCACTATGTGAGAGAGATGGCACACACAGGGATGGCACTCTAGCAGAAATGCCAATCTTAATCTCCCACCATTTATTTTTTTAGGGAGAATTAAAAAAAAATAAAAATAACAGGGACTGTCCTACAATTACTATCTCCCTGCAGTAATCTCAGCCACGTATGGCAGGCAGCAATAAGGAGTGGACTGATGCACAAATTAAATCAAAAGTGTGGACAAACAAACAAGATAGCTGTGTAGAAAGGAAGGAACAACAGGATTTGTGCTTTGAAAAAAGCAGTTGGTTTGCACAGCGGCGTACACACAGCAATGCAGCTATCAGGGAGCCTTCTAGGGCAGCCCAATGAGCTACAGCGCTGAGGAAAAAAAAATGTAGCTTCCACTGTCCCTGCAAACAAAAGGTGGTGTTGGACAGTGGAAATCGCTACAGCACAAGCGGTTTGGTGGTTAATGGACCCTGCCTAACGCTATCCCTGCTTCTGACAAAGCGGCAGCAACCTCTCCCTATGCTCAGATCAGCAGCAGTAACATGGCGGTCGGCGGGAACGCCTCTTTATAGCCCCTGTGACGCCGCAGACAGCAAGCCAATCACTGCAATGCCCTTCTCTAAGATGGTGGGGATCAGGACCTATATCATCACGCTGCCCACACTCTGCGTCCACCTTCATTGGCTGAGAAATGGCGCTTTTCGCGTCATTGAAACGCGACTTTGGCGCGAAAGTCGCATACCGCATGGCCGACCCAACACAGGGGTCGGGTCGGGTTTCATGAAACCCAACTTTGCCAAAAGTCGGCGACTTTTGAAAATGAACGATCCGTTTCGCTCAACCCTACCAAGGAACACAACAGGCAGATCCGTGATACTGTTGTGGAGAAGTTTAGTGCCGGATTTGGATACAAAATGATTTCCAAAACTTTAAGCATCCCAAGGAGCACTGTGCAAGAGATCATATTGAAATGGAAGGAGTATCATACCACTGCAAATTTACCAAGATCCGACCGTCCTTCTAAACTTTCATCTCAAACAAGGAGAAGACTGATCAGAGATGCAACCAAGAGGCCCATGATCACTCTGGATGAACTGCAGAGATCTACAGCTGAGGTGGGACAGTCTGTCCATAGGACAACAATCAGTCGTACACTGCACAAATCTGGCCTTTATAGAAGAGTGTCAAGAAGAAAGCCATTTCTCAAAGATATCCATAAAAAAGTGTTGTTTAAAGTTTGCAACAAGCCACCTGGGAGACACACCAAACATGTGGAAGAAGGTGCTCTGGTCAGATGAAACCAAAATCGAACTTTTTGGCAACAATGCCAAACGATATGTTTGGCGTAAAGGCAACACAGCTCATCACCCTGAACACACTATCCCCATTGTTAAACATGGTGGTGGCAGCACCATGGTTTGGGCCTGCTTTTCTTCAGCAGGGACAGGGAAGATGGTTAAAATTGATGGGAAAATGGATGGAGCCAAATACAAGACCATTCTTGAAGAAAACCTGTTGGAGTCTGCAAAAGACCTGAGACTGGGATGGAGATTTGTCTTCCAACAAGACAATGATCCCAAACATAAAGCAAAATCTACAAAGGAATGATTCACAAATAAACGTATCCAGTTGTTAGAATGGCCAAGTCAAAGTCCAGAGCTGAATCCAATCGAGAATCTGTGGAAAGAGCTGAAAACTGCTGTTCACAAACGATCTCCATCATACCTCACTGAGCTCGAGCTGTTTGCAAAGGAAGAATGGGCAAGAATTTCAGTCTCTCGATGTACAAAACTGATAGTGACATACTCCATGCGACTTGCAGCTGTAATCACAGCAAAAGGTGGCGCAAAAAAGTATTAAGTTAAAGGGGCCGAATAATATTGCACTCCCCACTTTTTAGCTTTTGAATTTCCCCAAAAATGTAAAATAACCAATAAATTTCGTTCAACTTCACAATTTTGCTCCACTTGTTGTTGATTCTTCACCAAAAATGTACATTTGGTATTTTTATGTTTGAAGCATGAAATGTGGGAAAAGGTTGAAAAGTTCCAGGGGGCCGAATACTTTCGCATGGCACTGTAGATGCTGAAATGTATACTGCTGACTAGTTGTAAAATTATGCAGCCTGACGAAGGTTAACAATCATAACCCACTGCTTTTTATCCTTTCCAGTTTTTTTTTAAAAAGAGAAAAATGACATTTTTGTAATTCCCCTATGATACAGGTACATAGAAATGCACTGCTATATGCAGAAGTATCTCTATGTACCATTGTATTCTGCCTGTGCTGATAGAGTCTGTAATACAGGTCAAGATTAACAAATTCTCTTTTGCTGATCAGTGCAGTGGCTCATAAATTTAGCCGCGGTTTGCAATGCAAGAGGTCATTGGTTTTAGTCCAGGGTAGACCAGTGAATAAAAAAAAAGAGGAGGTGCAAGTGTGAGCTGGTATCAGGATGCAGTAACGGTCGGTGGAAGAACAAGGGTTAACAGGGGTTTTTAATGGAACAGGGTTACTCCACACAGGGAGAGGGTATATGGGGGAGATATGGATACTAAAACGGTGTTTGGTGGACGTAATGTATAGCAGGGGCAATAAAGGGTTGAGAAAAGTACAAAGATATCAAACTTATCAGTCTGGCAATGATGAGGATCTGTCTCTGTGGAGATAGCGGTGGTGTTCCGGCCTGAACGCTTGAAGAATCCGGCGGCGTTCTGGTCAGAGATGGGTCCTGAGTTCTGATGTCGGTGAGGGTCCTGGAATGTCCTTTCGCGTGTCCTGGTTCCACGAAGGGTTATGATTGAGAGAGGACAGTCCTTTCTTTTTAAGCGTCGGCACAACGCTAATATGAGTGGCAGAGTCTACGTATGATGGCCGCACTCTGTTTATGGTTAGGATCTCGAGTTTCGAATGGCATCCTCTATGGTCTGGTTGTGGGGAGGGCTTACTCATGCTCAGTGACGCTGCAGGAGTGGATGTCAGGGTTCTTAGGAGACAACTCTTCCTACAGTCCCTGGAAAGTTTCCATAGCCTTTCTGACTTAAGCCTACCATGCCCTGACTGTTCAGAGCGAGAGGGCTCTCACTCTGCCTCCACACACTACAGCTTCCCGCTAACCAAGTTCCTGATCTGGCAGACTATTCCCCTCTTATACCCTTCACACACCCTGATCTCAAGTTCAAAGGTCTGTCCGGGGCACTAAACTCTCCCCTTGCAACTTGGGTGACAGCACCGATGGATCCGGACTTGTCCCAGACAAGGCACACAGAGACTGGCTCTCCTCCTTACACAAGAACAAGCTATCAAAACATTGTGTGTGTACCACCACATGGTATCCATAAAAACAAAAGGTAGCCAATGAATATACAAGTTCTTACAAACCTCTATTGACCGAAAAATTAAAATGTTACGGATCTCTGAAAATCACAACATACCGTATATACTCGAGTATAAGCCGACCCGAGTATAAGCCGACCCCCTAATTTTGCAACAAAAAACTGGGAAAACTAATTGACTCGAGTATAAGCCTGGGGTAGAAAATGCAGCAGCTACGGGTAAATGTTAAAAATAAAAATAGATACCAATAAAAGTAAAATTAATTGAGACATCAGTAGGTTAAGTGTTTTTGAATATCCATATTGAATCAAGAGCCCCATATAATGCTCCATACAGTTTATTATGGCCCCATAAGATGCTCCATACAAAATAGGCCCCATATAATGCTCCATACAGTTCATTATGGCCCCATAAGATGATCCATATAATTTATAATATAATTTATGATGATCCTTATAATTTGTAAAGCGCTGCGGAATATGTTGGCGCTATATAAATAAAAATTATTATTATTATTATTATCCATATACAAATATGCCCCATATAATGCTCCATGCAGTTCTTTATGGCCCCATAAGATGCTCCATACAAAATATGCCCCATATAATGCTCCATGCAGTTATGGCCCCATAGATGCCCCATATAATGCTCCATGCAGTTATGGCCCCATATAATGCTCCATGCAGTTATGGCCCCATGGATGCCCCATATAATGCTCCATGCATTTATGGCCCCATAGATGCCCCATATAATGCTCCATGCAGTTATGGCCCCATATAATGCTCCATGCAGTTATGGCCCCATAGATGCCCCATATAATGCTCCATGCAGTTATGGCCCCATATAATGCTCCATGCAGTTATGGCCCCATAGATGCCCCATATAATGCTCCATGCAGTTCTTGCCATGCATTGTGCCACATGTAATGCTGCTGCTGCTGCACTAAAAAAGAAAATAAAAAAAATGACATACTCACCTCTCGTCGCTGCTCCTCTGCGTCCCGTCTCTCTGCACTGACTGTTCAGGCGGAGGGCGGCACGTACACTAATACGTCATCGCGCCCTCTGACCTGAACAGTCAGAGCAAGAGGATGGAAAGACGAGGCGGCGGTGGAACGCGGAAAGGTGAATATGACATACTTACCTGCTCCCGGCGCTCCTCATGTTTTGATAAAAGGTTTCTGTACATACCATGTAAGTTTCTACAGTTTCTTACTACAGCTCAAAAAGTGTACTAAGAAGTTTATGACTGTATATATTTTTTAATTATGTTTAGAAGCTATAGGGGATGATTAGACATTATAACCAATCCTACGTTTTGTAGAGTGGTCATGTAGAAGCATTATAATTACTTACATTGTTTGCAGATCTGATCTGGGCAAAATATCTCTGGTTCTGCAAAAAGATTAATTAAATATTATTTTCTAGAAATGTAAATGTTAGTATTAGAAAAAAATGAGGTAAATCACAAAAATGTAATACCTGGACAAAGTACATCCTCCATTTCTTGCAGAAACTCCTCAGATGCCAGTTCAGCGTATACCCTCAGATGCTTTACCCGTTTACTGACATTGCAGGCAATCTTCTCCAATTCTTTTTTTTCTGAGTTGCTTGTAAATAAATCCCCTATAGCAATAGTATATACCTCAACTCCTTTACAAAGGGACTCCAGCTTGTCTATATCCTTAGGATCATAACGTCCATCTGTGATTACAAATGCAACCACTTTGCTCACTGCTCTTTGATTTGGACGTATAAGCTGCTCATAAGTATACTTCAGAGCTGATGGAGTCCATGTTCCACCAGCCAGCCATTCCATTGATTTCACCTTATAAATAAAAGAGGCCTTTGAGGTGATACTGGGGTCATCCATTCTGATAGCTTGGATTGCTCCTTGATGACTATACTGGACTACGCCAAGTCGAGAGCCTAAAAACAGGTAATAATAATTATTATTATTGATTTTTCATGGCATGTTAGGATATTCAATCATTCTGCCTTTTAAACCAGTTTGTGTCTGTTATATGGAATTGCATAAGCCACAGGCATTTAGAGCTCAAGTAGGTCCTCTCTTAAAGAAAACCTGTCAAGTTGTACATGATCTTAGGACTGCAGGGTATAGAGAAGCAAAAGCTGAACAGAATGATATATAGATTTGTTGGAAAATATTTAGTTAAACTTGTATTTTATTCATTGAAATCACAATATTTAACTGTGTAAGAGTTCAGTGAAAGGGCCTTCACAGCTTTCTGCACATGCACAGTCATATGGGAAAGACTGTCAGTCGCTGAATGGGACTGCCAACTTGACTGCATGCAAACACCAAGGATGTCAATGAATGAATTTCAAGATTTACTGAAACTTTTCTTACAAAAATTTATATCAGTCCTGCTCCAGAACTTCCACCTCACAAGTGAGATTTCTGGCAATATGGACGTCAAAGCTTAACGTGAATTAGATGACCGGGTGTCATCACTTCCTGTCCTGCTCTAGCCCTTCCCAAAACACCAAAAGTCGTTACATTTATGTGCAAAATATTGCTACCGGTTTACGCTGAAAAATTAGAACACTTTTCATGATAATGTTTGCAACGCAGAAAAATGTTGAATGATAAGAAACAGCAAGTACATAGTGGATGCTTTCCTGAAACGGAAAGTACTTGCAAGCAGCATAATACAAAGAATAGCAGGTTTACCCAGAATCCTTTGCAGTAGGCGGAGCTATGCAAATCATCTCTTTCCACCCCTGTCTAATCCACAGCGCTTGGAACCGCCAAGCGTGCAATGCTGCGGATTAGTTTCTAAATTTACACAGCCAACCAATTCCTACCTGTGGACACGTGTTTCGGGCTTTAGGCCCTCATCAGCACAGGGCTGGAATTGGTTGGCTGTATGGAGTGGGGCTCGGTGAGCAAGCGATACATACATGCTAGCCACCTTAGGGAGAGACCCAAGTTGGGCTAAATGTAGCGGGACGAAAGAGACCGAAAAGCCCTCTACTTAAAGGAAATACATAGTGGATGCTTTCCTGAAACGGAAAGTACTTGCAAGCAGCATAATACAAAGAATAGCAGGTTTACCCAGAATCCTTTGCAGTAGGCGGAGCTATGCAAATCATCTCTTTCCACCCCTGTCTAATCCACAGCGCTTGGAACCGCCAAGCGTGCAATGCTGCGGATTAGTTTCTAAATTTACACAGCCAACCAATTCCTACCTGTGGACACGTGTTTCGGGCTTTAGGCCCTCATCAGCACAGGGCTGGAATTGGTTGGCTGTATGGAGTGGGGCTCGGTGAGCAAGCGATACATACATGCTAGCCACCTTAGGGAGAGACCCAAGTTGGGCTAAATGTAGCGGGACGAAAGAGACCGAAAAGCCCTCTACTTAAAGGAAATACATAGTGGATGCTTTCCTGAAACGGAAAGTACTTGCAAGCAGCATAATACAAAGAATAGCAGGTTTACCCAGAATCCTTTGCAGTAGGCGGAGCTATGCAAATCATCTCTTTCCACCCCTGTCTAATCCACAGCGCTTGGAACCGCCAAGCGTGCAATGCTGCGGATTAGTTTCTAAATTTACACAGCCAACCAATTCCTACCTGTGGACACGTGTTTCGGGCTTTAGGCCCTCATCAGCACAGGGCTGGAATTGTTTGGCTGTATGGAGTGGGGCTCGGTGAGCAAGCGATACATACATGCTAGCCACCTTAGGGAGAGACCCAAGTTGGGCTAAATGTAGCGGGACGAAAGAGACCGAAAGGGCTGTGTAAATTTAGAAACTAATCCGCAGCATTGCACGCTTGGCGGTTCCAAGCGCTGTGGATTAGACAGGGGTGGAAAGAGATGATTTGCATAGCTCCGCCTACTGCAAAGGATTCTGGGTAAACCTGCTATTCTTTGTATTATGCTGCTTGCAAGTACTTTCCGTTTCAGGAAAGCATCCACTATGTATTTCCTTTAAGTAGAGGGCTTTTCGGTCTCTTTCGTCCCGCTACATTTAGCCCAACTTGGGTCTCTCCCTAAGGTGGCTAGCATGTAAGAAACAGCAATAAACTTTTGAAGAAAGTGAGTCCTTTGATTGTGAAAAATACAAAATAAATGTGAATATGAATAAATTGATTATGAATACAAATCTTAGGTTTACCTGTAAGGTCTGATCCATTTTTGCCCATTTTATCTATTCTGTTGGCAATGCTAATGACAAAATTTTTGGCAAGACTGAAATTTGTTTTGCCAACACTTTCAGAGCTGTCTATTACAAACACCACATCAACTGGCTGGCAGGATCTGTAGCAATCTGCGAAAAGAAAACCATGCATTAAATACTATGTATAGGGCTCCTCTATATTTTTTTTTATAACCAAGAGGCCCATTCAACAAGTAGATTTCCCCAGAATTTTGGTGTAAAACTGCTTAAAAGTTTTGTTAATCTCAAAATTGTACACAAATGTTGCGACCTTTAGCAATTCTATACCAGTCCCAACCAGCTATGCCAACTTTTTAAAAACTGAATGAAGCTCATGTTAAAAAAAGATTGTCTGACAAATTCATTGGCAGAAATTATGATTGAAATATTCTCTCAACATTTCTGGAAGTGGCGCAGCAGTTGAAAGATGTGCCAAATTCATTAATATGCAAATGCATCTTAAGGAATTTGACATATCTTACTCCAGCTCCAGTGCATACTTCATCAAATGCCAATTTTGATGAATCAGGGCCAATATTTTTATTGTTATAAAATGTATTGAAAATGAAAGACTAAAAAAAGGAAGATGCTTACAAAGTAGAGAAATATGGTTAGGGAAACACATCTATAAACATATTTATTCCAAACACCCTTGCCCATTAATACCACACAGAATAATATGTGAAGTAAACAAATGTCTCCCTGATTTTTATAGGATTACTTTTCAGTGAAGAAAACACAAACCTACCTGCAAGATTTTCTTGTTTTGTAAATTATTGTTCATGAATTTGTACAGATCAATACATAAAATTTAGATTTCTCAAGTACAGACAAAATAGTCATTCTTCGTATTGTGCATCATGATATATTGGCTATTTCTGTTAGCTGTTACATAATTATTTACAATGCTCGAATATGTTGCAGACTGTTGTACAGTTTTTAGAAAGGACAGTTTCTGTGCTACATATTTATATTGACCATCAATCTACATGTTACTTAAAAGTACGGAGACATTTGTGGCATAAATGTCTGATAGATGCAGGTCCCACATCTGGGACCGGCATCTATTACCACCTATGTCCTCTCCGCCACCCCTGCACTCACTGGTAGTCAGGCGCAAACTGGAACTAGGGATCATGGGACCCCCATTCTGGAAATAGTAGAACCTGCATATATCAGACATTTATGATCCTATCTACAGGGGCTTCTCACAAAATTAGAATATCATCAAATAGTTAATTTACTTCAATTCTTCAATACAAAAAGTTAAACTCATATATTACATAGAGTTATTACAAACAGAGTGATCTATTTCAAGTGTTTATTTCTGTTAATTTTGATGATTATGGCTTACAGCCAATGAAAACCCAAAAGTTCTCTCAGTAGATTAGAATACTTTACAATACCAGCTTGAAAAATTATTTTAAAATCCAAAATGTTGGCCTACTGAAATGTATGTTCTGTAAATGCACTCAATACTTGGTTGGGGCTCCTTTTGCATCAATTACTACATCAATGCGGCAGTACATGGAGGCGATCAGCCTGTGACACTGCTGAGGTATTATTGAAGCCCAGATTGCATTGATAGCAGCCTTCAGCTCGTCTGCATTGTGGAGTCTGGTGACTCTCATCTTCCTCTTGACAACAGAGCATAGATTCTCTATGGGGTTAAGGTCAGGCGAGTTTGCTACCCAATCAAGCACAGGGATACTGTTGTTTTTAAACCAGGTATTGGTACTTTTGGCAGTGTGTACTGGTGCCAAGTCCTGCTGGAGAATGAAATTTCCATCTCCAAAAAGCTTTTCGTCAGAGGGAAGCATGAAGTACTCTAAAATTTCCTGTTAGAAAAACAGCAGATGGCATGGCTCACCAAATCATCACTGATTATGGAAACTTCACACAAAACCTCAAGCAGTTGTGTGCTTGTCTATTGGTCATGAGTGGCTTGACACAAGGAATGCGACACTTGTATCCCATGTCCTGGATACATCTGTGTGTGGTGGCTCTTGAAGCAATAACTCCAGCAGCAGTCCACTCCTTGTGAATTTCCCCCAAATTTTTTAATGGCCTTTACTTAATCCTTTCAAAACTGTGGATATCCCAGTTGCTTGAGCACCTTTTTCTACAACAGTTTTTCCATCTACTCAACTTTCCATTAATTTGCTTGTATACAGCATTCTGTAAACAGCCAGATTTTTTTTTAGCAATGATCTTTTGTGGCTTACCCTCCTTGTGAAATGTGTCAATGACTGCCTTCTGGACATCTGTCAAGTCAGCAGTCTTCCTCATGATTGTGGAGCCTGCTGAAACAGACTAAGGGACCTTTTTAAATGCTTAGGAAGCCTTTGCAGGTGTTTTTTGTTAATTATTCTAATTAACTGAGATAATGACTTTTGGGTTTTCATTGGCTGTAAGCAATAATCATCAACATTAACAGAAATAAACACTTGAAATAGATCACTCTGTTTGCAATGACTATATATCATCATTATCATTATTTATTTATATAGCACCATTAATTCCATGGTGCTGTACATGAGAAGGGGTTACATCAAAATAAAAATATCACTTACAGTAAACAAACTAACAATGGCAGACTGGTACAGAGGGAAGAGGACCCTGCCCTTGCGGGCTTACATTCTACAGGATTATGGGGAAGGAGACAGTAAGTCAGGGGTTGCAGTAGCTTCGATGGTATTGAGGTGGCCGTGTAGTCATTACAGGTTGTAAGCTTTCTTAAATAGGTGGGTGTTCAGGTTTCTTTTGAAGGATTCAAATGTGGTGGATAACCGGATGTGTTGGGGCACAGAATTCCAGAGGATGGGGATATTCGGGAGAAGTAACATAGTTATTTTGACTATTTAGATCAACGCCCTATCATGGAATCTAGTATATATAACCTGTAACATTATAGTTTTCAAGAAAGGCATCCAGTCCCCTCTTAAATATAAGTAATGAATCACTCATTACAACATCATATGGCAGAGAGTTCCATAGTCTCACTGCTCTTACAGTAAAGAGTCAGCGTCTGTTATTATGCTTAAACCTTCTTTCCTCCAAACGTAGAGGATGCCCCCTTGTCCCTGTCTCAGGTCTTTGATTAAAAAGATCATCAGAAAGGTCTTTGTACTGTCCCCTCATATATTTATACATTAACCCCTTACCGGCATCGGACGTACTATACCGTCCGATGCCGGCTCCCCTGCTTTGATGCAGGGCTCCGCGGTGAGCCCGCATCAAAGCCGGGACATGTCAGCTGTTTTGAACAGCTGACATGTGCCCGTAATAGGCGCGGGCAGAATCGTGATCTACCCGCACCTATTAACTAGTTAAATGCCGCTGTCAAACGCAGACAGCGGCATTTAACTACCGCTTCCGGCCGGGCGGCCGGAAATGACGTCATCGCCGACCCCCGTCACATGTCCGGGGGTCGGCGATGCGTCTCCATTGTAGCCATAGAGGTCCTTGAGACCTCTATGGTTACTGATTGCCCGTCGCTGTGAGCGCCACCCTGTGGTCGGCGCTCACAGCACACGTGCAATTCTGCTACATAGCAGCGATCAGCAGATCGCTGCTATGTAGCAGAGCCGATCGTGCTGTGCCTGCTTATAGCCTCCCATGGAGGCTATTGAAGCATGGCAAAAGTTAAAAAAAAAAGTTTAAAAAAATGTGAAAAAAATAAAAAAACATAAAAGTTTAAATCACCCCCCTTTCACCCCAATCAAAATAAATCAATAAAAAAAATCAAATCTACGCATATTTGGTATCGCCGCGCTCAGAATTGCCCGATCTATCAAATAAAAAAAAAGTATTAACCTGATCGCTAAACAGCGTAGCGGGAAAAAAACTCGAAATGCCAGAATTACGTTTTTTTGGTCGCCGCGACATTGCATTAAAATGCAATAACGGGCGATCAAAAGAACGTATCTGCACCGAAATGCTATCAATAAAAACGTCATCTCGGCACGCAAAAAATAAGCCCTCAACCGACCCCAGATCACGAAAAATGGAGACGCTACGAGTATCGGAAAATGGCGCAATTTTATTTTTTTTTTTAGCAAAGTTTGGAATTTTTTTTCACCACTTAGATAAAAAATAACCTAGTCATGTTTGGTGTCTATGAACTCGTAATGACCTGGAGAATCATAATGGCAGGTCAGTTTTAGCATTTAGTGAACCTAGCAAAAAAGCCAAACAAAAAACCAATGTGGGATTGCACTTTTTTTGCAATTTCACCGCACTTGGAATTTTTTTCCCGTTTTCTAGTACACGACATGCTAAAACCAATGATGTCGTTCAAAAGTACAACTCGTCCCGCAAAAAATAAGCCCTCACATGGCCAAATTGACGGAAAAATAAAAAAGTTATGGCTCTGGGAAGGAGGGGAGCGAAAAACGAACACGGAAAAACGAAAAATCCCCCGGTCATGAAGGGGTTAAAATAAGATCACCACTTAGCCTTCATTTTTCCAAACTAAATAGGCCCAAGTGTAATAACCTGCCTTGGTATTGCAGAACCCCCAGTCCTCTAATAACCTTGGTCGCTCTTCTCTGCACCCGCTCTAGTTCAGCTATGTCTTTCTTATACACCGGAGACCAGAACTGTGCACAGTGTTCTAAGTGTGGTCGAACTAGTGACTTGTATAGAGGTAAAATTATGTTCTGCTCATGAGCATCTATGCCTCTTTTAATGTATCCCATTATTTTATTTGCCTTTGTAGCAGCTGCCTGACACTGGCCACTAAATGTGAGTTTGTCATCCACCCATACACCCAGGTCTTTTTCATTGACAGTTTTGCCCAGAGTTTTAGGATTAAGCACATAGTTATACATTTTATTACTTCTACCCAAGTGCATGACCTTACATTTATCCCCATTAAAGCTCATTTGCCATTTATCAGCCCAAGCTTCTAGTTTACATAAATCATCTTGTAATATAAAATTGTTCTCCTCTGTATTGATTACCCTGCAGAGTTTAGTGTCATCTGCAAATATTGAAATTCTGCTCTTTATGCCCCCTACAAGGTCATTAATAAATATGTTAAAAAGAAGAGGGCCCAATACTGACCCCTGTAGTACCCCACTGCTAACCGCGACCCAGTCCGAGCGTGCTCCATTAATAACCACCCTTGTTTCCTATCCCTGAGCCAGCTCTCAACCCACTTACACCCACTTATCTTCCCCTATCCCCATTATTCTCATTTTATGTATCAACCTCTTGTGTGGCACCGTATCAAAAGCTTTTGAAAAGTCCATATACACTGCGTCCACTGGGTTCCCTTGGTCCAGTCCGGAACTTAACTCTTCATAGAAATTGATCAGATTGAACCAGTTGTGAAAGGTAATTGTCTCTCATAGTTGTCAAAAACCGATTACCTTTGCTGGAACTGCAGGTTTCTGTTCCCCAATCTATTTCAGGGTAGTTGAAGTCCCCCATAATAATGACTTCTCCTTGAGTGGCAGCTTCATCTATTTGCTTTACGAGGATATTCTCCATTGCTTCCATTATTTTTGGAGACTTATAACAACCCCTTATCTCCACCCACAGGAACTCTACATTTTCATTAGATTCAACTATATTATCACGCAGGATGGGTTTAAGGATGATTTTACATATACTCACCTCCCCCTCGCTTATCCATTCAGTCATTTCTGAACAGACTATAACCCTGCAAGTTAACATTCCAGTCATGGCTCTCATCCAGCCATGTCTCAGATATCCCAATCATGTTAAATTATGCTCCAACAACATTAATTCTAATTTGTCCATTTTGTTGCCAAGGCTTCTAGCATTAGTATACATGAACTTTATGTATCTCAATGTACCTCTATTCTTTCTTAAATTATTAATTGTTCTAACCCCACCCCCATGCCACCGCCACCCCCAACTTCCTTATTTGCGCCCAGGTCTCTATCTGCACTATCTTCCCCTCCTATAAAATTAATACCTTCCCCCCCAATCCCTAGTTTAAACACTCCTCCAACCTTCTAGCCATTTTCTCCCCAGCACAGCTGCATCTTCCCCATTGAGGTGCACCCTGTCCCTAGCGTAGAACCTGTAACCAACTGAGAAGTCGGCCCAATTATCCAGGAACCCAAACACCTCCTTCCTACACCAATTCTTGAGCCACTTATTAACCTCCCTAATCTCCCGTTGCCTCTCTGGCGTGGTACATGGTACAGGCAGTATTTCGGAAAATACCACGTTGGAGGTCCTTGCTTTCAGCTTGCAGCCTAATTCCCTAAACTGGATAAGCTGGGAAATTGGGAGGCAGCGAAGGGATTTGCAAAGAGGGAAAGCAGGAGTGTAGCGAGGAGAGAGATTAGTCGGGCAGCAGAGTTAAGGACTGACTTGAGTGGTGCAAAAGTGTTAGAAGGTAGGGCACAAAGGAAGATGTTGCAGTAGTCGAGGCAGGAGATGATTAGGGCATGCACAAGCATTTTGGTAGAGTGAGGGATGAGGAAAAGACGATTTCTGGAAATATTTTTGATCTGGAGGCGACAGGAGGTGGCGAGAGCTTGGATGTGCAGTTTGAAGGACAGGGCAGAGTCAAGGGGTACTCCAAGGCAGAAGATTTTGGGAACAGGGGAAAGTGTGAGTTCATTTATTTTGATTGATAGATCAGATAGGGAAGATATGAGAGATGGAGGAAAGATAATTAGTTCAGATTTGTTCACATTGAGCTTAAGGAAGCAAGAGAAGAAGGAGGATATGGCTGATAGACGCTCTGGGATTTTGAAGAGCAGAGAGGTGACATCAGGGCCAGAAAGGTAGATCTGAGTGTCATCAGCATATAGATGGTACTGGAAGCCACATGACCTTATGATTTGTCCCAGGCTGAATGTATAGACTGAGAAGAGTAAAGGTACCGTCACACTAAGCGACGCTCCAGCGATATAGACAACGATCCGACCTAAACTAGATCGCTGGAGCGTCGCTGTTAGGTCGCTGTAGAGACGTCAAACACTGCTACTCCAGAATGATGCAGGAGCGATCCAGTGACGTACTTATCGTTCTCGCTGGTTGTTAGCTCCATGAACAAACATTGCAGGCATCATTGCTTTTGCTGTCAAACATGACGAATCACACCAACCTGACGACCAAATAAAGTTCTGGACTTTCAGCTACGACCAGCGATGTCACAGCAGGATCCTGATCGCTGCTGCATGTCAAACACAACGAAATCGCTATCCAGGACGCTGCAACGTCACGGATCTTTGTCGTTCTCGTTGTAAAGTTGCTCAGTGTGAAGGTACCTTAAGGGTCCTAGGACAGAGCCTTGAGGGACACCGAGAGGGGGCGAGATGAAGAGGTAGTATGGGAGTAGGAAATGCTAAATGTGCAGTTGGTAAGGTATGAGGAGATCCAAGATAGGGCAAGGTCTTTGACACCAAAGGAAGAGAGGATCTGTAGTAGGAGGCAGTGGTCAGATGTGTTGAAGGCAGAGGACAGGTCTAGAAAGAGGAGTATAGAGAATTGTCTGTTATCTGTGGCTGTAAGTAGGTCGTTAGTAATTTTGGTCAGGGCAGTCTCAGTGGAACAGTGGGGATGGAAGCCAGATTGTAGGTTGTCGATGAGAGAGTTACATGCACAGTGACAAGAAAGTTCAGCATGGACGTGCTACTCAAGGAGTTTGGAAGCAAATGGGAGCAAGGATATGGGGCGAGGTATGGCTTTCTGAGGATAGGTGTGATTGTGGCATGCTTGAAAGCAGAGGGGAAGGTACCAGAAGTTAGTGATGTTGAAGAGATGGGTTAGGGATGGGATTAGTGTGGTGGTGAGGTTGGGGAGGAGGCGGGATGGGATAGGGTCAAGAGCACAAGTGGTGAGGTGTGATTTGGAGAGAAGATGAGCAAGCTCCCCTTCAGGTGATTTTGGAGAGGGACATTATGGGATTAGGGCATTGGTCTGGTATACAAAGGGGTTGTGGTGGTTTGACAACAAAGACTTGCCTTGTTTAGTCTCTCTTATTTTTGAAGTGCGTGGCAATATATAATATATATATATATATATATATATATATATATATATATATCATATGAGATTCACTTTTTGAATTGAAGAACTGAAATAAATTAACTTTTTTATGACATTTTCATTTAATGAGAAGTACTAGTGTACATGTCATGAATGTCTCTCCTGAAACATCCACAATAACCAAACTTACAAATACAGTGTATTAAAAATGAGGAGGTAGGTAAAAACAAAGAAAAAATAAAATGCCAAATCCAAGGTAGGGCAAACGCTATATTGGGATTGCTTAAATGTTATTTACATACCACAACATCCGCAGATTTCCTCAACATAGCTCATGATTTCACAGTCCTTAAATAAACGAATAAGATTTTTTAATTACTAATGCTGTAGTTGGTTTTATATGTTTTATCAATGTTGTATGTCCTTTGTTAGTTGACTTGGTTATGAGAGAAATAGTTTTAATACCTTCAATTTGTCAAAACAGATTGAATGAAAATACAATGCAAATTTATATTCTAGAGTAACAGAATTTATTAATAAAGATGTTTACTCTCTTAGCCATGGACCACCGTCATTTTCCTGCTTTCCAATGGTACCTCTCTCGCTTTTTTTTTGGTCCACCTATAGTTTCCATGTCATGACTCACGACAACATGTTTGGGGCTATAATATCAGTACAGATGAATGTGATTGCTCCTTGGCCCTTTAAGGTACCGTCACACTACGCGACGCTGCAGCGATACCGACAACGATGTCGATCGCTGCAGCATCGCTGTTTGGTCGCTGGAGAGCTGTCACACAGGCAGCTCTCCAGCGAACAACGATCCTGAAGTCCCCGGGTAACCAGGGTAAACATCGGGTTACTAAGCGCAGGGCCGCGCTTAGTAACCCGATGTTTACCGTGGTTACCGTTGTAAATGTAAAAAAACAAACACTGCATACTTACATTCCCGGTGTCTGGTCAGGTCCCTCGCCTTCAGCTTCCAGCACTGACTGAGCGCCGGCCGGAAAGCACAGCGGTGACGTCACCGCAGTGCTTTACGGCTTGCCGGCGCTCACCAGTCAGTGCACTGCGGGAAGCTGACGGCGAGGGACGTGACCAGACACCGGGAATGTAAGTATGTAGTGTTTGTTTTTTTACATTTACAACGGTAACCAGGGTAAACATCGGGTTACTAAGCGCGGCCCTGCGCTTAGTAACCCGATATTTACCCTGGTTACCAGTGACAACATCACGCCGATTCAGCGATGTCAGCGGGATATCCAGCGACAAAATAAAGTGCTGGACTTTCCCCAGCGACCAACGATCTCCCAGCAGGGGCCTGATCGTTGGTCGCTGTCACACATAACGATTTAGTTAACAATATCAATGCTACGTCACAAAAAGCAACGATATCATTAACAATATCGTTATGTGTGACGGTACCCTTAGAGCTCACCTGAATCTGAGGTTATTTTGCATTTTCCAGCGGCTCACTGTGAATTGTCTGTTTCCTCGTCACAATATTTGCTATGTCCTTACAGTCTCGCCTGTCTTATTCCTTCCTTACTTTTTATCTTGGCTTTATCTTGTGATTTCACTTCATATGTCTTCTGGTATTTCTCATAGATCTTTTTACATTGAATAGTCACTTTATTAGTAAATTCCTTCTTTCTTAATTAGATAATTTATAGGAACATTTATTTTTAAATATTAATTAGTACAATGTAAATGCACACAAACAGCAATGATATATATGCACATGAATATGCATGCCTCTTATTACTCTTGACCACCTACCTGTGTTGAAGTATGTCTCTTTATTTACATTTTAGATTAACCCCTTAGTGACAGCCAAATTTTTAAAATCTGACCAGTGTCACTTTATTTGGTAATAACTCTGGAGCGCTTCAACAAATCCCAGTGATTTTGAGGTTGTTTTTTTCGTGAGACATTATACTTTATGATAATAGTCGATATGTTTTGTGCTCATTTATATAAAATATCCAAATTTGAGAAAAATGTTAAAAAATCAGCAATTTTCAAATTTTGAATGATTATCCCTTTAAGTTAGATAGTCATACCACAGCAAAACATGAATAAATAATATTTCCCTCATGTCTGCTTTACATCAGCACCGTTTGTAAAATGTTCTTTTATCTTGTTAGCATTTTAGAAGGTTTAAAAATGTAGCAGTCATTTTTAATTTTTTCTAGGAAATTTACAAAATTTATTTTTTTTAGGGACCTATCCAGGTTTGAAGTGCCTTTAGGGGTCCTACATATTGGGAAACCCCCAAAAGTTATACCATTTTAAAAACAGCACCCCCTGAAATATTGAAAACTGCAGTCAGGTAGTTTATTAAGCCTTCAGGTGATTTTCAGGAATTAATGCAAAGTGGCATGACCGAAATGAAAAAGTGTATTTTTACCAGCTAAATGTTGCTAACTTCTGAACAGGTTACAACAGCCGGCAGATTATAAGGCCGCTATTTGGTCATGAATTGCCATGACAAACATCAGGACAACATAATCATGTTCTGAGGTCACCAATTGGGATAAAGAGGAAGCGCCCACACTATGTTAACCATATACATGATGTAGTCACTATTGACAGCAGCATCTAAGGAGTTAAACAGATTTGGACGGTGCAAACACTGATCGTGGCTGATGCAGCAAGTTGTCAGCTATAGTGTAGAGCCGACAGCTGTTGGATGGATGGCCTCATCACGCTGCTGCATGTCAGAGCTGAGACTGACTAGCGCTGCACTGTTCCTGTACCACCGAAGGCGCAAATACATTTGAGTATAAGGAAAAGGAGCAATCCCAATCGAGATAGCTCCGTGGGCCATACAACATCATTTGTCGGGTCCCATGCGGCCCATATGTTGTGCAGGCCTACTGTAAACACATCATTTTTCTCAGCACCCTCCCCCCAATACCATGAAAGGCACATCACTGGAGAGGCATATTATCTCATACCTTATACCTCATACATAAGGTTAAACACTCCTATCCAGAAGGAGTCCAATTGAGAGCACTTCCAAATCTTGTGCATAAGAACAGCTCCTCTAATTGACATCAAGTTATAATACCCATCTAAGAGCTATTTTATAAAGACACAGTGGGGTTTTGTGAAGAAGGGATGAATTTGAAAATCCGTGTGACTCGGAATTAGACCGTGTCTGTTATGACTCTGTTGTTGGGTGTTCCATTACCAGAGTCCCTTTCCCTGTCCATAACGCTAGGGGCTCCATGTTCCCCAGATTACTTCCGATGGTGAAGATACCAGGGTCATGTATCTTGCCTTAGGTTCTGAATCCGTCTTCAGTCTGTACCCTTCCCTCACCCAGGGAAGAGTGGAGTAGCAGTGTGCCATAATCCACCAACCAGACTAACAAAGATAATATGAAGAGGGATAATGAAAAATACAAAATATATTCACACAAACAATAGAGGAATGCATCGGGGAGTGGAGGATGGGGTTAAATCAAAGTAGGAGAAGAAAGGAAATTATCACACACTCAAAACTTAGTAACAGTCACAGATAAATCCCCCAAACCCTTCTCCAATAACAACCACCAACAACCTCCAGCCATGCAGCATAAGCTATCTCTGACAATGAGTGCTAAACAGGACCCAGTTTATATAGGATATGGGAGTGGCTAACAGTGCACAGCTGAAAGCTTTAATGCAGGAAAGCTTCCAGGAGCTCTCAGCTGAGCAGATTAACCTCTGCACTGCTAAAAAAAACTTGCACTGTTTAATATGAAGGTGAAGTGCGTCTAATCCATGCAGGAGTAGGAAATATCAGACACCCCTTGTTCTTCTGGCTCCTCTCTGTTGTGGTAAAACCATGACAGTGTCATGTTATAGGACACAATATCTGACTACTGCTCGTCTGCCAGCAACATCTGCAAGGAGTTTGTATGTTCTCCCTGTGTTTGCGTGGGTTTCCTCCAGGTTCTCCGGTTTCATCACTTCTTCCAAAGACATACTGATAGGGATTCTAGATTGTGAGCCCCATTGGGGACAGTGCCAATAATGTCTGTAAAGCACAGTGAAATTAATGGTGTTATATAAGTGAGTAAAATAAATAAATAAAAATATACAGTAGTGTTCAAAATATCAAAAGTGTGTTCAAAAACATGAGTAATTCACAAAATATTTATACCAGTTTTTATTTCCATGTATTGGGAACATCGCACACTGTTTTGTAATTCAAAACATGAAGAGAAATGTATAGAATTTTTAACTACTAAACAGGAAATAACAACAAAATGAACATTGGGCTGTTCTAAAAAAAACAGCAATGTCTATGTCTGCATTTGTCCTTGTACCCAAAAAGAACGCTTTTACTTTCATCAGTCCACAAAATGTTTCTCCATTTCTCTTTAGGCTAGTTGAAATGTTCTTTGGCAAATTTTATCGGCTTCAGTACATGTGTTTTATTAACCATGGACTTTGTGGGCATTTCTTTCTAAGAGATTAGCTTCACACAGGTGTCTTCTGTCTTTTTTTTTTTTTTTAACAGTGGGACTTTGCGGGGACTTCTTCCTAGGATTAGCTTCACACGGGCTTCTAACTGTCACAGCATTCACCGGTAAGACTTGAGACTGTCTTTGATCATTGTTTTTGATGTGGTAATATAATATATACCAAAAACAGTGATTAATCTGGTTAGTCATATTGGACTGCTATTATTTTGAACACTGCTGTATAACAATTGCATATGAGTGAAGTGGCCATGTGATGACTGATGGCACCTGAGAATGAGTTGCCCGCCAGGGCCGTGGGGTACTCGGTATCGGGTCCTGAGTTCACAGGGGGATGTCACGGTGGTGACCGGGTCCGTGGCCCTGGGCGCCCATGTAAAAGGAAAAGGTCTTTAAAGGGAATAAAGTTTATGTTCGTGACACCACCTGTGGTATTCGGTCAGTGGGGACCGACGCTGCTTTTAGGGGTCCTCTGGGGTGATGCTATGGCAGCTAGATGGTATAACTTCCCACAGGTGAAGTGTATCCCCAGGGCTCCCGGTGTGTAGATGGAAGATGGTGAATGGCGCAGCAAAGAATGAGGACACAGGGTTGCAGTCTCTTTACCTTGTTTACTGTCGACTTCAGGCAGCCACAGTCCAGGGCACCAGATCACAGGGAATCTAGCACGCCCCAGCCTCTAAGGGTGTTACCGTGCCTCCTGGGCACTAAGGAAGACAGGGAACGTGGAGTTCAGCAGTCCTGTCGGTCTCTGATGTATGTCATGGAGAGCCTTACGATCCTCAGTGTTCCGGCTACCGGTCTCTGCGCCTCAGAAGGAGGCAGCCTGCTTGGGGCTGGTCTCCCCCTGGTATCCTCTCCTGTGCTTTGCTCTCCTGCATGTTCACTGCAATATATTCGGCTTTCTGAATGTATATTTCCAGGAACTGCTGCACTGCGGCTACGCAGCTCCGTAAACCCTCTTCTGCCTCAGACTGGTCCAGTCTTTTTCCTGGCAAGAACTGACCGACTTTGCCTACAGACTACTATATATATATATATATATATATATATATATATATAGAGTCACCTAGTAGATAGGTTCAAAAGCTCCCCCTGGTGGCCTGGAGTGTGAATGTGTTGCATGTTTGTGGAACCTGGTTACAGTTATCCCTTCTTGCCTTCAATCTCCCCGTGAGGAAAGCAATGTTACTCTGACGACCAGGACCCTGGGGCACCACACAAGCAGAGCTGAATCCTGACAGTAAGTATATTACACGCTGTTAGGATTGGCATGCTACAGGGCTTCATTTTATAGTTAATATGCTTGCCCAGGTTTGAAAAGAAAGTCTGCAGTCACTTTATGTGATTGCATGCTTCTGAATTCTTACAGCACATGCACTGCAAACTCTTAGGATTCTCCCTTGCCGGCGACAAGAGTGGTCGGCGATGTGAGCACAAAGTATTAGATTTGTATACTTCTGGCCTCATTCTGACTAGACATGTCCGACGTCACGCAATTAATTTTCATTGAGCGAGGCCACACATGTCTAGTTATCATGTGACAGCATTTACAGTATGTATAATGCTGACATCAGAGAATCATGACAGCGTGCAGTGGGCACTACGAGAATTCAGACGTCTGCAGTCACATAGAATGACTGCAGACTCCTCACAAACGTGAACAACCCCTTTAATGCTCCTAACATAAATAAAAATATGATAATTCAGTATCACAAAAAATTTTTTACATCCTGATACCTTATATATGATTGAATCTCTGATTGGAGTCATCCTTTTCTTCATCTTGTCCACATGCCATGATGTCTTGTCACAGCCACAGCTACTGCAGACTTCCATCTTCTCCAGTCTTCTGCAGCACATGCTAATATGATGCTCTTAAAAATTTCAGTGTCCTTATAATTCTACTGAATAAAAATATCTGTTCTACTCTATGCCACTGAATACATGATTGCCTCTCACCATATTCCCTGCACAAAATATGACCCACACACTGTCCCTCTTATAGTAGATGCTCTCCCTACTGCCCCATCCTTTCCATACTGGGACACCTCTTCACACTGTCCTTTCACACAGGTCGCCCGTCAGGAACATGAGGTATGTGATTGTCTATGATCACGCACACTGAGCTCTGCTACGTCCCTTAAAGCTGAGCACACACACGCTGCAAGTTCAATCCTCCTTCTTTTCTCTGCCTGCCAGAAAAAGGCTGGAATCCTAAGCCCATCTCCCTCCCCCTTGAATACAGCTGTAACTTGAAACTCCAGTGTGGGACTCTGTCCCCATCCTCCTTTTTCCAAGGCAGGAGTGTGTACAAATCCTTTGTCTGAATACCATGTGCTATATTGTTCATGTACAGCCTTAATAGTAAGGCATACCTTGACTCCAATTAGTGACAGAGTTATGGAAGTTATATTTTTGGTCCCTGTGTTGACCGGGCCATCCCCCAGTGTGTTTCCCAATTTCCTATACCCTTGGTATCCAAGAAACAAATTACTGTGTACTCGCTGTGCCTAGAAAGGGCATGTTTGGTCTCAATAGAATGCTAGTCGCAAAACAAGATCAATAATAATTCCATCGTCGCTATATGAGGTTGCATCCTGGAGCTACGGTGGATATGAATGTTCCATACCTCTGACTCCCTGTGAGAAAGTAGGAGTGCATTTCATAGCTCCGCCCACTCAGTGATGTCACAAGCTAATGGTACAAGACCCTGAGAGCTCAGTTTTCACTAGCCTTTGACCAGGCAGCTAACTTAGAGACGCTCTGTAGTGCATTTTGATGTCGCCCCTCCCCCAAGTCACATGGTTTGCCATGATCAGAAATGATGAGTGAAATGTAAGTGTTCTTTTCAATTTCAATTGCATTTTATTTGTAATCTGTATTGTACATACAATATTGTATCCTTTGTAATATCTTTTTATACTTTGTAAACACTGCCTACCTTTTTTTTTAGTAAAATATAAAAATGACTAGCTTGTCTCTCCAGGCTCTAAACGAACTGTCATGTCCTCTGAGGTGAATTATGCTACTGATTTGGGTTGGCTCTGGACCCATTAATCCTTGGAAAATTGGAGCTGGTGGCAGCATACTTTGTCCTGTGCAATCGGGCATCATTGCAGCGACTGGCTGTTAGGGATAGCGGAACGCACCAAATAAATATGGATGTTTTACTGTAGTTGATGCATTCGCAGCCCGTGATCCACCGTGCAGAAGAACCTGCTGGTAGCAAACGGCAGCACTATATGGCGGTATGAACTAGCTCTTTTACTTCACAGAGTAGCCGTGAAAGTAAAGCACTGCGCCCTGTTAGACTTTCACAAAGGCACATTCTAACTACCCAAATGAGAGCAGTCAGTGGTCATGCACGCACACAAAACTCCTCGCTGGAGGTGCCAGCATTCTAGGGGCTTATTTCAGCTTTGTCCCTGAACACAGACTTACATGACCACACAGGCGCAAAGCACATAACTTAGAAAGATACAAGCGCATGGCCGTGCGGCCATGCGAGCCTTAAATAGTTGCAGCACGTACAGGACCTAACTAGAAGGACCAATGAGAAGCTGCTACAGAGCCTGAGCACCTACAGGACCTTCCTAGAAGGACCAATGGATTTAGCTGCAGTATCTGAACATGTGACCCTCGATCTCCACTGAGAGATCTTACTCTGGGCATGCTCAGAACGAGAAAAGCAGGACTTAGTCCTAGAAGCATCTGCTCACCGCTGCCCAGCACTGACTTCAATGGCAGAAGCAGGAAAAGCAGCAGTAACTCTTTGTACAGAGTCAGACCTAGCAAGACGCTGGGACCGACATCTCTGCCGAGCAGGCTCCACTGCGGAAGGAGAAGAATGGGAGACCGCAGTGGAGATGGCCCGAGATTCCCCCTGTGCAGAGGCGGGAACTTGACCCCTAACACCGGCGGCATTGATAACACTGGTCTGCGACTGAAAAGCTGTTTGATTATTTTCATCTAATTTCCATGTATTTTGGTGTGCTAAAAATGAAAAAAATATTGAAAAAAATCCTGGACGTCAGGATTTGCCACAAAATGCTAAATTCTCTTCAAATTTAGTATATTTTTCTCAATTTTTGGTATTTTTTTATCTTAGGGTTTTGAAAGTCAAAATTACTATTAATTATTTCACATCAATGCATTGGAAGATATACAAGACCCTGACTACAAAAAAAATCGTCGGACGAATGCTGAAAGCATTTCAAGCATTTAGGTTGCCTGATGAGTTTGAAAGTGCATTTCCTCCATTCCCACCTTGACAACTTTCCTGAAAATTTGGGAGCTGTGAGTGAAGAGCAAGGTGAACGATTCCACCAGGACATTAAAGAGATGGAAAGAAGATACCAGGGAAGATGGAGCATTACAATGATGGCAGACTATTACAATGATGGCGCTTCAGAGAGACATTCCAGATGCTACTCACAAGCGTAAATGTACCAAGAAAAGCCTCACAGGGAAGAAGAATCGATTTTCGTGTGTTTTAGTGAGCTCATTGCAGTTAAAAAATGATTTTCATGAAACATTTGTAATAAAAAATTAATTTTATGAGCCAGTTTTCATTTATTTTGAGGTACTGTCTTATTTAACATAGTTAAATTGTCAGAAAACGTGATGTCCTTTGACAAAACGGAGGTCATTTTCGGATTCAGCGCACTTAAAAACATAAAGATTACGTGGAATAACCAAAACAGCTCTTGAAAAATTTTTTTTTGCAGACCTGTGTAATTATTGTTCCCGCCTGAGTGGGAGTAGTTATATTGCCCTCGCTGCAGTGTGCCCAATAGCCAGTACATAGCAGGCAGTCCTTATGGCAACTAATTTCCCTAGGTGCAGAACCCAATCTGACCTAAGGGTAAGGAGGCGCCAGAGAGCGGCAAGTTCCAAACCGGAGATAGATCCCCTTCAGAAGGAACCAGGGGCAACCAAACAACCCCGATTCGTGACAAATTGGTGTATGTAGTGGGGACAATAAAGGTATCCTCCCAGGATCCCTGACATATTGGTGGGATCCGTGATATATTGGTGGCAGAGCCGCGGGATAATAGAGCATTAGTGATCTGGCTTGAGCAAGCATTCCTCTCACTAAAAACTTGCAGAGTTCTTGCAAGGACTTGGCGCAAATAAGTTTTGGAGAGCAAGCTCAGTGTTTACTAGTCCTGAGACAATTGTGTGTACTTGCTATTATCTCCTACCCTTATCTTTGTTTTTCTATCGTATCTTTTATTTGGCAACCATGGTTATGCTGGGAGAAACCTTTGATAAGAAGCAGACCAAGGACACCCTTATTGCCTTGTGCATGTCACAGCAGATTGACTTTGCGGGCAAAAATAAAGACCAACTGGTCGCGGATCTGGTGCAATGGGAAGCCGCTCCAGACCGCTCTCAGGCAATGTGCACACGTCAGGTTATTTTCCTGACAAAATCCGGAGTTTTCTGGCAGAAATTTGCGTTTTTTTCCGCGCGGATTTTTCACGGTTTTTGCGCGTTTTTTGCGCGGATTTTGCGCGGAATTTTTGCGTTTTTTTTTTTTTCCTGAATGTCCTTTTATCAGGGAATCCGCAAAAAATCCGCAAAAAGAATGAGCATGTTCATTTTTTTTGCGGATTGCGTTTTTTTTTGCGGAAAAAAACGCATCCATCTGCACAAAAATTCCGGAATGCATTCTAAATGATAGGATACATATTTTTAGCGTTTTTGATGCGGAATTATAGCGTTTTTATGGCGAAATTCCGCAAAAAAAACGCTAAAAATCCGGACGTGTGCACATACCCTCAGAGTGCAGAGGGCGCAGAAGCTGGCCCAAGCGGAAATGGTGCTGCCGCAGAGGTCCAACCACTGAATGCCAACCCTACGTGCAACCAGGGCGGATTGGACCCCAACCTGCTGGCGGCCATGGAACAACTCCCTGCTGATGACTGTGATGGATGTCTGCAACTGATCCAGCAATACCGGCAGAAGGGCCAAGTTGAGTGAGAGGCCCAGCGGGAGGCGGAGAGAGCCCAGGTGGAGAGAGCCGAGCAGCAAGCGGAGTGGGAGTACCAGCTGCAGTTAACCCGACTCCAGGTGCAGAGGTCGTCCCAGTCCAGCGGCAAGCCCAACAGCGCTCAGACCCCTATACCCCGGCCAGAGTAGTTTCCTGTGATGGAAAAGGATGGGGACTTGGACACTTTTCTGTTGGCCTTTGAGAAAGTATGTCAACAGTACTGGCTGCCGGATAACCAATGGGCCTGATACCTGACCCCAGGGATAAAAGGCAAAGCTCTGGAGGCGTTTGCTTCTCTCCCGCCAGACCAAGATGAGCACTATGAGGCCATCAAGCAGGCCCTGATAATCAAGTACCAGCTCACACCTGAGGTTTACCGTACACAGTTACGGAGCCTGCAAGGTGGCCCACACGACAGTTACAGCGATGTGGAGCATGGACTCAGGACCCACTTTAACCAGTGGATACAAGGACTGTCAGTGACCACCTTTGAGCAGCTGGGAGACCTGATGATCAAAGACCAATTCCTACATCTGTGCCCAGTTGAGGTGCAACTGTTGGACCGAGAGCCCAAAGACGTGACTAAAGCAGCACAGATTGCCGATGCCTATGAGGCCAACCATAAATTGGAAGTGTGGAAACCAGTCAATGCCAGCTGGAGAGGGGTTAAGCCTGCAACCAATGCCAGTACCCTTGCCAACCAACTATCCAGAGGCCCTGTCCCTGTTGCCTACAGCACCAGACATACCACCGACCCTCGCCAGTGTTTTTTATGCAAGCGGACCGGTCTTATCAGCACCCACTGTCCAGAGAAGCAGAAGAATTCCCCAGCAAAGGCCCCAGGGCCTAATGCAGCAGTTATTTTGGTGGGTGGGGCGGTTGGGAAGGGTTTGTGACAACGTGCAGTACATCACCGTGGGGGCCATGTCGCTACAGGCCTCAAGGACACCGGGGCTGAATGAACCCTCATCCGACCCAAACTGGAGGACCCTGAAGAGGTTATTCAGGGGAAAAGCCTGACTGTAACCGGGATTGGGGGCATCAGCTGTCCTTTGCCAATGGCCCGGGTTTAAATAAATTGGGGTGCTGGGAGTGGGGTGAAGGAAGTTATTTGTAATCTGTTTTGTACATATGATATTGTCTCCTTTGTAATATCTTTTTATTCTTTGTAAACACTACCTACCTTTTTTTGGAGTAAAATATAAAAATTACTAGCTTGTCTCTCCATACTCTAAACGAACTGTCGCGTCCTCTGAGGTGAATTACGCTACTGATTTGGGTTGGTTCCAGACCCATTAATCCTTGGAAAATCATAGCTGGTGGCAGCATACTTTGTCCTGTGCAATCGGGCATCTTTGCAGCGACCGGCGGCATTGATAATTATTGTTCCTGCCTTAGTGGGAGTAGTTATATCGTCCTCGCTGTAGCGTACCCAATAGCCAGTACATAGCAGGCAGCCCTGCTGGTGACTAATTATCCTAGGTGCAGTACCTGATCTGACCTGAGGGTAAGGGGGCGCCAGAGAGCTGCAAGTTCCAAACCGGAACTGGGAAGTGGGATATAGATAAATCCCCTTCAGAAGGAACTAGGAGCAACCAAACATCCCCGGTTTGTAGTGTTAGTAGTGGGGACGATAAAGGTATCCTCCCTGGGATCTGTGACATATTGGTGGCAGCATGGTGGGATCCCTGACGTATACGGTGGGATTCATGACAGCCCCTATAGACCCAGTCTCTACACTGTGCCCCCTGAATCCATGCCCTCCTCATACTATATCCTCAAAATATTCCAGCTTCATCTTCCCCGTATTATGTCTGCGCCCACCTATCTCCTTCCCCAAGCTGTGTCCTTAAATCTTATTTATTCTCTCTCCCTAAACTGTGTCCTCAAATCCTATTTCTCCCCCCACCCCGTTACAATAAATCTTCAGTGTCTTCAGCTCCACCTCTGCAGCGTCTGTGAGTGACATCAGCAGCGTGATCACATGACTTGAACACTCTGCTGATGTCGCCCTGACCAGGTGGGCAGAACTTCAATTTTACTCTTGTCTAAAAGACGCGAGTATAATTGTTCACTGGGACCCGGTGCACTACACCTTCTCTGAATCGGCTGTCAGTTTGACAGCTGGCTTAGAGAACTGTCAACTCCCAGTCCACGAGGCAGCAAAATGCAGTCACCAGGGAGACACCTTTGGCCGCCGCATCAGATGGCCTGCTGGCACTTCCCTGACGCCTGCCCTACCCCCCAGATACGCCTCTGAACCTATGAAAGGAGAATGGGTCATTACTCTGTGAGCTATGAAATTAAGGTTTGACTGGAAAATTCCATATTATGAGTGTGATGAAGTTGCAGCACTAGCATTTTCACTTTTTTGCATATTAAATTGAAATCATATGGCTTTAGATTAGAGAGATAAAGTATTTTTTTATAAACTCATTTATAAACTCATTTTGCTTGCTGAATAAAATATCTTATGTATTATCAATCCTAATACCCGTATGCTGTCAATTTCTTTAATTAACAATAGGAGTACTAAAGTGACTTTACTGAGCTTGCAGAACGTTTAAATCATAATTATCATTAATACAATGTAAAATACCGTTATTCCTGGATTTCCACGTTCTCCTGATGGACCCTGAAAGAACAATATATAAAGAAAATCATTCTTATTCATATACATACAGCATTTCTGCTGGAGGTAGTCCCCAATAAAAAAATTTAAAAAAGTGAAATAGGCCAAAAAAGCATAATGAAAGAAAAAAAAAGTTACATTTGTTATTGTTCGACTACTTGGTACTTGTGGCATCTAGAATTTAGACAGAAGGAAACACTCCTGATATCCCAATAGTGCCCAGCCATACAGGATGTAAGCACTCAAGTCTCAATGGCAGTGCTAAAGTTTTTTGCTCATCCAATAGCCAAAAAAACAAAATACAAAGGCTCTGGATACCTTAGACATGGACAAAAGATTTTTCATATGTTAGTGTAAATATTAGTTAAAACAAATTCACATAATTTGCATTAATTTTCAGACCCAATTGATTGCAGTTTGCAACCGTTGTAGCTTCAGATTTCATTCTTATGTGTCTGTCTCTTCAGATTATATGCTGGATGTTAGGTCTGTGTGTCCAGGTTCTTGCTGCTTTTACTAACATACAGTATGTACCAGCACAACTTACATTCTAGAATTATTTCCTTCTTCCAGAGCAAAACATGCAATTGTATCTAAGGCCTAATAATGCTTTATAATAAGCCATTTTGATGTTTTTTAGTTTTTCAGAAAAATATAACATTTTTTGCATTGTAAATGGAATATTTAGGTGCAAAACACTGCAGCCAGATGTTACTTTGCATTGCCGATTAGATTAGTACAATGGCTCGTCACACTCAATGTTTTACAAAAAAACCCTACCTTTTCTGTACCAATTTCATGGGTTTAAGCTGAGATTTTTAGGGACCTGGAAATGCTGCAGTAAAATGTTACTTTAGAGCAGGTGTCTCAAACTAAAATGGTGACTGGGGCTAAATAGAAATATCCCATTCGTGCATGTACCATATAATTAAAATTAGGCTGGGTCTACATGATGACATTGACCATGACAGAGGACTTGTGGCCAAAGTTCCCTTTGTTTTTCAAATAATTTTTATTAACAATTTTTTTTTTTAAACAAAACCAATATAATGCATTTGTGAAATATTAGTATGCATCTACATTAAAGAAAAGGAAGTGGTTGGGAGAAGGGGGGAAGGGGAAAAGGGGAACAGGAGGGGAAGAGGAAGGGGCAGGGGAAACATAATAAAAAAATAAGAAAGAGCAAAACTAACAGATAAGCAATAACCTTGCTTTTTGGGCCACTGACCTAGTTAGGCCAGAAACAAATTGCCCTAATAAAGAAAGAAAACTTTTAACTTGGTTACTCGTCTTAATTTGATCGTCAACAACACCACAATCCACCGAAAAGATTACTGATTTTGGAATCTGAAGTTCCATTTATTCCATTTTTTTTTCATATTTTTGTAAACATCCATTCGCTATAGCGAATTTAAGATCTAAGGAATTGTGAAGATTAAGATTGTCCACAACGTCAGGGAAACTCGGAGCCTCAGAGCTCTTC